>NW_028227276.1:4304922-4329922 GCF_978045245.1 Mus caroli
CTGTCTATCTCTGTCTCTCTCTGTCTCTCTCTCTGTCTCTCTCTGTGTCTCTCTCTGTCTCTCTCTCTGTCCCTCTCAGTCTATCTCTGTTTCTTTCATTGTATCTCTCTGTCTCTCTCTGTCTCGCTCGTCTCTTTCTGTCTCTCTCTGTGTCTTTCTCTGTCTCTCTATCTGTCTCTCTCTGTCTCTCTCTGTCTCTCTCTGTCTCTCTCTGTCTCTTTTCTGTCTCTCTCTGTCTCTCTCTCTGTCTCTCTCTTTCTCTTTCTGTCTCTCCCTCTGTCTCTCTCTGTGTCTCTCTCTGTATCTCTCTGTGTCTCTCTCTGTCTCTGTCTATCTCTCTGTTTCTCTCTTTGTCTCTCTCTGTCTTTCTCTCTGTGTCTCTCTCTCTGTATTTCTCATTCATTCTCTTTGTCTCTGTCTCTCTCTCTGTCCCTCTCTGTCTCTATTTCTGTCTCTCTCTGTCTCTCTCTCTCTCTCTCTCTGTTTCTCCCAGTGTCTCTCCCCATCTCTCTCTGTCTCTATCTCTGTCTCTCTCAGTCTCTCTCTGTCTCTCTGTCTGTCTCTCTCTGTCTCTATCTCTGTGTCTCTCTCTGTGTCTCTCTCTGTCTCTCTTTGTGTCTCTCTCTGTCTCTCACTGTCTCTCTCTGTCTCTCTCTGTGTTTCTCTGTGTCTCTCTCTTCCTCTCTCTCTGTCTCTCTCTGTTTCTCTCTGTCTCTCTGTCTGTTTCTGTCTCTTTCTGTCTCTCTCTATATATCTCTCTGTCTCTCTCTGTGTCTTTCTTTGTCTCACTCTGTCTCTATCTGTCTCTCTCTCTATCTCTCTCTGTCTCTCTCTTTCTCTCTCTACTCTCTTTGTCTCTCTCTGTATGTCTCTGTAATCTCTGTGTCTCTCTGTGTCTCTCTCTGTCTGTCTCTGTCTCTCTGGCTCTCTCTCTTTCTCTCTGTGTTTCTCTCTGTGTCTTTCTCTGTCTCTCTCTGTCTCTATATCTGTCTCTCTCTGTGTCTCTCTCTGTCTCTCTCCGTCTCTCTCTCTGTCTCTCTCTGTCTTTCTCTGTCTCTCTTTGTCTCTCTCTCTTTGTCTCTTTTCTGTATCTATGTCTCTCTCTCTGTCTGTCTCTGTCTCTCTCTGACTATCTCTGTCTCTCTCTGTGTCTCTCTCTGTCTCTCTCTCTCTGTCTCTCTCTGTCTCTCACATTCACTCTCTTTGACTCTCTCTCTCTGTCTTTCTCTGTGTCTATTTCTCTCTATCTCTGTCTACCTCTGTCTCTCTCTGTCTCTCTCTCTGTCTCTCTCTGTCTCTCTCTCTGTATATCTCTCTCAGTCTCTCTCTGTGTCTCTCTCTGTCTCTCTCTGTGTCTCTCTGTGTCTCTCTCTGTCTCTCTCTGTGTCTCTCTCCGTCTATCTCTGTTTCTTTCTTTTTGTCACTCTGTCTCTCTCTCTGTCTCTCTCTGTCTCTCTCTGTCTCTCTCTGTCTCTCTCGTCTCTCTCTGTCTCTCTCTGTCTCTCTCTGTGTCTCTTTCTGTCTCTCTATCTGTCTCTTTCTGTCTCTCTCTCTCTGTCTCTGTCTCTCTATCTGTCTCTTTTCTGTCTCTCTCTGTCTCTCTCTCTGTCTCTCTCTTTCTCTTTCTCTGTCTCTCCCTCTGTTTATCTCTGTGTCTCTCTCTGTATCTCTCTCTGTCTCTCTCTGTCTCTGTCTTTCTTTCTGTTTCTATATTTGTCTCTCTCTGTCTCTCTCTCTGTGTCTCTCTCTGTATTTCTCAGTCATTCTCTTTGTCTCTGTCTCTCTCTCTGTCTCTCTCTGTCTCTATTTCTGTCTTTCTCTGTCTCTCTCTCTGTCTCTCTCTGTCTCTATTTCTGTCTTTCTCTGTCTCTCTCTGTCTCTCTCCGTCTATCTCTGTTTCTTTCTTTGTGTCTCTCTGTCTCTCTCTCTGTCTCTCTCTGTCTCTCTCTGTCTCTCTCTGTCTCGCTCGTCTCTCTCTGTCTCTCTCTCTGTCTCTCTCTGTGTCTTTCTCAGTCTCTCTATCTGTCTCTCCCTGTCTCTCTCTGTCTGTCTCTGTCTATCTCTCTGTCTCTTTTCTGTCTCTCTCTGTCTCTCTCTCTGTCTCTGTCTTTCTCTCTGTTTCTCTCTTTGTCTCTCTCTGTCTATCTCTCTGTGTCTCTCTCTGTATTTCTCAGTCATTCTCTTTGTCTCTGTCTCTCTCTCTGTCCCTCTCTGTCTCTATATATGTCTCTCTCTGTCTCTCTCTCTGTCTCTCTCTGTTTCTCCCAGTGTCTCTCCCCGTCTCTCTCTGTCTCTATCTCTGTCTCACTCAGTCTCTTTCTGTCTCTCTCTCTCTCTCTCTGTCTCTCTCTTTCTCTCTCTACTCTCTTTGTCTCTCTCTGTATGTCTCTGTCATCTCTGTGTCTCTCTCTGTCTCTCTCTGTCTCTCTCTGTCTCTCTGGCTCACTCTCTTTCTCTCTGTGTTTCTCTCTGTGTCTTTCTCTGTCTCTCTCTGTCTCCATATCTATCTCTCTCTTTGTCTCTCTCTGTCTCTCTCCGTCTCTCTCTCTGTCTCTCTCTGTCTTTCTCTGTCTCTCTTTGTCTCTCTCTCTTTGTCTCTTTTCTGTATCTATGTCTCTCTCTCTGTCTATCTCTGTCTCTCTCTGACTATCTCTGTCTCTCTCTGTGTCTCTCTCTGTCTCTCTCTCTCTGTCTCTCTCTGTCTCTCACATTCACTCTCTTTGACTCTGTCTCTCTCTCTGTCTCTCTCTGTGTCTATTTCTCTCTATCTCTGTCTAACTCTGTCTCTCTCTGTCTCTCTCTCTCTCTGTCTCTCTCTGTCTCTCTCTCTGTATCTCTCTCTCAGTCTCTCTCTGTGTCTCTCTCTGTCTCTCTCTGTATCTCTCTGTGTCTCTTTCTGTCTCTCTTTGTGTCTCTCTCCGTCTATCACTGTTTCTTTCTTTGTGTCACTCTGTCTCTCTCTCTGTCTCTCTCTGTCTCTCTTTGTCTCTCTCTGTCTCTCTCGTCTCTCTCTGTCTCTCTCTCTGTCTCTCTCTGTCTCTCTCTGTATCTCTCTGTCTATCTCTGTGTCTCTTTCTCTCTATCTCTGTCTATCTCTGTCTCTCTCTGTGTCTCTCTCTCTGTCTCTCTCTGTCTCTCTCTCTGTATCTCCCTCTCTGTCTCTCTCTGTGTCTCTCTCTGTCTCTCTCTGTGTCTCTCTGTGTCTCTCTTTGTCTCTCTCTCTGTCTCTCTCCGTCTATCTCTGTTTCTTTCTTTTTGTCTCTCTGTCTCTCTCTGTCTCTCTCTCTTGTTAATCTCTGTCTCTCTCTCTGTATCTCTCTCTGTCTCTCTCTGTGTCTCTCTCTGTCTCTCTCTGTGTCTCTCTGTGTCTCTCTCTGTCTCTCTCTCAATCCCTCTCAGTCTATCTCTGTTTCTTTCATTGTGTCTCTCTGTCTCTCTGTCTCTCTCTGTCTCGCTCGGCTCTCTCTGTCTCTCTCTGTGTCTTTCTCTGTCTCTCTATCTGTCTCTCTCTGTCTCTCTCTGTCTCTCTCTGTCTCTTTTCTGTCTCTCTCTGTCTCTCTCTCTGTCTCTCTCTTTCTCTTTCTCTGTCTCTCCCTCTGTCTCTCTCTGTGTCTCTCTCTGTATCTCTCTGTGTCTCTCTCTGTCTCTGTCTTTCTCTCTGTTTCTCTCTTTGTCTCTCTCTGTCTTTCTCTCTGTGTCTCTCTCTCTGTATTTCTCATTCATTCTCTTTGTCTCTGTCTCTCTCTCTGTCCTTCTCTGTCTCTATTTCTGTCTCTCTCTGTCTCTCTCTCTGTCTCTCTCTGTTTCTCCCAGTGTCTCTCCCCGTCTCTCTCTGTCTCTATCTCTGTCTCTCTCAGTCTCTCTCTGTCTCTCTCTCTGTCTCTCTCTGTCTCTATCTCTGTGTCTCTCTCTGTCTCTGTCAGTCTCTCTCTGTCTCTCTCTGTCTCTCTCTGTGTCTCTCTCTGTGTCTCTCTCTGTCTCTCTTTGTGTCTCTCTCTGTCTCTCACTGTCTCTCTCTGTCTCTCTCTGTGTTTCTCTGTGTCTCTCTCTGTCTCTCTCTGTCTCTCTCTGTCTCTCTCTCTCTCTGTCTCTCTCTCTGTATCTACCTCTCTGTCTCTCTCTGTGTCTCTCTCTGTCTCTATCTGTGTCTCTCTGTGTCTCTCTTTGTCTCTCTCTCTGTCTCTCTCCGTCTATCTCTGTTTCTTTCTTTGTGTCTCTCTGTCTCTCTCTCTGTCTCTCTCTGTCTCTCTCTCTCTGTTAATCTCTGTCTCTCTCTGTGTATCTCTCTCTGTCTCTCTCTGTGTCTCTCTCTGTCTCTCTCTGTGTCTCTCTGTGTCTCTCTCTGTCTCATTCTGTCCCTCTCAGTCTATCTCTGTTTCTTTCATTGTGTCTCTCTGTCTCTCTCTGTCTCTCTCTGTCTCGCTCGTCTCTCTCTGTCTCTCTCTGTCTCGCTCGTCTCTCTCTGTCTCTCTCTGTGTCTTTCTCTGTCTCTCTATCTGTCTCTCTCTGTCTCTCTCTGTCTCTCTCTGTCTCTCTCTGTCTCTCTCTCTGTCTCTTTTCTGTCTCTCTCTGTCTCTCTCTCTGTCTCTCTCTTTCTCTTTCTCTGTCTCTCCCTCTGTCTCTCTCTGTATCTCTCTCTGTCTTTCTCTCTGTGTCTCTCTCTCTGTATTTCTCATTCATTCTCTTTGTCTCTGTCTCTCTCTCTGTCCCTCTCTGTCTCTATATCTGTCTCTCTCTGTCTCTCTCTCTGTCCCTCTTTGTCTCTATATCTGTCTCTCTCTGTCTCTCTCTCTGTCTCTCTCTGTTTCTCCCAGTGTCTCTCCCCGTCTCTCTCTGTCTCTATCTCTGTCTCACTCAGTCTCTCTCTGTCTCTCTCTGTCTCTATCTCTGTGTCTTCTCTGTCTCTGTCTGTCTCTCTCTGTCTCTCTCTCTGTCTCTCTCTGTGTCTCTCTGTCTCTCTTTGTGTCTCTCTCTGTCACTGTCTCTCTCTGTCTGTCTCTGTCTCTCTCTGTCTCTCTCTGTGTCTCTCTGTGTCTCTCCATGTCTCTCTCTGTGTCTCTCTCTGTCTCTCTCTGTGTTTCTCTCTGTCTCTCTCTGTGTCTCTCTCTGTCTCTCTCTGTCTCTCTCTCTGTATCTCTCTGTTTCTCTCTGTCTCTCTGTCTGTTTCTGTCTCTTTCTGTCTCTCTATATATATCTCTCTGTCTCTCTCTGTGTCTTTCTTTGTCTCACTCTGTCTCTATCTCTCTCTTTCTTTCTCTCTCTGTGTCTCTCTGTGTCTCTCTCTGTCTCTCTCTGTCTCTCTCTACTCTCTTTGTCTCTCTCTGTATGACTCTGTCATCTCTGTCTCTCTCTCTGTCTCTCTCTCTCTGTCTCTCTCTGTCTCTCTCTCTCTCTCTCTGTCTCTCTGTGTTTCTCTCTGTGTCTTTCTCTGTCTCTCTCTGTATCTATATCTGTCTCTCTCTGTATCACTCTCTGTCTCTCTCCATCTCTCTCTCTGTCTCTCTCTGTCTTTCTCTGTCTCTCTTTGTCTCTCTCTCTTTGTCTCTTTTCTGTATCTATGTCTCTCTCTGACTATCTCTGTCTCTCTCTGACTATCTCTGTCTCTCTCTGTGTCTCTCTCTGTCTCTCTCTGTCTCTCTCATTCACTCTCTTTGACTCTGTCTCTCTCTCTGTCTCTCTCTCGGTCTCTCTCTGTCTCTCTCTCTGTCTCTCTCTGTCTCTCTCATTCACTCTCTTTGTCTCTGTGTCTCTTTCTTTCTCCCTCTGTCTCTCTCTCTGTCTCTCCCTTTCTCTCTCTGTGTCTCTCTCTGTCCTCTCTGTCTCTTTCTGTCGCCCTCTCTTTCTCTCTCTGTGTCTCTTTCTGTGTCTCTCTCTGTCTCTCTCTGACTCTGTATCTGTCTCTCTCTGTCTCTATCTCTGTCTCACTCTGTGTCTCTCTCTGTCTCTCTCTACTCTCTTTGTCTCTCTCTGTATGACTCTGTCATCTCTGTCTCTCTCTCTGTCTCTCTCTCTCTGTCTCTCTCTGTCTCTCTGTCTCTCTGTCTCTCTGTGTTTCTCTCTGTGTCTTTCTCTGGCTCTCTCTGTCTCTATATCTGTCTCTCTCTGTATCACTCTCTGTCTCTCTCCATCTCTCTCTCTGTCTCTCTCTGTCTTTCTCTGTCTCTCTTTGTCTCTCTCTCTTTGTCTCTTTTCTGTATCTATGTCTCTCTCTGACTATCTCTGTCTCTCTCTGACTATCTCTGTCTCTCTCTGTGTCTCTCTCTGTCTCTCTCTGTCTCTCTCATTCACTCTCTTTGACTCTGTCTCTCTCTCTGTCTCTCTCTCGGTCTCTCTCTGTCTCTCTCTCTCTGTCTCTCTCTGTCTCTCTCATTCACTCTCTTTGTCTCTGTCTCTCTTTCTTTCTCCCTCTGTCTCTCTCTCTGTCTCTCTCTTTCTCTCTCTGTGTCTCTCTCTGTCCTCTCTGTCTCTTTCTGTCGCCCTCTCTTTCTCTCTCTGTGTCTCTTTCTGTGTCTCTCTCTGTCTCTCTCTGACTCTGTATCTGTCTCTCTCTGTCTCTATCTCTGTCTCTCTCTGTGTCTCTCTCTGTCTCTCTCTCTGTCTCTCTCTGTCTCTTTCTCTGTCTCTCTCTGTGTCTCTCTCTGTCTCTATCTCTGTCTCTCTCTGTGTCTCTCTGTGTCTCTCTCTGTGTGTCTCTCTGTCTCTCTCAGTCTCTCACTGTATCTCTCTCTTCTCTCTTTGTCTCTCTCTCTGTATGTCTCTGTCTCTCTGTGTCTCTCTCTGTCTTTCTCAGTCACTCCCTTTGTCTTTGTCTCTCTCTCTCTCTGTCTCTCTCTCTGTCTCTCTCTGTTTTGATCTCTGTCTCTCTCTCTGTCTCTGTCTTTATCTCTTACTCTCTCCTTCTCTCTCTGTCTCTCTCTGTGTCTCTTTCTCTCTATCTCTGTCTATCTCTGTCTCTCTCTGTCTCTCTCTGTCTCTCTCTCTGTCTCTCTCTGTGTCTCTCTCTGTCTCTCTCTCTGTCCCTCTCAGTCTATCTCTGTTTCTTTCATTGTATCTCTCTGTCTCTCTGTGTCTCGCTCGTCTCTCTCTGTCTCTGTGTCTTTCTCTGTCTCTCTATCTGTCTCTCTCTGTCTCTCTCTGTCTCTCTCTGTCTCTCTCTGTCTCTTTTCTGTCTCTCTCTGTCTCTCTCTCTGTCTCTCTCTTTCTCTTTCTGTCTCTCCCTCTGTCTCTCTCTGTGTCTCTCTCTGTATCTCTCTGTGTCTCTCTCTGTCTCTGTCTATCTCTCTGTTTCTCTCTTTGTCTCTCTCTGTCTTTCTCTCTGTGACTCTCTCTCTGTATTTCTCATTCATTCTCTTTGTCTCTGTCTCTCTCTCTGTCCCTCTCTGTCTCTATTTCTGTCTCTCTCTCTCTCTCTCTCTCTCTGTTTCTCCCAGTGTCTCTCCCCATCTCTCTCTGTCTCTATCTCTGTCTCTCTCAGTCTCTCTCTGTCTCTCTGTCTGTCTCTCTCTGTCTCTATCTCTGTGTCTCTCTCTGTGTCTCTCTCTGTCTCTCTTTGTGTCTCTCTCTGTCTCTCACTGTCTCTCTCTGTCTCTCTCTGTGTTTCTCTGTGTCTCTCTCTTCCTCTCTCTCTGTCTCTCTCTGTTTCTCTCTGTCTCTCTGTCTGTTTCTGTCTCTTTCTGTCTCTCTCTATATATCTCTCTGTCTCTCTCTGTGTCTTTCTTTGTCTCACTCTGTCTCTATCTGTCTCTCTCTCTATCTCTCTCTGTCTCTCTCTTTCTCTCTCTACTCTCTTTGTCTCTCTCTGTATGTCTCTGTAATCTCTGTGTCTCTCTGTGTCTCTCTGTGTCTCTCTCTGTCTCTCTGGCTCTCTCTCTTTCTCTCTGTGTTTCTCTCTGTGTCTTTCTCTGTCTCTCTCTGTCTCTATATCTGTCTCTCTCTGTGTCTCTCTCTGTCTCTCTCCGTCTCTCTCTCTGTCTCTCTCTGTCTTTCTCTGTCTCTCTTTGTCTCTCTCTCTTTGTCTCTTTTCTGTATCTATGTCTCTCTCTCTGTCTGTCTCTGTCTCTCTCTGACTATCTCTGTCTCTCTCTGTGTCTCTCTCTGTCTCTCTCTCTCTGTCTCTCTCTGTCTCTCACATTCACTCTCTTTGACTCTCTCTCTCTGTCTTTCTCTGTGTCTATTTCTCTCTATCTCTGTCTACCTCTGTCTCTCTCTGTCTCTCTCTCTCTGTCTCTCTCTGTCTCTCTCTCTGTATATCTCTCTCAGTCTCTCTCTGTGTCTCTCTCTGTCTCTCTCTGTGTCTCTCTGTGTCTCTCTCTGTCTCTCTCTGTGTCTCTCTCCGTCTATCTCTGTTTCTTTCTTTGTGTCACTCTGTCTCTCTCTCTGTCTCTCTCTGTCTCTCTCTGTCTCTCTCTGTCTCTCTCGTCTCTCTCTGTCTCTCTCTGTCTCTCTCTGTGTCTCTTTCTGTCTCTCTATCTGTCTCTTTCTGTCTCTCTCTCTCTGTCTCTGTCTCTCTATCTGTCTCTTTTCTGTCTCTCTCTGTCTCTCTCTCTGTCTCTCTCTTTCTCTTTCTCTGTCTCTCCCTCTGTTTATCTCTGTGTCTCTCTCTGTATCTCTCTCTGTCTCTCTCTGTCTCTGTCTTTCTTTCTGTTTCTATATTTGTCTCTCTCTGTCTCTCTCTCTGTGTCTCTCTCTGTATTTCTCAGTCATTCTCTTTGTCTCTGTCTCTCTCTCTGTCTCTCTCTGTCTCTATTTCTGTCTTTCTCTGTCTCTCTCTCTGTCTCTCTCCGTCTATCTCTGTTTCTTTCTTTGTGTCTCTCTGTCTCTCTCTCTGTCTCTCTCTGTCTCTCTCTGTCTCTCTCTGTCTCGCTCGTCTCTCTCTGTCTCTCTCTCTGTCTCTCTCTGTGTCTTTCTCAGTCTCTCTATCTGTCTCTCCCTGTCTCTCTCTGTCTGTCTCTGTCTATCTCTCTGTCTCTTTTCTGTCTCTCTCTGTCTCTCTCTCTGTCTCTGTCTTTCTCTCTGTTTCTCTCTTTGTCTCTCTCTGTCTATCTCTCTGTGTCTCTCTCTGTATTTCTCAGTCATTCTCTTTGTCTCTGTCTCTCTCTCTGTCCCTCTCTGTCTCTATATATGTCTCTCTCTGTCTCTCTCTCTGTCTCTCTCTGTTTCTCCCAGTGTCTCTCCCCGTCTCTCTCTGTCTCTATCTCTGTCTCACTCAGTCTCTTTCTGTCTCTCTCTCTCTCTCTCTGTCTCTCTCTTTCTCTCTCTACTCTCTTTGTCTCTCTCTGTATGTCTCTGTCATCTCTGTGTCTCTCTCTGTCTCTCTCTGTCTCTCTCTGTCTCTCTGGCTCACTCTCTTTCTCTCTGTGTTTCTCTCTGTGTCTTTCTCTGTCTCTCTCTGTCTCCATATCTATCTCTCTCTTTGTCCTCTCTGTCTCTCTCCGTCTCTCTCTCTGTCTCTCTCTGTCTTTCTCTGTCTTTCTTTGTCTCTCTCTCTTTGTCTCTTTTCTGTATCTATGTCTCTCTCTCTGTCTATCTCTGTCTCTCTCTGACTATCTCTGTCTCTCTCTGTGTCTCTCTCTGTCTCTCTCTCTCTGTCTCTCTCTGTCTCTCACATTCACTCTCTTTGACTCTGTCTCTCTCTCTGTCTCTCTCTGTGTCTATTTCTCTCTATCTCTGTCTAACTCTGTCTCTCTCTGTCTCTCTCTCTCTCTGTCTCTCTCTGTCTCTCTCTCTGTATCTCTCTCTCAGTCTCTCTCTGTGTCTCTCTCTGTCTCTCTCTGTATCTCTCTGTGTCTCTTTCTGTCTCTCTTTGTGTCTCTCTCCGTCTATCTCTGTTTCTTTCTTTGTGTCACTCTGTCTCTCTCTCTGTCTCTCTCTGTCTCTCTTTGTCTCTCTCTGTCTCTCTCGTCTCTCTCTGTCTCTCTCTCTGTCTCTCTCTGTGTCTCTCTCTGTCTCTCTATCTGTATCTTTCTGTCTCTCTCTCTCTGTCTCTGTCTCTCTATCTGTCTCTTTTCTGTCTCTCTCTGTCTCTCTCTCTGTCTCTCTCTTTCTCTTTCTCTGTCTCTCCCTCTGTCTATCTCTGTGTCTCTCTCTGTATCTCTCTCTGTCTCTCTCTGTCTCTGTCTTTCTCTCTGTTTCTATCTTTGTCTCTCTCTGTCTCTCTCTCTGTGTCTCTCTCTGTATTTCTCAGTCATTCTCTTTGTCTCTGTCTCTCTCTCTGTCTCTCTCTGTCTCTATTTCTGTCTTTCTCTGTCTCTCTCTCTGTCTCTCTCCGTCTATCTCTGTTTCTTTCTTTGTGTCTCTCTGTCTCTCTCTCTGTCTCTCTCTGTCTCTCTCTGTCTCTCTCTGTCTCGCTCGTCTCTCTCTGTCTCTCTCTCTGTCTCTCTCTGTGTCTTTCTCTGTCTCTCTATCTGTCTTTCCCTGTCTCTCTCTGTCTGTCTCTGTCTATCTCTCTGTCTCTTTTCTGTCTCTCTCTGTCTCTCTCTCTGTCTCTGTCTTTCTCTCTGTTTCTCTCTTTGTCTCTCTCTGTCTATCTCTCTGTGTCTCTCTCTGTATTTCTCAGTCATTCTCTTTGTCTCTGTCTCTCTCTCTGTCCCTCTCTGTCTCTATATCTGTCTCTCTCTGTCTCTCTCTCTGTCTCTCTCTGTTTCTCCCAGTGTCTCTCCCCGTCTCTCTCTGTCTCTATCTCTGTCTCACTCAGTCTCTTTCTGTCTCTCTCTCTGTCTCTCTCTGTCTCTCTCTTTCTCTCTCTACTCTCTTTGTCTCTCTCTGTATGTCTCTGTCATCTCTGTGTCTCTCTGTGTCTCTCTCTGTCTCTCTCTGTCTCTCTGGCTCACTCTCTTTCTCTCTGTGTTTCTCTCTGTGTCTTTCTCTGTCTCTCTCTGTCTCTATATCTATCTCTCTTTGTCTCTCTCTATCTCTCTCCGTCTCTCTCTCTGTCTCTGTCTGTCTTTCTCTGTCTCTCTTTGTCTCTCTCTCTTTGTCTCTTTTCTGTATCTATGTCTCTCTCTCTGTCTATCTCTGTCTCTCTCTGACTATCTCTGTCTCTCTCTGTGTCTCTCTCTGTCTCTCTCTCTCTGTCTCTCTCTGTCTCTCACATTCACTCTCTTTGACTGTGTCTCTCTCTCTGTCTCTCTCTGTGTCTATTTCTCTCTATCTCTGTCTAACTCTGTCTCTCTCTGTCTCTCTCTCTCTCTGTCTCTCTCTGTCTCTCTCTCTGTATATCTCTCTCAGTCTCTCTCTGTGTCTCTCTCTTTCTCTCTCTGTGTCTCTCTGTGTCTCTTTCTGTCTCTCTCTGTGTCTCTCTCCGTCTATCTCTGTTTCTTTCTTTGTGTCACTCTGTCTCTCTCTCTGTCTCTCTCTGTCTCTCTTTGTCTCTCTCTGTCTCTCTCGTCTCTCTCTGTCTCTCTCTCTGTCTCTCTCTGTGTCTCTCTCTGTCTCTCTATCTGTCTCTTTCTGTCTCTCTCTCTCTGTCTCTGTCTCTCTATCTGTCTCTTTTCTGTCTCTCTCTGTCTCTCTCTCTGTCTCTCTCTTTCTCTTTCTCTGTCTCTCCCTCTGTCTATCTCTGTGTCTCTCTCTGTATCTCTCTCTGTCTCTCTCTGTCTCTGTCTTTCTCTCTGTTTCTATCTTTGTCTCTCTCTGTCTCTCTCTCTGCGTCTCTCTCTGTATTTCTCAGTCATTCTCTTTGTCTCTGTCTCTCTCTCTGTCTCTCTATGTCTCTATTTCTGTCTCTCTCTGTCTCTCTCTCTCTGTCTCTCTCCGTCTATCTCTGTTTCTTTCTTTGTGTCTCTCTGTCTCTCTCTCTGTCTCTCTCTGTCTCTCTCTGTCTCTCTCTCTCTGTCTCTCTCTGTGTCTTTCTCTGTCTCTCTATCTGTCTCTCCCTGTCTCTCTCTGTCTGTCTCTGTCTCTCTCTCTGTCACTTTTCTGTCTCTCTCTGTCTCTCTCTCTGTCTCTGTCTTTCTCTCTGTTTCTCTCTTTGTCTCTCTCTGTCTATCTCTCTGTGTCTCTCTCTGTATTTCTCAGTCATTCTCTTTGTCTCTGTCTCTCTCTCTGTCCCTCTCTGTCTCTATATCTGTCTCCCTCTCTCTCTCTCTGTCTCTCTCTGTTTCTCCCAGTGTCTCTCCCCGTCTCTCTCTGTCTCTATCTCTGTCTCACTCAGTCTCTCTCTGTCTCTCTCTCTGTCCCTCTGTGTCTCTATCTCTGTGTCTTCTCTGTCTCTGTCTGTCTCTCTCTGTCTCTCTCTCTGTCTCTCTCTGTGTCTCTCTGTCTCTCTTTGTGTTTCTCTCTGTCTCTCACTGTCTCTCTCTGACTGTCTCTGTCTCTCTCTGTCTCTCTCTGTGTCTCTCCATGTCTCTCTCTGTGTCTCTCTCTGTCTCTCTCTGTGTTTCTCTCTGTCTCTCTCTGTGTCTCTCTCTGTCTCTCTCTCTGTATCTCTCTGTTTCTCTCTGTCTCTCTGTCTGTTTCTGTCTCTTTCTGTCTCTCTATATATATCTCTCTGTCTCTCTCTGTGTCTTTCTTTGTCTCACTCTGTCTCTATCTCTCTCTTTCTTTCACTCTCTGTGTCTCCCTCTGTCTCTCTCTGTCTCTCTCTGTCTCTCTCTACTCTCTTTGTCTCTCTCTGTATGACTCTGTCATCTCTGTCTCTCTCTCTGTCTCTCTCTCTCTGTCTCTCTCTGTCTCTCTGTCTCTCTCTCTGTCTCTCTGTGTTTCTCTCTATGTCTTTCTCTGTCTCTCTCTGTCTCTATATCTGTCTCTCTCTGTATCACTCTCTGTCTCTCTCCATCTCTCTCTCTGTCTCTCTCTGTCTTTCTCTGTCTCTCTTTGTCTCTCTCTCTTTGTCTCTTTTCTGTATCTATGTCTCTCTCTGACTATCTCTGTCTCTCTCTGACTATCTCTGTCTCTCTCTGTGTCTCTCTCTGTCTCTCTCTGTCTCTCTCATTCACTCTCTTTGACTCTGTCTCTCTCTCTGTCTCTCTCTCGGTCTCTCTCTGTCTCTCTCTCTCTGTCTCTCTCTGTCTATTTCATTCACTCTCTTTGTCTCTGTCTCTCTTTCTTTCTCCCTCTGTCTCTCTCTCTGTCTCTCTCTTTCTCTCTCTGTGTCTCTCTCTGTCCTCTCTGTCTCTTTCTGTCACCCTCTCTTTCTCTCTCTGTGTCTCTTTCTGTGTCTCTCTCTGTATCTCTCTGACTCTGTATCTGTCTCTCTCTGTCTCCAACTCTGTCTCTCTCTGTGTCTCTCTCTGTCTCTCTCTGTCTCTCTCTGTCTCTTTCTCTGTCTCTCTCTGTGTCTCTCTCTGTCTCTATCTCTGTCTCTCTCTATGTCTCTCTCTGTCTCTCTCTGTGTGTCTCTCTGTCTCTCTCAGTCTCTCACTGTCTCTCTCTTCTCTCTTTGTCTCTCTCTCTGTATGTCTCTGTCTCTCTGTGTCTCTCTCTGTCTTTCTCAGTCACTCCCTTTGTCTTTGTCTCTCTCTCTCTGTCTCTCTCTCTGTCTCTCTCTGTTTCTCTCTCTGTCTCTCTCTGTCTTTATCTCTTACTCTCTCCTTCTCTCCCTGTCTCTCTCTGTGTCTCTTTCTCTCTATCTCTGTCTCTCTCAGTCTCTCTCTGTCTCTCTCTCTGTCTCTCTCTGTCTCTCTCTCTGTATCTCTCTCTGTCTCTCTCTGTGTCTCTCTCTGTCTCTCTGTGTCTCTCTGTGTCTCTCTCTGTCTCTCTCTGTCTCTCTCTGTGTCTCTCTCTGTCTCTCTATCTGTCTCTCTCTGTCTATCTCTGTCTGTCTCTGTCTCTCTCTCTGTCTCTTTTCTGTCTCTCTCTGTCTCTCTCTCTGTCTCTCTCTTTCTCTTTCTCTGTCTCTCCCTCTATCACTTTGTCTCTCTCTGTCTCTCTCTCTGTGTCTCTCTCTGTATTTCTCAGTCATTCTCTTTGTCTCTGTCTCTCTCTGTGACTCTCTCTGTCTCTATTTCTGTCTCTCTCTGTCTCTCTCTGTCTTTCTCAGTCACTCCCTTTGTCTCTCTCTCTCTCTGTCTCTCTCTGTCTCTCTCTGTTTCTCTCTCTGTCTCTCTCTCTGTCTCTCTCTGTCTCTATCTCTTACTCTCTCTGTCTCTTTCTGTGTCTTTTTCTTTATCTCTGTCTAACTCTGTCTCTCTCTCTGTCTCTCTCTGTCTCTGTCTCTCTCTCTGTCTCTCTCTGTCTCTCTCTCTGTATTTCTCTCTCTGTCACTCTCTGTGTATCACTCTGTCTCTCTCTGTGTCTCTCTGTGTCTCTTTCTCTCTATCTCTGTCTATCTTTGTCTCTCTCTGTCTCTCTCAGTCTCTCTCTCTCTGTGTCTCTCTCTGTTTCTCTCTTTGTCTCTCTCTCTATCTCTTACTCTCTCTGTCTGTCTCTGTCTCTCTTTGTGTCTCTTTCTCTCTATCTCTGTCTATCTCTGTCTCTCTCTGTCTCTCTCAGTCTCTCTCTCTCTGTCTCTCTTTGTCTCTCTGTATCTCTCTCTCTGTCTCTCTCTGTGTCTCTCTCTGTCTCTCTCAGTGTCTCTATGTGTCTCTCTCTGTCTCTCTCTCTGTCTCTCTCCATCTTTCTATGTTTCTTTCATTGTGTCTCTCTGTCTCTCTCTCTGTGTCTCTCTGTCTCTATCTAATACTCTCTCTGTCTCTCTCTGTCTCTCTCTGTGTCTCTTTCTCTCTCTCTGTCTCTCTCTGTCTCTCTCGTCTCTCTCTGTCTCTCTCTCTGTCTCTCTCTGTGTCTCTCTCTGTCTCTCTATCTGTCTCTCTCTGTCTCTCTCTCTGTCTCTCTCTGTGTCTCTCTCTGTCTCTCTATCTGTCTCTCTCTGTCTCTCTCTGTCTCTCTCTGTCTCTCTCTGTCTCTTTTCTGTCTCTCTCTGTCTCTCTCTCTCTCTGTCTCTCTCTTTCTCTTTCTCTGTCTCTCCCTCTGTCTATCTCTGTGTCTCTCTCTGTATCTCTCTCTGTCTCTCTCTGTCTCTGTCTTTGTCTCTGTTTCTCTCTTTGTCTCTCTCTGTCTCTCTCTCTGTGTCTCTCTCTGTATTTCTCAGCCATTCTCTTTGTCTCTGTCTCTCTCTCTGTCTCTCTCTGTCTCTTGCTCTGTCTCTCTATCTTTCTCTCTCTGTGTCTCTCTCTGTCTCTTTTTCTGTCTCTATCTCTGTTCTCTCTGTCTCTTTCTCTGTCTCTCTCTCTGTCTCTCTCTGTCTCTTTATCTGTCTCCCTCTGTATCTCCCTGTCTCTCTCTCAGTCCCTCTCTGTCTCTCTCTGTGTCTCCCTGTGTCTATCTCTATCTCTGTCTCTCTCTGTGTCTCTCTCTGTCTCTCTCTGTTTCTCTCTCTGTCTCTCTCTGTCTCTTTCTCTGTCTCTCTCTATCTCTGTCTTTCGCTTTGTCACTCTGTCTCTCTCTGTCTTTCTCTGTCTCTCTCCCTTTGTCTCTTTTCTGTCTCTCTCTGTCTCTCTTTGTCTCTCTCTGTATCTCTCTGTCTCTCTCAGTCTCTCTCACTCTGTCTCTTCTCTCTCTCTCTGTGTCTGTCTCCTTTTCTTTCTCTCTATCTGTCCTTCTCTGTCTTTCTCTGGCTCTCTCTTTCTTTCTCTGTCTCTTTGTGTCTCTCTTTGTCTCACTCTCTCTGTCTCTCTCTGTTTCTCTCTGTATCTCTCTCTGTCTCTCTTCTCTCTTTGTCTCTCTGTATCTCTGTGCTCTCTTTGTGTAACTCTCTGTCTCTCTCTTTTGCTCTCTGTGTCTCTCTCTGTCTCTCCTTGTCTCTCTCTGTCTCTCTAGTCTCTCTCTGTCTCTCTCTCTGTCTCTCTCTGTGTCTCTGAGTTTCTCTCTCTGTCTCTCTCTCTGTCTCTTTTCTGTCTCTCTCTCTGTCTCTCTCTTTGTCTCTCTCTTTTTCTTTCTCTGTCTCTCCCTCTGTCTCTCTCTGTGTCTCTCTCTGTATCTCTCTCTTTCTCTCTCTGTCTCTGTCTGTCTCTCTCTCTGTCTCTCTCTGTCTCTCTCTGTCCGTCTCTGTCTCTATCTGTCTCTCTCTCTGTCTCTCTCTGTGTCTCTCTCTGTCTATCTCTGTGTCTCTCTCTCTATCTCTGTCTATCTCTATCTCTCTCTGTCTCTGTGTCTCTCTCTGTCTCTCTCTGTCTCTCTCTCTGTCTCTCTCTGTGTCTCTGTTTTTCTCTCTCTGTCTCTCTCTCTGTCTCTTTTCTGTCTCTCTATGTCTCTCTCTCTGTCTCTCTCTCTATCTCTCTTTCTCTTTCTCTGTCTCTCCCTCTGTCTATCTCTGTGTCTCTCTCTGTCTCTCTCTCTGTCTCTCTCTGTGTCTTTGTTTTTCTCTCTCTGTCTCTTTTCTGTCTCTCTCTGTATCTCTCTCTGTCTCTCTCTGTCTCTGTCTATCTCTCTCTCTGTCTCTCTCTGTCTCTCTCTGTCTGTCTCTGTCTGTCTCTCTCTCTCTCTGTCTCTCTCTGAGTCTCTATCTGTCTCTCTCTGTCTCTCTCTGTGTCTCTCTCTCTATCTCTGTCTATCTCTGTCTCTCTCTGTCTCTCTGTCTCTCTCTGTCTCTCACTCTGTATCTCTCTCTCTGTCTCTCTCTGTGTCTCTCTCTGTTCTCTCTCTGTCTCTCTCCATCTATCTCTGTTTCTTTCTTTGTCTCTCCCTGTCTCTCTCTCTGTTTCTCTCTGTCTCTCTCTGTCTCTCTCGTCTCTCTGTCTCTCTCTCTCTCTGTCACTATCTGTGAATCTCTCTGTCTCTCTCTGTCTCTCTCTCTCTGTCTCTTTTCTGTCTCTCTCTGTCTCTCTCTCTGTCTCTCTCTCTCTTTCTGTCTCTCTCTGTCTCTCTCTCTCTGTTTCTCTCTTTGTCTCTATCTGTCTCTCTCTCTGTCTCTCTCTGTCTCTCTATGTCTCTCTCTGTATGTCTCTCTCGGTCTTGCTCCCTGTCTCTCTCACTCTCTAACTCTGTCTCTGTCTCTCTCTGTCTCTCTGTTTCTCTCTTTTTCTCTCTATGTGTCTCTCTCTGTCTATCTCTGTCACTCGCTGTCTCTCTCTGTCTCTCTCTGTCTCTCTCTCTGTCTCTCTCTGTTTCTCTCTCTGTCTCTCTCTCTGCTTCTCTCTGTCTCTATCTCTCTCTCTGTCTCTCTCTCCTTCTGTCTCTCTCTGTCTCTCTCTCTGTCTCTCTCTGTATCTCTCTGTCTCTCTCTCTGTCTCTCTCTGTCTCTCTCTATCTCACTATGTGTCTCTCTTTGTCTCTCTCTGTCTCTCTCATCTCTCTCTGTCTCTCTCTCTATCTGTCACTCTGTGAATCTCTCTGTCTCTCTCTGTCTCTCTCTGTCTCTCTCTATGTCTCTTTTCTGTATCTCTCTGTCTCTCTCTCTGTCTCTCTCTCTGTCTCTCTCTCTCTCTCTCTGTCTCTTTCTGTCTCTCTCTGTCTCTCTCTCTGTTTCTCTCTTTGTCTCTATCTGTCTCTCTCTCTGTCTCTCTCTGTGTCTCTCTCTGTCTCTCTATGTCTCTCTCTGTATGTCTCTCTCAGTCTCGCTCTCTGTCTCTCTCAGTTTCTCTAATTCTGTCTCTGTCTCTCTCTGTCTCTCTGTCTCTCAATTTTTCTCTCTATGTGTCTCTCTCTATCTATCTCTGTCACTCTTACTCTCTCTGTCTCTCTCTGTCTCTCTCTCTGTCTCTCTCTGTTTCTCACTCTGTCTCTCTCTCTGTTTCTCTCTGTCTCTATCTCTCTCCCTGTCTCTCTCTCTCCTTCTGTCTCTCTCTGTCTCTGTCTCTGTCTCTCTGTGTATCTCTCTGTCTCTCTCTCTCTCTGTCTCTCTCTGTCTCTCTCTATCTCTCTATGTGTCTCTCTTTGTCTCTCTCTGTCTCTCTCATCTCTCTCTATCTCTCTCTCTATCTGTCACTCTCTGTGAATCTCTCTGTCTCTCTCTGTCTCTCTCTGTCTCTCTCTGTCTCTTTTCTGTCTCTCTCTGTCTCTCTCTCTGTCTCTCTCTCTCTGTCTCTTTCTGTCTCTCTCTGTCTCTCTCTCTGTTTCTCTATTTGTCTCTATCTGTCTCTCTCTCTCTGTCTCTCTCTGTGTCTCTCTCTGTCTCTCTATGTCTCTCTCTGTATGTCTCTCTAGGTCTCACTCTCTGTCTCTCTCAGTCTCTCTAACTCTGTCTCTGTCTCTCTCTGTCTCTCTCTTTTTCTCTCTATGTGTCTCTCTCTGTCTATCTCTGTCACTCTCTGTCTCTCTCTGTCTCTCTCTCTGTCTCTCTCTGTTTCTCTCTCTGTCTCTCTCTCTGTTTCTCTCTGTCTCTATCTCTCTCTGTCTCTCTCTATCTCTCTGTGTGTCCCTCTTTGTCTCTCTCTGACTCTCTCTGTCTGTCTCTGTCTCTCTCTCTGTCTCTCTCTGTCTCTCTCTGTGTATCTCTCTCTCTGTCTCTCTCTTTGTCTCTCTCTGTCTCTCTCTGTGTCTCTCTGTGTCTCTTTCTCTCTATCTCTGTCTATCTCTGTCTCTCTCTGTCTCTCTCAGTCTCTCTCTCTCTCTGTCTCTCTCTGTCTCTCTCTCTGTCTCTCTCTGTCTCTATCTCTTACTCTCTGTGTCTCTCTCTGTCTCTCTCTGTGTCTCTTTCTCTCCCTCCTGTCTCTCTCTGTCTCTCTCTGTCTCTCTCGTCTCTCTCTGTCTCTCTCTCTGTCTCTCTCTGTCTCTCTCTGTGTATCTCTCTCTCTGTCTCTCTCTTTGTCTCTCTCTGTCTCTCTCTGTGTCTCTCTGTGTCTCTTTCTCTCTATCTCTGTCTATCTCTGTCTCTCTCTGTCTCTCTCAGTCTCTCTCTCTCTCTGTCTCTCTCTGTTTCTCTCTCTGTCTCTCTCTCTGTCTCTCTCTGTCTCTATCTCTTACTCTCTGTGTCTCTCTCTGTCTCTCTCTGTGTCTCTTTCTCTCCCTCCTGTCTCTCTCTGTCTCTCTCTGTCTCTCTCGTCTCTCTCTGTCTCTCTCTCCTTCTCTCTCTGTCTCTATCTCTGTCTCTCTCTCTGTGTCTCTCTCTGTCTCTGTCTGTCTCTCTCTGTCTCTCTCTGTGTCTCTCTCTATCTCTCTTTGTGTCTCTCTCTGTCTCTCACTGTCTCTCTCTGTCTGCTACTGTCTCTCTCTGTCTCTCTCTGTGTCTCTCTGTGTCTCTCCATGTCTCTCTCTGTGTCTCTCTCTGTCTCTCTCTGTGTTTCTCTGTGTCTCTCTCTGTGTCTCTCTCTGTCTCTCTCTCTGTCTCTCTCTGATTCTCTCTGTCACTCTGTCTGCTACTGTCTCTCTCTGTCTCTCACTGTGTCTCTCTGTGTCTCTCCATGTCTCTCTCTGTGTCTCTCTCTGTCTCTCTCTGTGTTTCTCTGTGTCTCTCTCTGTGTCTCTCTCTGTCTCTCTCTGTCTCTCTCTGTGTCTTTCTTTGTCTCACTCTGTCTCTATCTGTCTCTTTCTGTCTCTCTCTCTGTCTCTCTCTCTGTCTCTCTCTGTCTCTCTCTGTCTCTCTCTGCTCTCTTTGTCTCTCTCTGTATGTCTCTGTCATCTCTGTGTCTCTCTCTGTCTCTCTCTCTGTCTCTCTCTGTCTCTCTGTCTCTCTCTCTGTCTCTCTGTGTTTCTCTCTGTGTCTTTCTCTGTCTCTCTCTGTCTCTCTCTGTGTCTCTCTCTGTCTCTCTCTGTCTCTCTCTCTGTCTCTCTCTGTCTTTCTCTGTCTCTCTTTGTCTCTCTCTCTTTGTCTCTTTTCTGTATCTATGTCTCTCTCTCTGTCTATCTCTGTCTCTCTCTGGCTATCTCTGTCTCTCTCTGGGTCTCTCTCGGTCTCTCTCTGTCTCTAAATCTGTCTCTCCCTATTTATCTCCTGTCTCTCTCTGTCTCTCTCTGTGTCTCTCTATGTCTCTATCTGTTTCATGTGTCTCTATCTCTGTCTCTCTTTGTCTCTCTCTGTCTCCCTCCATCTCTGTATCTCTCTGTCTCTCTCAGTCTCTATCTCTGTCTCTCTCAGTCTCTCTCTGTCTCTCTCTGTCTCTCTGTGTGTCTCTCTCTGTCTCTCTCTGTCTCTCTCTGTCTCTATCTCTGTCTCTCTCTGTCTCTCCATGTCTCTCTCTCTGTCTCTATCTCTGTCTATCTCTGTCTCTCACTGTCTCTCTCTGTCTCTCTCTGTTTCTCTCTGTGTCTCTTTCTGTATCTCTCAGTCACTATCTCTGTCTCTCTCAGTCTCTCTCTGTCTCTCTCTGTGTCTCTCTCTGTCTCTCTCTGTCTCTCTCTGTCTCTCTCAGTGTCTTTCTATGTCTCTATCTGTTTCGTGTGTCTCTCTCTGTCTCTCTCTGTCTCTCTTTGTCTCTCTCTGTCTCCCTCCCTCTCTGTATCTCTCTGTCTCTCTCAGTCTCTATCTCTGTCTCTCTCAGTCTCTCTCTGTCACTCTCTGTCTCTCTGTGTGTCTCTCTCTGTCTCTCTCTCTCTGTCTATCTCTTTCTCTATCTCTGTCTCTCTCTGTCTCTCTATGTCTCTCTCTGTCTCTCTCTCTCTGTCTATCTCTGTCTCTCTCTCTCTGTCTCTTGCTGTCTCTATCTCTGTCTCTCTCTGTCTCTCTCTCTGTCTCTCTCATCTCTCTCTGTCTCTCTCTGTCTCTCTCTGTGTCTCTCTCTGTCTCTCCCTGTTTATCTCCTGTCTCTCTCTGTCTCTCTCTGTGTCTCTCTATGTCTTTATCTGTTTCATGTGTCTCTCTCTGTCTCTCTTTGTCTCCCTATGTCTCCCTTCATCTCTGTATCTCTCTGTCTCTCTCAGTCTCTATCTCTGTCTCTCTCAGTCTCTCTCTGTCTCTCTCAGTCTCTCTCTCTCTCTGTGTCTCTCTCTGTTTCTCTCTTTGTCTCTCTCTCTATCTCTTACTCTCTCTGTCTGTCTCTGTCTCTCTTTGTGTCTCTTTCTCTCTATCTCTGTCTATCTCTGTCTCTCTCTGTCTCTCTCAGTCTCTCTCTCTCTGTCTCTCTTTGTCTCTCTGTATCTCTCTCTCTGTCTCTCTCTGTGTCTCTCTCTGTCTCTCTCAGGGTCTCTATGTGTCTCTCTCTGTCTCTCTCTCTGTCTCTCTCCATCTTTCTATGTTTCTTTCATTGTGTCTCTCTGTCTCTCTCTCTGTGTCTCTCTGTCTCTATCTAATACTCTCTCTGTCTCTCTCTGTCTCTCTCTGTGTCTCTTTCTCTCTCTCTGTCTCTCTCTGTCTCTCTCGTCTCTCTCTGTCTCTCTCTCTGTCTCTCTCTGTGTCTCTCTCTGTCTCTCTATCTGTCTCTCTCTGTCTCTCTCTCTGTCTCTCTCTGTGTCTCTCTCTGTCTCTCTATCTGTCTCTCTCTGTCTCTCTCTGTCTCTCTCTGTCTCTCTCTGTCTCTTTTCTGTCTCTCTCTGTCTCTCTCTCTCTCTGTCTCTCTCTTTCTCTTTCTCTGTCTCTCCCTCTGTCTATCTCTGTGTCTCTCTCTGTATCTCTCTCTGTCTCTCTCTGTCTCTGTCTTTGTCTCTGTTTCTCTCTTTGTCTCTCTCTGTCTCTCTCTCTGTGTCTCTCTCTGTATTTCTCAGCCATTCTCTTTGTCTCTGTCTCTCTCTCTGTCTCTCTCTGTCTCTTGCTCTGTCTCTCTATCTTTCTCTCTCTGTGTCTCTCTCTGTCTCTTTTTCTGTCTCTATCTCTGTTCTCTCTGTCTCTTTCTCTGTCTCTCTCTCTGTCTCTCTCTGTCTCTTTATCTGTCTCCCTCTGTATCTCCCTGTCTCTCTCTCAGTCCCTCTCTGTCTCTCTCTGTGTCTCCCTGTGTCTATCTCTATCTCTGTCTCTCTCTGTGTCTCTCTCTGTCTCTCTCTGTTTCTCTCTCTGTCTCTCTCTGTCTCTTTCTCTGTCTCTCTCTATCTCTGTCTTTCGCTTTGTCACTCTGTCTCTCTCTGTCTTTCTCTGTCTCTCTCCCTTTGTCTCTTTTCTGTCTCTCTCTGTCTCTCTTTGTCTCTCTCTGTATCTCTCTGTCTCTCTCAGTCTCTCTCACTCTGTCTCTTCTCTCTCTCTCTGTGTCTGTCTCCTTTTCTTTCTCTCTATCTGTCCTTCTCTGTCTTTCTCTGGCTCTCTCTTTCTCTGTCTCTTTGTGTCTCTCTTTGTCTCACTCTCTCTGTCTCTCTCTGTTTCTCTCTGTATCTCTCTCTGTCTCTCTTCTCTCTTTGTCTCTCTGTATCTCTGTGCTCTCTTTGTGTAACTCTCTGTCTCTCTCTTTTGCTCTCTGTGTCTCTCTCTGTCTCTCCTTGTCTCTCTCTGTCTCTCTAGTCTCTCTCTGTCTCTCTCTCTGTCTCTCTCTGTGTCTCTGAGTTTCTCTCTCTGTCTCTCTCTCTGTCTCTTTTCTGTCTCTCTCTCTGTCTCTCTCTTTGTCTCTCTCTTTTTCTTTCTCTGTCTCTCCCTCTGTCTCTCTCTGTATCTCTCTCTGTATCTCTCTCTTTCTCTCTCTGTCTCTGTCTGTCTCTCTCTCTGTCTCTCTCTGTCTCTCTCTGTCCGTCTCTGTCTCTATCTGTCTCTCTCTGTCTCTCTCTGTGTCTCTCTCTGTCTATCTCTGTGTCTCTCTCTCTATCTCTGTCTATCTCTATCTCTCTCTGTCTCTGTGTCTCTCTCTGTCTCTCTCTGTCTCTCTCTCTGTCTCTCTCTGTGTCTCTGTTTTTCTCTCTCTGTCTCTCTCTCTGTCTCTTTTCTGTCTCTCTATGTCTCTCTCTCTGTCTCTCTCTCTATCTCTCTTTCTCTTTCTCTGTCTCTCCCTCTGTCTATCTCTGTGTCTCTCTCTGTCTCTCTCTCTGTCTCTCTCTGTGTCTTTGTTTTTCTCTCTCTGTCTCTTTTCTGTCTCTCTCTGTATCTCTCTCTGTCTCTCTCTGTCTCTGTCTATCTCTCTCTCTGTCTCTCTCTGTCTCTCTCTGTCTGTCTCTGTCTGTCTCTCTCTCTCTCTGTCTCTCTCTGAGTCTCTATCTGTCTCTCTCTGTCTCTCTCTGTGTCTCTCTCTCTATCTCTGTCTATCTCTGTCTCTCTCTGTCTCTCTGTCTCTCTCTGTCTCTCACTCTGTATCTCTCTCTCTGTCTCTCTCTGTGTCTCTCTCTGTTCTCTCTCTGTCTCTCTCCATCTATCTCTGTTTCTTTCTTTGTCTCTCCCTGTCTCTCTCTCTGTTTCTCTCTGTCTCTCTCTGTCTCTCTCGTCTCTCTGTCTCTCTCTCTCTCTGTCACTATCTGTGAATCTCTCTGTCTCTCTCTGTCTCTCTCTCTCTGTCTCTTTTCTGTCTCTCTCTGTCTCTCTCTCTGTCTCTCTCTCTCTTTCTGTCTCTCTCTGTCTCTCTCTCTCTGTTTCTCTCTTTGTCTCTATCTGTCTCTCTCTCTGTCTCTCTCTGTCTCTCTATGTCTCTCTCTGTATGTCTCTCTCGGTCTTGCTCCCTGTCTCTCTCACTCTCTAACTCTGTCTCTGTCTCTCTCTGTCTCTCTGTTTCTCTCTTTTTCTCTCTATGTGTCTCTCTCTGTCTATCTCTGTCACTCGCTGTCTCTCTCTGTCTCTCTCTGTCTCTCTCTCTGTCTCTCTCTGTTTCTCTCTCTGTCTCTCTCTCTGCTTCTCTCTGTCTCTATCTCTCTCTCTGTCTCTCTCTCCTTCTGTCTCTCTCTGTCTCTCTCTCTGTCTCTCTCTGTATCTCTCTGTCTCTCTCTCTGTCTCTCTCTGTCTCTCTCTATCTCACTATGTGTCTCTCTTTGTCTCTCTCTGTCTCTCTCATCTCTCTCTGTCTCTCTCTCTATCTGTCACTCTGTGAATCTCTCTGTCTCTCTCTGTCTCTCTCTGTCTCTCTCTATGTCTCTTTTCTGTATCTCTCTGTCTCTCTCTCTGTCTCTCTCTCTGTCTCTCTCTCTCTCTCTCTGTCTCTTTCTGTCTCTCTCTGTCTCTCTCTCTGTTTCTCTCTTTGTCTCTATCTGTCTCTCTCTCTGTCTCTCTCTGTGTCTCTCTCTGTCTCTCTATGTCTCTCTCTGTATGTCTCTCTCAGTCTCGCTCTCTGTCTCTCTCAGTTTCTCTAATTCTGTCTCTGTCTCTCTCTGTCTCTCTGTCTCTCAATTTTTCTCTCTATGTGTCTCTCTCTATCTATCTCTGTCACTCTTACTCTCTCTGTCTCTCTCTGTCTCTCTCTCTGTCTCTCTCTGTTTCTCACTCTGTCTCTCTCTCTGTTTCTCTCTGTCTCTATCTCTCTCCCTGTCTCTCTCTCTCCTTCTGTCTCTCTCTGTCTCTGTCTCTGTCTCTCTGCGTATCTCTCTGTCTCTCTCTCTCTCTGTCTCTCTCTGTCTCTCTCTATCTCTCTATGTGTCTCTCTTTGTCTCTCTCTGTCTCTCTCATCTCTCTCTATCTCTCTCTCTATCTGTCACTCTCTGTGAATCTCTCTGTCTCTCTCTGTCTCTCTCTGTCTCTCTCTGTCTCTTTTCTGTCTCTCTCTGTCTCTCTCTCTGTCTCTCTCTCTCTGTCTCTCTCTGTGTCTCTCTCTGTCTCTCTATGTCTCTCTCTGTATGTCTCTCTAGGTCTCACTCTCTGTCTCTCTCAGTCTCTCTAACTCTGTCTCTGTCTCTCTCTGTCTCTCTCTTTTTCTCTCTATGTGTCTCTCTCTGTCTATCTCTGTCACTCTCTGTCTCTCTCTGTCTCTCTCTCTGTCTCTCTCTGTTTCTCTCTCTGTCTCTCTCTCTGTTTCTCTCTGTCTCTATCTCTCTCTGTCTCTCTCTATCTCTCTGTGTGTCCCTCTTTGTCTCTCTCTGACTCTCTCTGTCTGTCTCTGTCTCTCTCTCTGTCTCTCTCTGTCTCTCTCTGTGTATCTCTCTCTCTGTCTCTCTCTGTGTCTCTCTCTGTCTCTCTCTGTGTCTCTCTGTGTCTCTTTCTCTCTATCTCTGTCTATCTCTGTCTCTCTCTGTCTCTCTCAGTCTCTCTCTCTCTGTCTCTCTCTGTCTCTCTCTCTGTCTCTCTCTGTCTCTATCTCTTACTCTCTGTGTCTCTCTCTGTCTCTCTCTGTGTCTCTTTCTCTCCCTCCTGTCTCTC
>NW_028227276.1:4347422-4387422 GCF_978045245.1 Mus caroli
CTGTCTCTCTCTCTGTCTCTTTATCTGTCTACCTCTGTCTCTACCTGTCTCTCTATCAGTCCCTCTCTGTCTCTCTCTGTGTCTCCCTGTGTCTCTCTCTATCTCTGTCTCTCTCTGTGTCTCTTTCTGTCTCTCTCTGTTTCTCTCTGTCTCTCTCTGTCTCTGTCTCTGTCTCTCTCTCTCTCTGTCTCTCTCTTTGTCTCTCTGTCTCTCTCTGTCTTTCTCTGTCTCTCTCCCTTTGTCTCTTTTCTGTCTCTCTCTGTCTCTCTTTGTCTCTCTCAGTATCTCTCTGTCTCTCTCAGTCTCTCTCACTCTGTCTCTGTCTCTCTCTCTCTCTGTGTCTGTCTCCTTTTCTTTCTCTCTATCTGTCCTTCTCTGTCTTTCTCTGTCTCTCTCTTTCTTTCTCTGTCTCTCTTTGTGTCTCTCTCTGTCTCACTCTCTCTGTCTCTCTCTGTTTCTCTCTGTGTCTCTCTCTGTCTCTCTTCTCACTTTGTCTCTCTGTATCTCTATGCTCTCTTTGTGTAACTCTCTGTCTCTCTCTTTTGCTCTATGTGTCTCTCTCTGTCTCTCTCTGTCTCTCTCTGTCTCTCTCTGTGTCTCTGTGTTTCTCTCTCTGTCTCTCTCTCTGTGTCTTTTCTGTCTCTCTTTGTCTCTCTCTCTGTCTCTCTCTCTGTCTCTCTCTTTCTCTTTCTCTGTCTCTCCCTCTGTCTCTCTCTGTGTCTCTCTCTGTATCTCTCTCTCTCTCTGTCTCTATCTGTCTCTCTCTCTGTCTCTCTCTGTATGTCTTTGTCTCTATCTGTCTCTCCCTCTGTCTCTCTCTGTGTCTCTCTCTCTCTCTCTCTGTCTCTCTCTGTGTCTCTTTTTCTCTATCTCTGTCTAACTCTGTCTCTCTCTGTCTCTCTCTGTCTCTGTCTCTCTCTCTGTCTCTCTCTGTCTCTCTCTCTGTATCTCTCTCTGTCTCTCTCTGTGTCTCTCTCTGTCTCTCTCCCTATCTCTGTCTATCTCTGTCTCTCTCTGTCTCTCTGTCTCTCTCTGTCTCTCTCTTATCTCTGTCTCTCTCTGTGTTTCTCTCTGTCTCTCTCTGTTTCTCTCTCTGTCTCTCTCTGTCTCTGTCTCTGTCTCTCTCTCTGTCTCTCTCTTTGTCTCTCTGTCTCTCTCTGTCTTTCTCTGTCTCTCCCCTTTGTCTCTTTTCTGTCTCTCTCTGTCTCTCTTTGTCTCTCTCAGTATCTCTCTGTCTCTCTCAGTCTCTCTCACTCTGTCTCTATCTCTCTCTCTCTCTGTGTCTGTCTCCTTTTCTTTCTCTCTATATGTCCTTCTCTGTCTTTCTCTGTCTCTCTCTTTCTTTCTCTGTCTCTCTTTGTGTCTCTCACTGTCTCACTCTCTCTGTCTCTCTCTGTTTCTCTCTGTGTCTCTCTCTGTCTCTCTTCTCACTTTGTCTCTCTGTATCTCTATGCTCTCTTTGTGTAACTCTCTGTCTCTCTCTTTTGCTCTCTGTGTCTCTCTTTGTCTCTCTCCCTATCTCTGTCTATCTCTGTCTCTCTCTGTCTCTCTGTCTCTCTCTGTCTCTCTCTTATCTCTCTCTCTGTCTCTCTCTGTGTCCCTGTCTCTCTATGTGTCTCTCTGTGTCTCTCTCTGTTTCTCTCTCTGTCTCTCTCCATCTATCTCTGTTTTTTCTTTGTCTCTCCCTGTCTCTCTCTCTGTCTCTCTCTGTCTCTCTCGGTCTCTCTCATCTCTCTCTGTCTCTCTCTCTCTATGTCACTCTCTGTGTCTCTCTCTGTCTCTCTATCTGTCTCTCTCTGTCTATCTCTGTCTGTCACTGTCTCTCTCTCTGTCTCTTTTCTGTCTCTCTCTGTCTCTCTCTCTGTCTCTCTCTTTCTCTTTCTCTGTCTCTCCCTCTATCTCTTTGTCTCTCTCTGTCTCTCTCTCTCTGTCTCTCTCTGTATTTCTCAGTCATTCTCTTTGTCTCTGTCTCTCTCTGTGACTCTCTCTGTCTCTATTTCTGTCTCTCTCTGTCTCTCTCTGTCTTTCTCAGTCACTCCCTTTGTCTCTCTCTCTCTCTGTCACTCTCTGTCTCTCTCTGTTTCTCTCTCTGTCTCTCTCTCTGTTTCTCTCTGTCTCTATCTCTTACTCTCTCTGCCTCTCTTTGTCTCTCTCTGTGTCTCTTTTTCTCTATCTCTGTCTAACTCTGTCTCTCTCTGTCTCTCTCTGTCTCTGTCTCTCTCTCTGTCTCTCTCTGTCTCTCTCTCTGTATCTCTCTCTCTGTCTCTCTCTGTGTCTCTCTCTGTCTCTCTCTGTGTCTCTCTATGTCTCTTTCTCTCTATCTCTGTCTATCTCTGTCTCTCTCTGTCTCACTCAGTCTCTCTCTCTCTCTGTCTCTCTCTGTTTCTCTCTCTGTCTCTCTCTCTGTCTCTCTCTGTCTCTATCTCTTACTCTCTCTGTCTCTCTCTGTCTCTGTCTCTCTCTCTGTCTCTCTCTGTCTCTCTCTCTGTATCTCTCTCTCTGTCTCTCTCTGTGTCTCTCTCTGTCTCTCTCTGTGTCGCTCTGTGTCTCTTTCTCTCTATCTCTGTCTATCTCTGTCTCTCTCTGTCTCTCTCAGTCTCTCTCTCTCTCTGTCTCTCTCTGTCTCTATCTCTTACTCTCTCTGTCACTCTCTGTCTCTCTCTGTGTCTCTTTCTCTCTCTCTCTCTGTCTCTCTCTGTCTCTCTGTCTCTCTCGTCTCTCTCTGTCTCTCTCTGTGTCTCTCTCTGTCTCTCTATCTGTCTCTCTCTGTCTCTCTCTGTCTCTCTCTGTCTCTCTCTGTCTCTTTTCTGTCTCTCTCTGTCTCTCTCTCTGTCTCTCTCTTTCTCTTTCTCTATCTCTCCCTCTGTCTATCTCTGTGTCTCTCTCTGTATCTCTCTCTGTCTGTCTTTCTCTCTGTTTCTCTCTTTGTCTCTCTCTGTCTCTCTCTCTGTGTCTCTCTCTGTATTTCTCAGTCATTCTCTTTGTCTCAGTCTCTCTCTCTGTCTCTCTCTGTCTCTTGCTCTGTCTCTCTATCTTTCTCTCTCTATGTCTCTCTCTGTCTCTTTCTCTGTCTCTCTCTCTGTCTCTCTCTGTCTCTTTCTCTGTCTCTCTCTCTGTTTCTCTCTGTCTCTTTATCTGTCTCCCTCTGTCTCTCCCTGTTTCTCTCAGTCCCTCTCTGTCTCTCTCTGTGTCTCCCTGTGTCTCTCTCTATCTCTGTCTCACTCTGTGTCTCTCTGTGTCTTTCTCTGTCTCTCTCTGTCTCTCTCTGTCTCTCATTTTCTCTCTCGTTCTCTCTCTGTCTCTAACTCTGTCTCTCCCTGTTTATCTCCTGTCTCTCTCTGTCTCTCTCTGTGTCTCTCTATGTCTTTATCTGTTTCATGTGTCTCTCTCTCTCTGTCTCTATTTGTCTCTCTATGTCTCCCTCCCTCTCTGTATCTCTCTGTCTCTCTCAGTCTCTATCTCTGTCTCTCTCAGTCTCTCTCTGTCTCTCTCTGTCTCTCTGTGTGTCTCTCTCTGTCTCTCTCTGTCTCTCTTGGTCTCTATCTCTGTCTCTCTCTGTCTCTCTATGTCTCTCTCTGTCTCCCTCTGTGTCTCTCTCTGTCTCTCATTGTCTCTCTCTGTCTCTCTGTCTCTCTCTGTCTCTCAGTCTCTCTCACTTTGTCTCTGTCTCTCTCTGTCTCTCTCTTTGTCCCTGTCTCTCTCTATCTCTCTCTTTGTCTCTCTCTGTCTCTCTCTTTGTCCCTCTCTGTCTAACTCTCTCTCTATCTCTCTCTGTGTCTCTCTCTGTGTCTATCACTCTCTCTGTCTCTCTTTCTGTCTCTCTCTGTTTCTATCTCTGTCTCTCTCTGTCTCTCTCTTAGTCTCTGTCGCTCTCTGTTTGTCTCTCTGTCTCTCTCAGTCTCTCTCAGTCTGTCTCAGTCTCTCTCTTTGTCTCTGTCTCTCTCTGTGTCTCTCTAGGTGTTTCTCTGTGTCTCTGTCTCTGTATCTCTGTCTCTCTGTCTGTCTCTCTCTCTGTCTTTGTTTGTCTCTCTCTCTGTCTCTCTATGTCTCTCTCTCTGTATGTCTCTGTCTCTCTCTGTTTCTCTCTCTGTATGTCTCAGTCTCTTTCACTCTGTCTCTGTCTCTCTCTGTGTCTCTCTGTGTATCTCTATGAGTCTCTTTGTGTCTCTGTCTCTCTATCTCTGTCTCTCTATGTCTCTGTCTCTCTCTGTGTCTCTCTCTGTCTCTCTCTGTGTCTTTCTCTGTCTCTCTCTGTCTCTCATTGTCTGTCTCGGTCTCTCTCTGTCTCTAACTCTGTCTCTCCCTGTTTATCTCCAGTCTCTCTCTTTCTCTCTCTGTGTCTCTCTATGTCTCTATCTGTTTCATGTGTCTCTCTCTCTGTCTCTCTTTGTCTCTCTCTGTCTCCCTCCCTCTCTGTATCTCTCTGTCTCTCTCAGTCTCTATCTCAGTCTCTCTCAGTCTCTCTGTCTCTCTCTGTCTCTCTGTGTGTCTCTCTCTGTCTCTCTCTGTCTCTCTCTATCT
Organism: Mus caroli; assembly: GCF_978045245.1. NCBI lineage: Eukaryota > Metazoa > Chordata > Mammalia > Rodentia > Muridae > Mus > Mus caroli. The sequence continues at coordinate 4,351,944 of NW_028227276.1, forward strand.
CTCTTTCTGTCTCTCTCTGTCTCTCTCTCTGTATCTCTCTCTCTGTCTCTCTCTGTGTCTCTCTCTGTCTCTCTCTGTGTCTCTCTGTGTCTCTTTTTCTCTATCTCTGTCTATCTCTGTCTCTCTCTGTCTATCTCAGTCTCTCTCTCTCTCTGTCTCTCTCTGTTTCTCTCTCTGTCTCTCTCTCTGTCTCTCTCTGTCTCTATCTCTTATCTCTCTGTTTCTCTCTGTCTCTCTCTGTGTCTCTTTCTCTCTATCTCTGTCTATCTCTGTCTCTCTCTGTCTCTCTCAGTCTCTCTCTCTGTCTCTCTCTGTCTCTCTGTATCTCTCTCTGTCTCTCTCTGTGTCTCTCTCTGTCTCTCTCTGTGTCTCTATGTGTCTCTCTCTGTCTCTCTCTCTGTCTCTCTCCATCTTTCTCTGTTTCTTTCTTTGTGTCTCTCTGTCTCTTTCTCTGTCTCTCTCTGTCTCTATCTCTTACTCTCTCTGTCTCTCTCTGTCTCTCTCTGTGTCTCTTTCTCTCTCTCTCTGTCTCTCTCTGTCTCTCTCTGTCTCTCTAGTCTCTCTCTGTCTCTCTCTCTGTCTCTCTCTGTGTCTCTCTCTGTCTCTCTATCTGTCTCTCTCTGTCTCTCTCTGTCTCTTTTCTGTCTCTCTCTGTCTCTTTCTTTCTCTTTCTCTGTCTCTCCCTCTGTCTATCTCTGTGTCTCTCTCTGTATCTCTCTCTGTCTCTCTCTGTCTCTGTCTTTCTCTCTGTTTCTCTCTTTGTCTCCCTCTGTCTCTCTCTCTGTGTCTCTCTCTGTATTTCTCAGTCATTCTCTTTGTCTCTGTCTCTCTCTCTCTGTCTCTCTCTGTCTCTTGCTCTGTCTCTATCTTTCTCTCTCTGTGTCTCTCTCTGTCTCTTTCTCTGTCTCTCTCTCTGTCTCTCACTGTCTCTTTATCTGTCTCCCTCTGTCTCTCCCTGTCTCTCTCTCAGTCCCTCTCTGTCACTCTCTGTGTCTCCCTGTGTCTCTCTCTATCTCTGTCTCTCTCTGTGTTTCTCTCTGTCTCTCTCTGTTTCTCTCTCTGTCTCTCTCTGTCTCTGTCTCTCTCTCTGTCTCTCTCTTTGTCTCTCTGTCTCTCTCTGTCTTTCTCTGTCTCTCCCCTTTGTCTCTTTTCTGTCTCTCTCTGTCTCTCTTTGTCTCTCTCAGTATCTCTCTGTCTCTCTCAGTCTCTCTCACTCTGTCTCTATCTCTCTCTCTCTCTGTGTCTGTCTCCTTTTCTTTCTCTCTATCTGTTCTTCTCTGTCTTTCTCTGTCTCTCTCTTTCTTTGTCTATCTTTGTGTCTCTCTCTGTCTCACTCTCTCTGTCTCTCTCTGTTTCTCTCTGTGTCTCTCTCTGTCTCTCTTCTCTCTTTGTCTCTCTGTATCTCTATGCTCTCTTTGTGTAACTCTCTGTCTCTCTCTTTTCTCTCTGTGTCTCTCTCTGTCTCTCTCTGTCTCTCTCTGTCTCTCACGTCTCTCTCTATCTCTCTCTCTGTCTCTCTCTGTGTCTCTGTGTTTCTCTCTCTGTCTCTCTCTGTCTCTTTTCTGTCCTTCTCAGTCTCTCTCTCTGTCTCTCTCTTTGTCTCTCTCTTTTTCTTTCTCTGTCTCTACCTCTGTCTCTCTCTGTGTCTCTCTCTGTATCTCTCTCTGTCTATCTCTGTCTCTGTCTGTCTCTCTCTCTGTCTCTCTCTGTATCTCTCTGTCTGTCTCTGTCTCTATCTGTCTCTCTCTCTGTCTCTCTCTGTGTCTCTCTCTGTCTCTCTCTTTATCTCTGTTTATCATTGTCTCTCTCTGTCTCTCTCTGTATCTCTCTGTATCTCTCTGTCTCGCTCTCTGTCTCTCTCTCTCTGTCTCTCTCTGTCTCTCTCTATCTCTCTATGTGTCTCTCTTTGTCTCCCTCTGTATCTCTCTCTGTCTATCTCTGTCTCTGTCTGTCTCTCTCTCTGTCTCTCTCTGTATCTCTCTGTATCTCTCTGTCTCGCTCTCTGTCTCTCTCTCTCTGTCTCTCTCTGTCTCTCTCTATCTCTCTATGTGTCTCTCTTTGTCTCCCTCTGTCTCTCTCATCTCTCTCTGTCTCTCTCTCTATCCGTCACTCTCTGTGAATCTCTCTGTCTCTCTCTGTCTCTCTCTGTCTCTCTCTCTCTGTCTCTTTTCTGTCTCTCTCTGTCTCTCTCTCTGTCTCTCTCTGTCTCTTTCTTTCTCTCTCTGTCTCTCTCTCTCTGTTTCTCTATTTGTCTCTATCTGTCTCTCTCTCTGTCTCTCTCTGAGTCTCTCTCTGTCTCTCTATGTCTCTCTCTGTATGTCTCTCTCGGTCTCGCTCTCTGTCTCTCTCAGTCTCTCTAACTCTGTCTCTCTCTGTCTCTCTGTCTCTCTCTTTTTCTCTCTATGTGTCTCTCTCTGTCTATCTCTGTCACTCTCTGTCTCTCTCTCTGTCTCTCTCTGTCTCTCTCTCTGTCTCTCTCTGTTTCTCTCTCTGTCTCTCTCTCTGTATCTCTCTGTCTCTATCTCTCTCTCTGTCTCTCTCTTTCCTTCTGTCTCTCTCTGTCTCTCTCTCTGTCTCTCTCTGTATCTCTCTGTCTCTCTCTCTATCTCTCTCTCTGTCTCTCTCTGTCTCTCTCTATCTCTCTATGTGTATCTCTTTGTCTCTCTCTGTCTCTCTCGTCTCTATCTGTCTCTCTCTCTCTCTGTCACTCTCTGTGAATCTCTCTGTCTCTCTCTGTCTCTCTCTGTATCTCTCTGTCTCTCTCTCTGTCTCTCTCTCTCTCTGTCTCTCTCTGTCTCTCTCTATCTCTCTGTGTGTATCTCTTTGTCTCTCTCTGTCTCTCTTTGTCTGTCTCTGTCTCTCTCTCTGTCTCTCTCTGTCTCTCTCTGTATCTCTCTCTCTGTCTCTCTCTCTGTGTCTCTCTCTGTCTCTACCTCTGTCTCTCTCTGTGTCTCTCTCTGTATCTCTCTCTGTCTATCTCTGTCTCTGTCTGTCTCTCTCTCTGTCTCTCTCTGTATCTCTCTGTCTGTCTCTGTCTCTATCTGTCTCTCTCTCTGTCTCTCTCTGTGTCTCTCTCTGTCTCTCTCTTTATCTCTGTTTATCATTGTCTCTCTCTGTCTCTCTGTCTCTCTCTGTCTCTCTCTGTCTCTCTCTCTGTATCGCTCTCTGTTTCTCTCTGTCTCTCTTTCTTGTATCTCTCTCTCTCTGTCTCTCTCTGTGTCTCTCTCTGTCTCTCTCTCTGTTTCTATCTGTCTCTATCTCTCTCTGTCTCTCTCTCCCCTTCTGTCTCTCTCTGTCTCTCTCTCTGTCTACTCTGTATCTCTCTGTCTCTCTCTCTGTCTCTCTCTCTCTGTCTCTCTCTGTCTCTCTCTATCTCTCTATGTGTCTCTCTTTGTCTCTCTCTGTCTCTCTCATCTCTCTCTGTCTCTCTCTCTATCTGTCACTCTCTGTGAATCTCTCTGTCTCTCTCTGTCTCTCTCTGTCTCTCTCTCTCTGTCTCTTTTCTGTCTCTCTCTGTCTCTCTCTCTGTCTCTCTCTCTCTCTGTCTCTTTCTGTCTCTCTCTGTCTCTCTCTCTGTTTCTCTCTTTGTCTCTATCTGTCTCTCTCTCTGTCTCTCTCTGTGTCTCTCTCTTTCTCTCTATGTCTCTCTCTGTATGTCTCTCTCGGTCTCGCTCTCTGTCTCTCTCAGTCTCTCTAACTCTGTCTCTGTCTCTCTCTGTCTCTCTGTCTCTCTCTTTTTCTCTTTATGTGTCTCTCTCTGTCTATCTCTGTCACTCTCTGTCTCTCTCTGTCTCTCTCTGTCTCTCTCTCTGTCTCTCTCTGTTTCTCTCTCTGTCTCTCTCTCTGTTTCTCTCTGTCTCTATCTCTCTCTCTGTCTCTCTCTCTCCTTCTGTCTCTCTCTGTCTCTCTCTCTGTCTCTCTCTGTATCTCTCTGTCTCGCTCTCTGTCTCTCTCTCTCTGTCTCTCTCTGTCTCTCTCTATCTCTCTATGTGTCTCTCTTTGTCTCCCTCTGTCTCTCTCGTCTCTCTCTGTCTCTCTCTCTATCTGTCACTCTCTGTGAATCTCTCTGTCTCTCTCTGTCTCTCTCTGTCTCTCTCTCTGTCTCTTTTCTGTCTCTCTCTGTCTCTCTCTCTGTCTCTCTCTCTCTGTCTCTTTCTTTCTCTCTCTGTCTCTCTCTCTGTTTCTCTATTTGTCTCTATCTGTCTCTCTCTCTGTCTCTCTCTGTGTCTCTCTCTGTCTCTCTATGTCTCTCTCTGTATGTCTCTCTCGGTCTCGCTCTCTGTCTCTCTCAGTCTCTCTAACTCTGTCTCTGTCTCTCTCTGTCTCTCTGTCTCTCTCTTTTTCTCTCTATGTGTCTCTCTCTGTCTATCTCTGTCACTCTCTGTCTCTCTCTCTGTCTCTCTCTGTCTCTCTCTCTGTCTCTCTCTGTTTCTCTCTCTGTCTCTCTCTCTGTTTCTCTCTGTCTCTATCTCTCTCTCTGTCTCTCTCTTTCCTTCTGTCTCTCTCTGTCTCTCTCTCTGTCTCTCTCTGTATCTCTCTGTCTCTCTCTCTATCTCTCTCTCTGTCTCTCTCTGTCTCTCTCTATCTCTCTATGTGTATCTCTTTGTCTCTCTCTGTCTCTCTCGTCTCTATCTGTCTCTCTCTCTCTCTGTCACTCTCTGTGAATCTCTCTGTCTCTCTCTGTCTCTCTCTGTATCTCTCTGTCTCTCTCTCTGTCTCTCTCTTTCTCTCTGTCTCTCTCTGTCTCTCTCTATCTCTCTGTGTGTATCTCTTTGTCTCTCTCTGTCTCTCTTTGTCTGTCTCTGTCTCTCTCTCTGTCTCTCTCTGTCTCTCTCTGTATCTCTCTCTCTGTCTCTCTCTCTGTGTCTCTCTCTGTCTCTCTCTGTGTCTCTCTGTGTCTCTTTCTCTCTATCTCTGTCTATCTCTGTCTCTCTCTGTCTCTCTCAGTCTCTCTCTCTCTGTCTCTCTCAGTTTCTCTCTCTGTCTCTCTCTCTCTATCTCTCTCTGTCTCTATCTCTTACTCTCTCTGTCTCTCTCTGTGTCTCTCTCTCTCTCAGTCTCTCTCTGTCTCTATCTCTTACTCTCTCCTTCTCTCTCTGTCTCTCTCTATGTCTCTTTCTCTCTATCTCTGTCTCTCTCAGTCTCTCTCTGTCTCTCTCTGTCTCTCTCTGTCTCTCTCTCTCTGTCTCTCTCTGTCTCTCTCTCTATATCTCTCTCTCTGTGTCTCTCTCTGTCTCTCTCTGTGTCTCTCTCTGTCTCTCTGTGTCTCTCTGTGTCTCTCTCTGTCTCTCTCTGTCTCTCTGTGTGTCTCTCTCTGTCTCTCTATCTGTCTCTCTCTGTCTCTGTCTGTCTCTGTCTCTCTCTCTGTCTCTTTTCTGTCTCTCTCTGTCTCTCTCTCTGTCTCTCTTTCTCTTTCTCTGTCTCTCCCTCTATCTCTTTGTCTCTCTCTGTCTCTCTCTCTCTGTCTCTCTCTGTATTTCTCAGTCATACTCTTTGTCTCTGTCTCTCTCTGTGACTCTCTCTGTCTCTATTTCTGTCTCTCTCTGTCTCTCTCTGTCTTTCTCAGTCACTACCTTTGTCTCTCTCTCTCTCGGTCTCTGTCTCTCTCTGTTTCTCTCTCTGTCTCTCTCTCTGTCTCTCTCTGTCTCTATCTCTTACTCTCTCTGTCTCTCTCTGTCTCTCTCTGTGTCTCTTTTTCTCTATCTCTGTCTAACTCTGTCTCTCTCTGTCTCTGTCTCTCTCTCTGTCTCTCTCTGTCTCTCTCTCTGTATCTCTCTCTCTGTCTCTCTCTGTGTCTCTCTCTGTCTCTCTCTGTGTCTCTCTGTGTCTCTTTCTCTCTACCTCTGTCTATCTCTGTCTCTCTCTGTCTCTCTCAGTCTCTCTCTCTCTCTGTCTCTCTCTGTTTCTCTCTCTGTCTCTCTCTCTGTCTCTCTCTGTCTCTATCTCTTACTCTCTCTGTCTCTCTCTGTCTCTGTCTCTCTCTGTCTCTCTCTCTGTATCTCTCTCTCTGTCTCTCTCTGTGTCTATCTCTGTCTCTCTCTGTCTCTCTCAGTCTCTCTCTCTCTGTCTCTCTCTGTCTCTATCTCTTTCTCTGTCACTCTCTGTCTCTGTGTCTCTTTCTCTCTCTCTGTCTCTCTCTGTCTCTCTCTGTCTCTCTCATCTCTCTCTGTCTCTCTCTCTGTCTCTCTCGTCTCTCTCTGTCTCTCTCTCTGTCTCTCTCTGTCTCTCTCTGTCTCTTTTCTGTCTCTCTCTGTGTCTCTCTCTGTCTCTCTCTTTCTCTTTCTCTATCTCTCCCTCTGTCTATCTCTGTGTCTCTCTCTGTATCTCTCTCTGTCTCTCTCTGTCTCTGTCTTTCTCTCTGTTTCTCTCTTTGTCTCTCTCTATCTCTCTCTCTGTGTCTCTCTCTGTATTGCTCAGTCATTCTCTTTGTCTCAGTCTCTCTCTCTGTCTCTCTCTGTCTCTCTCTGTCTCTTGCTCTGTCTCTCTATCTTTCTCTCACTGTGCCTCTCTCTGTCTCTTTCTCTCTCTCTCTCTCTGTCTCTCTCTGTCTCTTTCACTGTCTCTCTCTCTGTCTCTTTATCTGTCTACCTCTGTCTCTACCTGTCTCTCTATCAGTCCCTCTCTGTCTCTCTCTGTGTCTCCCTGTGTCTCTCTCTATCTCTGTCTCTCTCTGTGTCTCTTTCTGTCTCTCTCTGTTTCTCTCTGTCTCTCTCTGTCTCTGTCTCTGTCTCTCTCTCTCTGTCTCTCTCTTTGTCTCTCTGTCTCTCTCTGTCTTTCTCTGTCTCTCTCCCTTTGTCTCTTTTCTGTCTCTCTCTGTCTCTCTTTGTCTCTCTCAGTATCTCTCTGTCTCTCTCAGTCTCTCTCACTCTGTCTCTGTCTCTCTCTCTCTCTGTGTCTGTCTCCTTTTCTTTCTCTCTATCTGTCCTTCTCTGTCTTTCTCTGTCTCTCTCTTTCTTTCTCTGTCTCTCTTTGTGTCTCTCTCTGTCTCACTCTCTCTGTCTCTCTCTGTTTCTCTCTGTGTCTCTCTCTGTCTCTCTTCTCACTTTGTCTCTCTGTATCTCTATGCTCTCTTTGTGTAACTCTCTGTCTCTCTCTTTTGCTCTATGTGTCTCTCTCTGTCTCTCTCTGTCTCTCTCTGTCTCTCTCTGTGTCTCTGTGTTTCTCTCTCTGTCTCTCTCTCTGTGTCTTTTCTGTCTCTCTTTGTCTCTCTCTCTGTCTCTCTCTGTCTCTCTCTTTCTCTTTCTCTGTCTCTCCCTCTGTCTCTCTCTGTGTCTCTCTCTGTATCTCTCTCTCTCTGTCTCTCTCTGTCTCTCTCTCTGTCTCTCTCTGTATGTCTTTGTCTCTATCTGTCTCTCCCTCTGTCTCTCTCTGTGTCTCTCTCTGTCTCTCTCTGTCTCTCTCTGTGTCTCTTTTTCTCTATCTCTGTCTAACTCTGTCTCTCTCTGTCTCTCTCTGTCTCTGTCTCTCTCTCTGTCTCTCTCTGTCTCTCTCTCTGTATCTCTCTCTCTGTCTCTCTCCGTGTCTCTCTCTGTGTCTCTCTCTGTCTCTCTCCCTATCTCTGTCTATCTCTGTCTCTCTCTGTCTCTCTGTCTCTCTCTGTCTCTCTCTTATCTCTGTCTCTCTCTGTGTTTCTCTCTGTCTCTCTCTGTTTCTCTCTCTGTCTCTCTCTGTCTCTGTCTCTGTCTCTCTCTCTGTCTCTCTCTTTGTCTCTCTGTCTCTCTCTGTCTTTCTCTGTCTCTCCCCTTTGTCTCTTTTCTGTCTCTCTCTGTCTCTCTTTGTCTCTCTCAGTATCTCTCTGTCTCTCTCAGTCTCTCTCACTCTGTCTCTATCTCTCTCTCTCTCTGTGTCTGTCTCCTTTTCTTTCTCTCTATCTGTCCTTCTCTGTCTTTCTCTGTCTCTCTCTTTCTTTCTCTGTCTCTCTTTGTGTCTCTCTCTGTCTCACTCTCTCTGTCTCTCTCTGTTTCTCTCTGTGTCTCTCTCTGTCTCTCTTCTCACTTTGTCTCTCTGTATCTCTATGCTCTCTTTGTGTAACTCTCTGTCTCTCTCTTTTGCTCTCTGTGTCTCTCTTTGTCTCTCTCCCTATCTCTGTCTATCTCTGTCTCTCTCTGTCTCTCTGTCTCTCTCTGTCTCTCTCTTATCTCTCTCTCTGTCTCTCTCTGTGTCCCTGTCTCTCTATGTGTCTCTCTGTGTCTCTCTCTGTTTCTCTCTCTGTCTCTCTCCATCTATCTCTGTTTTTTCTTTGTCTCTCCCTGTCTCTCTCTCTGTCTCTCTCTGTCTCTCTCGGTCTCTCTCATCTCTCTCTGTCTCTCTCTCTCTATGTCACTCTCTGTGTCTCTCTCTGTCTCTCTATCTGTCTCTCTCTGTCTATCTCTGTCTGTCACTGTCTCTCTCTCTGTCTCTTTTCTGTCTCTCTCTGTCTCTCTCTCTGTCTCTCTCTTTCTCTTTCTCTGTCTCTCCCTCTATCTCTTTGTCTCTCTCTGTCTCTCTCTCTCTGTCTCTCTCTGTATTTCTCAGTCATTCTCTTTGTCTCTGTCTCTCTCTGTGACTCTCTCTGTCTCTATTTCTGTCTCTCTCTGTCTCTCTCTGTCTTTCTCAGTCACTCCCTTTGTCTCTCTCTCTCTCTGTCACTCTCTGTCTCTCTCTGTTTCTCTCTCTGTCTCTCTCTCTGTTTCTCTCTGTCTCTATCTCTTACTCTCTCTGCCTCTCTTTGTCTCTCTCTGTGTCTCTTTTTCTCTATCTCTGTCTAACTCTGTCTCTCTCTGTCTCTCTCTGTCTCTGTCTCTCTCTCTGTCTCTCTCTGTCTCTCTCTCTGTATCTCTCTCTCTGTCTCTCTCTCTGTCTCTCTCTGTCTCTCTGTCTCTTTTCTGTCTCTCTCTGTGTCTCTCTCTGTCTCTCTCTTTCTCTTTCTCTATCTCTCCCTCTGTCTATCTCTGTGTCTCTCTCTGTATCTCTCTCTGTCTCTCTCTGTCTCTGTCTTTCTCTCTGTTTCTCTCTTTGTCTCTCTCTATCTCTCTCTCTGTGTCTCTCTCTGTATTGCTCAGTCATTCTCTTTGTCTCAGTCTCTCTCTCTGTCTCTCTCTGTGTTTCTCTCTGTCTCTCTCTGTTTCTCTCTCTGTCTCTCTCTGTCTCTGTCTCTGTCTCTCTCTCTGTCTCTCTCTTTGTCTCTCTGTCTCTCTCTGTCTTTCTCTGTCTCTCCCCTTTGTCTCTTTTCTGTCTCTCTCTGTCTCTCTTTGTCTCTCTCAGTATCTCTCTGTCTCTCTCAGTCTCTCTCACTCTGTCTCTATCTCTCTCTCTCTCTGTGTCTGTCTCCTTTTCTTTCTCTCTATCTGTTCTTCTCTGTCTTTCTCTGTCTCTCTCTTTCTTTGTCTATCTTTGTGTCTCTCTCTGTCTCACTCTCTCTGTCTCTCTCTGTTTCTCTCTGTGTCTCTCTCTGTCTCTCTTCTCTCTTTGTCTCTCTGTATCTCTATGCTCTCTTTGTGTAACTCTCTGTCTCTCTCTTTTCTCTCTGTGTCTCTCTCTGTCTCTCTCTGTCTCTCTCTGTCTCTCACGTCTCTCTCTGTCTCTCTCTGTCTCTCTCTGTGTCTCTGTGTTTCTCTCTCTGTCTCTCTCTCTGTCTCTTTTCTGTCCTTCTCAGTCTCTCTCTCTGTCTCTCTCTTTGTCTCTCTCTTTTTCTTTCTCTGTCTCTACCTCTGTCTCTCTCTGTGTCTCTCTCTGTATCTCTCTCTGTCTATCTCTGTCTCTGTCTGTCTCTCTCTCTGTCTCTCTCTGTATCTCTCTGTCTGTCTCTGTCTCTATCTGTCTCTCTCTCTGTCTCTCTCTGTGTCTCTCTCTGTCTCTCTCTTTATCTCTGTTTATCTCTGTCTCTCTCTGTCTCTCTGTCTCTCTCTGTCTCTCTCTCTGTATCGCTCTCTGTTTCTCTCTGTCTCTCTTTCTTGTATCTCTCTCTCTCTGTCTCTCTCTGTGTCTCTCTCTGTCTCTCTCTCTGTTTCTATCTGTCTCTATCTCTCTCTGTCTCTCTCTCCCCTTCTGTCTCTCTCTGTCTCTCTCTCTGTCTACTCTGTATCTCTCTGTCTCTCTCTGTCTCTCTCTCTCTGTCTCTCTCTGTCTCTCTCTATCTCTCTATGTGTCTCTCTTTGTCTCTCTCTGTCTCTCTCATCTCTCTCTGTCTCTCTCTCTATCTGTCACTCTCTGTGAATCTCTCTGTCTCTCTCTGTCTCTCTCTGTCTCTCTCTCTCTGTCTCTTTTCTGTCTCTCTCTGTCTCTCTCTCTGTCTCTCTCTCTCTCTGTCTCTTTCTGTCTCTCTCTGTCTCTCTCTCTGTTTCTCTCTTTGTCTCTATCTGTCTCTCTCTCTGTCTCTCTCTGTGTCTCTGTCTCTCTCTTTTTCTCTTTATGTGTCTCTCTCTGTATATCTCTGTCACTCTCTGTCTCTCTCTGTCTCTCTCTGTCTCTCTCTCTGTCTCTCTCTGTTTCTCTCTCTGTCTCTCTCTCTGTTTCTCTCTGTCTCTATCTCTCTCTCTGTCTCTCTCTCTCCTTCTGTCTCTCTCTGTCTCTCTCTCTGTCTCTCTCTGTATCTCTCTGTCTCGCTCTCTGTCTCTCTCTCTCTCTGTCTCTCTCTGTCTCTCTCTATCTCTCTATGTGTCTCTCTTTGTCTCTCTCTGTCTCTCTCGTCTCTCTCTGTCTCTCTCTCTATCTGTCACTCTCTGTGAATCTCTCTGTCTCTCTCTGTCTCTCTGTCTCTCTCTCTCTGTCTCTTTTCTGTCTCTCTCTGTCTCTCTCTCTGTCTCTCTCTCTCTGTCTCTTTCTTTCTCTCTCTGTCTCTCTCAGTATCTCTCTGTCTCTCTCAGTCTCTCTCACTCTGTCTCTGTCTCTCTCTCTCTCTGTGTCTGTCTCCTTTTCTTTCTCTCTATCTGTCCTTCTCTGTCTTTCTCTGTCTCTCTCTTTCTTTCTCTGTCTCTCTTTGTATCTCTCTCTGTCTCACTCTCTCTGTCTCTCTCTGTTTCTCTCTGTGTCTCTCTCTGTCTCTCTTCTCACTTTGTCTCTCTGTATCTCTATGCTCTCTTTGTGTAACTCTCTGTCTCTCTCTTTTGCTCTATGTGTCTCTCTCTGTCTCTCTCTGTCTCTCTCTGTCTCTCTCTGTGTCTCTGTGTTTCTCTCTCTGTCTCTCTCTCTGTGTCTTTTCTGTCTCTCTTTGTCTCTCTCTCTGTCTCTCTCTCTGTCTCTCTCTTTCTCTTTCTCTGTCTCTCCCTCTGTCTCTCTCTGTGTCTCTCTCTGTATCTCTCTCTCTCTCTGTCTCTCTCTGTCTCTCTCTCTGTCTCTCTCTGTATGTCTTTGTCTCTATCTGTCTCTCCCTCTGTCTCTCTCTGTGTCTCTCTCTGTCTCTCTCTGTCTCTCTCTGTGTCTCTTTTTCTCTATCTCTGTCTAACTCTGTCTCTCTCTGTCTCTCTCTGTCTCTGTCTCTCTCTCTGTCTCTCTCTGTCTCTCTCTCTGTATCTCTCTCTCTGTCTCTCTGTGTCTCTCTCTGTCTCTCTCCCTATCTCTGTCTATCTCTGTCTCTCTCTGTCTCTCTGTCTCTCTCTGTCTCTCTCTTATCTCTGTCTCTCTCTGTGTTTCTCTCTGTCTCTCTCTGTTTCTCTCTCTGTCTCTCTCTGTCTCTGTCTCTGTCTCTCTCTCTGTCTCTCTCTTTGTCTCTCTGTCTCTCTCTGTCTTTCTCTGTCTCTCCCCTTTGTCTCTTTTCTGTCTCTCTCTGTCTCTCTTTGTCTCTCTCAGTATCTCTCTGTCTCTCTCAGTCTCTCTCACTCTGTCTCTATCTCTCTCTCTCTCTGTGTCTGTCTCCTTTTCTTTCTCTCTATCTGTCCTTCTCTGTCTTTCTCTGTCTCTCTCTTTCTTTCTCTGTCTCTCTTTGTGTCTCTCTCTGTCTCACTCTCTCTGTCTCTCTCTGTTTCTCTCTGTGTCTCTCTCTGTCTCTCTTCTCACTTTGTCTCTCTGTATCTCTATGCTCTCTTTGTGTAACTCTCTGTCTCTCTCTTTTGCTCTCTGTGTCTCTCTTTGTCTCTCTCCCTATCTCTGTCTATCTCTGTCTCTCTCTGTCTCTCTGTCTCTCTCTGTCTCTCTCTTATCTCTCTCTCTGTCTCTCTCTGTGTCCCTGTCTCTCTATGTGTCTCTCTGTGTCTCTCTCTGTTTCTCTCTCTGTCTCTCTCCATCTATCTCTGTTTTTTCTTTGTCTCTCCCTGTCTCTCTCTGTCTCTCTCTGTCTCTCTCGGTCTCTCTCATCTCTCTCTGTCTCTCTCTCTCTATGTCACTCTCTGTGTCTCTCTCTGTCTCTCTATCTGTCTCTCTCTGTCTATCTCTGTCTGTCACTGTCTCTCTCTCTGTCTCTTTTCTGTCTCTCTCTGTCTCTCTCTCTGTCTCTCTCTTTCTCTTTCTCTGTCTCTCCCTCTATCTCTTTGTCTCTCTCTGTCTCTCTCTCTCTGTCTCTCTCTGTATTTCTCAGTCATTCTCTTTGTCTCTGTCTCTCTCTGTGACTCTCTCTGTCTCTATTTCTGTCTCTCTCTGTCTCTCTCTGTCTTTCTCAGTCACTCCCTTTGTCTCTCTCTCTCTCTGTCACTCTCTGTCTCTCTCTGTTTCTCTCTCTGTCTCTCTCTCTGTTTCTCTCTGTCTCTATCTCTTACTCTCTCTGCCTCTCTTTGTCTCTCTCTGTGTCTCTTTTTCTCTATCTCTGTCTAACTCTGTCTCTCTCTGTCTCTCTCTGTCTCTGTCTCTCTCTCTGTCTCTCTCTGTCTCTCTCTCTGTATCTCTCTCTGTCTCTCTCTCTGTCTCTCTCTGTCTCTCTGTCTCTCTCTCTGTCTCTCTCTGTCTCTATCTCTTACTCTCTCTGTCTCTCTCTGTCTCTCTCTGTGTCTCTTTCTCTCTCTCTCTGTCTCTCTCTGTCTCTCTCTGTCTCTCTAGTCTCTCTCTGTCTCTCTCTCTGTCTCTCTCTGTGTCTCTCTCTGTCTCTCTATCTGTCTCTCTCTGTCTCTCTCTGTCTCTTTTCTGTCTCTCTCTGTCTCTCTCTTTCTCTTTCTCTGTCTCTCCCTCTGTCTATCTCTGTGTCTCTCTCTGTATCTCTCTCTGTCTCTCTCTGTCTCTGTCTTTCTCTCTGTTTCTCTCTTTGTCTCCCTCTGTCTCTCTCTCTGTGTCTCTCTCTGTATTTCTCAGTCATTCTCTTTGTCTCTGTCTCTCTCTCTCTGTCTCTCTCTGTCTCTTGCTCTGTCTCTATCTTTCTCTCTCTGTGTCTCTCTCTGTCTCTTTCTCTGTCTCTCTCTCTGTCTCTCACTGTCTCTTTATCTGTCTCCCTCTGTCTCTCCCTGTCTCTCTCTCAGTCCCTCTCTGTCACTCTCTGTGTCTCCCTGTGTCTCTCTCTATCTCTGTCTCTCTCTGTGTTTCTCTCTGTCTCTCTCTGTTTCTCTCTCTGTCTCTCTCTGTCTCTGTCTCTGTCTCTCTCTCTGTCTCTCTCTTTGTCTCTCTGTCTCTCTCTGTCTTTCTCTGTCTCTCCCCTTTGTCTCTTTTCTGTCTCTCTCTGTCTCTCTTTGTCTCTCTCAGTATCTCTCTGTCTCTCTCAGTCTCTCTCACTCTGTCTCTATCTCTCTCTCTCTCTGTGTCTGTCTCCTTTTCTTTCTCTCTATCTGTTCTTCTCTGTCTTTCTCTGTCTCTCTCTTTCTTTGTCTATCTTTGTGTCTCTCTCTGTCTCACTCTCTCTGTCTCTCTCTGTTTCTCTCTGTGTCTCTCTCTGTCTCTCTTCTCTCTTTGTCTCTCTGTATCTCTATGCTCTCTTTGTGTAACTCTCTGTCTCTCTCTTTTCTCTCTGTGTCTCTCTCGGTCTCGCTCTCTGTCTCTCTCAGTCTCTCTAATTCTTTCTCTGTCTCTCTCTGTCTCTCTGTCTCTCTCTTTTTCTCTCTATGTGTCTCTCTCTGTCTATCTCTGTCACTCTCTGTCTCTCTCTCTGTCTCTCTCTGTCTCTCTCTCTGTATCTCTCTGTTTCTCTCTCTGTCTCTCTCTGTTTCTCTCTCTGTCTCTCTCTGTATCTCTCTCTATCTCTCTCTCTGTCTCTCTCTGTCTCTCTCTATCTCTCTATGTGTATCTCTTTGTCTCTCTCTGTCTCTCTCATCTCTCTCTGTCTCTCTCTCTCTGTCACTCTCTGTGAATCTCTCTGTCTCTCTCTGTCTCTCTCTGTATCTCTCTGTCTCTCTCTCTGTCTCTCTCTCTCTCTGTCTCACTCTGTCTCTCTCTATCTCTCTGTGTGTCTCTCTTTTTCTCCATCTGTCTCTCTCTGTCTGTCTCTGTCTCTCTCTCTCTGTCTCTCTCTGTCTCTCTCTCTGTATCTCTCTCTCTGTCTCTCTCTCTGTGTCTCTCTCTGTCTCTCTCTGTGTCTCTCTGTGTCTCTTTCTCTCTATCTCTGTCTATCTCTGTCTCTCTCTGTTTCTCTCAGTCTCTCTCTCTCTCTCTGTCTCTCTCTGTTTCTCTCTCTGTCTCTCTCTCTGTCTCTCTCTGTCTCTATCTCTTACTCTCTCTGTCTCTCTCTGTGTCTCTTTCTCTCTCTCTCTGTCTCTCTCTGTCTCTCTGTCTCTTTCTCTGTCTCTCTCTCTGTCTCTCTCTGTCTCTTTATCTGTCTCCCTCTGTCTCTCCCTGTCTCTCTCTCAGTCCCTCTCTGTCTCTCTCTGTGTCTCCCTGTGTCTCTCTCTATCTCTGTCTCTCTCTGTGTCTCTCTCTGTCTCTCTCTGTTTCTCTCTCTGTCTCTCTCTGTCTCTGTCTCTGTCTCTCTCTCTGTCTCTCTCTCTGTCTCTCTCTTTGTCTCTCTGTCTCTCTCTGTCTTTCTCTGTCTCTCCCCTTTGTCTCTTTTCTGTCTCTCTCTGTCTCTCTTTGTCTCTCTCAGTATCTCTCTGTCTCTCTCAGTCTCTCTCACTCTGTCTCTATCTCTCTCTCTCTGTGTCTGTCTCCTTTTCTTTCTCTCTATCTTTCCTTCTCTGTCTTTCTCTATCTCTCTCTTTCTTTCTCTGTCTCTACCTCTGTCTCTCTCTGTGTCTCTCTCTGTATCTCTCTCTGTCTATCTCTGTCTCTGTCTGTCTCTCTCTCTGTCTCTCTCTGTCTCTCTCTGTCTGTCTCTGTCTCTATCTGTCTCTCTCTCTGTCTCTCTCTGTCTCTCTCTGTCTCTCTCTGTGTCTCTCTCTTTATCTCTGTTTATCTCTGTCTCTCTCTGTCTCTCTGTTTCTCTCTGTCTCTCTCTGTCTCTCTCTGTCTCTCTCTCTTTATCTCTGTTTATCTCTGTCTCTCTCTGTCTCTCTGTCTCTCTCTGTCTCTCTCTGTCTCTCTCTGTATCGTTCTCTGTCTCTCTCTGTCTCTCTTTCTTGTATCTCTCTCTCTATGTATCTCTCTCTGTCTCTCTCTGTGTCTCTCTCTGTCTCTCTCTCTGTTTCTCTCTGTCTCTATCTCTCTCTGTCTCTCTCTCTCCTTCTGTCTCTCTCTATCTCTCTCTCTGTCTCTCTCTGTATCTCTCTGTCTCTCTCTGTGTGTGTCTCTCTCTCTGTCTCTCTCTGTCTCTCTCTATCTCTCTATATGTCTCTCTTTGTCTCTCTCTGTCTCTCTCATCTCTCTCTGTCTCTCTCTCTATCTGTCACTCTCTGTGAATCTCTCTGTCTCTCTCTGTCTCTCTCTGTCTCTCTCTCTCTGTCTCTTTTCTGTCTCTCTCTGTCTCTCTCTCTGTCTCTCACTCTCTCTGTGTCTTTCTGTCTCTCTCTGTCTGTCTCTCTGTTTCTCTATTTGTCTCTATCTGTCTCTCTCTCTGTCTCTCTCTGTGTCTCTCTCTGTCTCTCTATGTCTCTCTCTGTATGTCTCTCTCGGTCTCGCTCTCTGTCTCTCTCAGTCTCTCTAACTCTGTCTCTGTCTCTCTCTGTCTCTCTGTCTCTCTCTTTTTCTCTCTATGTGTCTCTCTCTGTCTATCTCTGTCACTCTCTGTCTCTCTCTGTCTATCTCTGTCTCTCTCTCTGTTTCTCTCTCTGTCTCTCTCTCTGTTTCTCTCTGTCTCTATCTCTCTCTCTGTCTCTCTCTCCTTTTGTCTCTCTCTGTCTCTCTCTCTGTCTCTCTCTGTATCTCTCTGTCTCTCTCTCTGTCTCTCTCTCTGTCTCTCTCTATCTCTCTCTATCTCTCTATGTGTCTCTCTTTGTCTCTCTCTGTCTCTCTCGTCTCTCTCTGTCTCTCTCTCTATCTGTCACTCTCTGTGAATCTCTCTGTCTCTCTCTGTCTCTCTCTGTCTCTCTCTCTGTCTCTTTTCTGTCTCTCTCTGTCTCTCTCTCTGTCTCTCTCTCTCTCTCTGTCTCTTTATGTCTCTCTCTGTCTCTCTCTCTGTTTCTCTATTTGTCTCTATCTGTCTCTCTCTCTGTCTATCTCTGTGTCTCTCTCTATGTCTCTCTATGTCTCTCTCTGTATGTCTCTCTCGGTCTCGCTCTCTGTCTCTCTCAGTCTCTCTAATTCTTTCTCTGTCTCTCTATGTCTCTCTGTCTCTCTCTTTTTCTCTCTATGTGTCTCTCTCTGTCTATCTCTGTCACTCTCTGTCTCTCTCTGTCTCTCTCTGTCTCTCTCTCTGTCTCTCTCTGTTTCTCTCTCTGTCTCTCTCTCTGTTTCTCTCTGTCTCTATCTCTCTCTCTGTCTCTCTCTCTCCTTCTGTCTCTCTCTGTCTCTCTCTCTGTCTCTCTCTGTATCTCTCTGTCTCTCTCTCTATCTCTCTCTCTCTGTCTCTCTCTGTCTCTCTCTATCTCTCTATGTGTATCTCTTTGTCTCTCTCTGTCTCTCTCATCTCTCTCTCTCTCTCTGTCACTCTCTGTGAATCTCTCTGTCTCTCTCTGTCTCTCTCTGTATCTCTCTGTCTCTCTCTCTGTCTCTCTCTCTGTCTCTCTCTGTCTCTCTCTATCTCTCTGTGTGTCTCTCTTTGTCTCTCTCTGTCTCTCTCTGTCTGTCTCTGTCTCTCTCTCTGTCTCTCTCTGTCTCTCTCTGTATCTCTCTCTCTGTCTCTCTCTCTGTGTCTCTCTCTGTCTTTCTCTGTGTCTCTCTGTGTCTCTTTCTCTCTATCTCTGTCTATCTCTGTCTCTCTCTGTCTCTCTCAGTCTCTCTCTCTCTGTCTCTCTCTGTTTCTCTCTCTGTCTCTCTCTCTGTCTCTCTCTGTCTCTATCTCTTACTCTCTCTGTCTCTCTCTGTGTCTCTTTCTCTCTCTCTCTGTCTCTCTCTGTCTCTCTCTGTCTCTCTCGTCTCTCTCTGTCTCTCTCTCTGTCTCTCTCTGTTTCTCCCAGTGTCTCGCCCGTCTCTCTCTGTCTCTATCTCTGTCTCTGTCAGTGTCTCTCTTTCTCTCCTTCTGTCTCTCTCTGTCTCTATCTCTGTCTCTCTCTCTGTGTCTCTCTCTGTCTCTGTCTGTCTCTCTCTGTCTCTCTCTGTCTCTCTCTGTGTCTCTCTCTATCTCTCTTTGTGTCTCTCTCTGTCTCTCACTGTCTCTCTCTGTCTGCTACTGTCTCTCTCTGTCTCTCTCTGTGTCTCTCTGTGTCTCTCCATGTCTCTCTCTGTGTCTCTCTCTGTCTCTCTCTGTGTCTCTCTCTGATTCTCTCTGTCTCTCTGTCTGTTTCTGTCTCTTTCTGTCTCTCTCTATATATCTCTCTGTCTCTCTCTGTGTCTTTCTTTGTCTCACTCTGTCTCTATCTGTCTCTTTCTGTCTCTCTCTCTGTCTCTCTCTCTGTCTCTCTCTGTCTCTCTCTGTCTCTCTCTGCTCTCTTTGTCTCTCTCTGTATGTCTCTGTCATCTCTGTGTCTCTCTCTGTCTCTCTCTGTCTTTCTCTGTCTCTCTGTCTCTCTCTCTGTCTCTCTCTGTTTCTCTCTGTTTCTTTCTCTGTCTCTCTATGTCTCTCTCTGTGTCTCTCTCTGTCTCTCTCCGTCTCTCTCTGTCTTTCTCTGTCTCTCTTTGTCTCTTTCTCTTTGTCTCTTTTCTGTATCTATGTCTCTCTCTCTGTCTATCTCTGTCTGTCTCTGACTATCTCTGTCTCTCTCTGTGTCTCTCTCTGTCTCTCTCTGTCTCTCTGTCTCTCTATATCTCTGTCTCTCTCAGTCTCTTTCTGTCTCTCTCTGTCTCTCTCTCTCTGTTTCTCTATTTGTCTCTATCTGTCTCTCTCTCTGTCTATCTCTGTGTCTCTCTATGTCTCTCTATGTCTCTCTCTGTATGTCTCTCTCGGTCTCGCTCTCTGTCTCTCTCAGTCTCTCTAATTCTTTCTCTGTCTCTCTCTGTCTCTCTGTCTCTCTCTTTTTCTCTCTATGTGTCTCTCTCTGTCTATCTCTGTCACTCTCTGTCTCTCTCTCTGTCTCTCTCTGTCTCTCTCTCTGTATCTCTCTGTTTCTCTCTCTGTCTCTCTCTGTTTCTCTCTCTGTCTCTCTCTGTATCTCTCTCTATCTCTCTCTCTGTCTCTCTCTGTCTCTCTCTATCTCTCTATGTGTATCTCTTTGTCTCTCTCTGTCTCTCTCATCTCTCTCTGTCTCTCTCTCTCTGTCACTCTCTGTGAATCTCTCTGTCTCTCTCTGTCTCTCTCTGTATCTCTCTGTCTCTCTCTCTGTCTCTCTCTCTCTCTGTCTCTCTCTGTCTCTCTCTATCTCTCTGTGTGTCTCTCTTTTTCTCCATCTGTCTCTCTCTGTCTGTCTCTGTCTCTCTCTCTCTGTCTCTCTCTGTCTCTCTCTCTGTATCTCTCTCTCTGTCTCTCTCTCTGTGTCTCTCTCTGTCTCTCTCTGTGTCTCTCTGTGTCTCTTTCTCTCTATCTCTGTCTATCTCTGTCTCTCTCTGTCTCTCTCAGTCTCTCTCTCTCTCTGTCTCTCTCTGTTTCTCTCTCTGTCTCTCTCTCTGTCTCTCTCTGTCTCTATCTCTTACTGTCTCTGTCTCTCTCTGTGTCTCTTTCTCTCTCTCTCTGTCTCTCTCTGTCTCTCTGTCTCTTTCTCTGTCTCTCTCTCTGTCTCTCTCTGTCTCTTTATCTGTCTCCCTCTGTCTCTCCCTGTCTCTCTCTCAGTCCCTCTCTGTCTCTCTCTGTGTCTCCCTGTGTCTCTCTCTATCTCTGTCTCTCTCTGTGTCTCTCTCTGTCTCTCTCTGTTTCTCTCTCTGTCTCTCTCTGTCTCTGTCTCTGTCTCTGTCTCTGTCTCTCTCTCTGTCTCTCTCTTTGTCTCTCTGTCTCTCTCTGTCTTTCTCTGTCTCTCCCCTTTGTCTCTTTTCTGTCTCTCTCTGTCTCTCTTTGTCTCTCTCAGTATCTCTCTGTCTCTCTCAGTCTCTCTCACTCTGTCTCTATCTCTCTCTCTCTCTGTGTCTGTCTCCTTTTCTTTCTCTCTATCTGTCCTTCTCTGTCTTTCTCTGTCTCTCTCTTTCTTTCTCTGTCTCTACCTCTGTCTCTCTCTGTGTCTCTCTCTGTATCTCTCTCTGTCTATCTCTGTCTCTGTCTGTCTCTCTCTCTCTGTCTCTCTCTGTCTCTCTCTGTCTGTCTCTGTCTCTATCTGTCTCTCTCTCTGTCTCTCTCTGTGTCTCTCTCTGTCTCTCTCTGTCTCTCTCTGTGTCTCTCTCTTTATCTCTGTTTATCTCTGTCTCTCTCTGTCTCTCTGTTTCTCTCTGTCTCTCTCTGTCTCTCTCTGTGTCTCTCTCTTTATCTCTGTTTATCTCTGTCTCTCTCTGTCTCTCTGTCTCTCTCTGTCTCTCTCTGTCTCTCTCTGTATCGCTCTCTGTCTCTCTCTGTCTCTCTTTCTTGTATCTCTCTCTTTCTGTATCTCTCTCTGTCTCTCTCTGTGTCTCTCTCTGTCTCTCTCTCTGTTTCTCTCTGTCTCTATCTCTCTCTGTCTCTCTCTCTCCTTCTGTCTCTCTCTGTCTCTCTCTCTGTCTCTCTCTGTATCTCTCTGTCTCTCTCTCAGTCTCTCTCTCTCTCTGTCTCTCTCTGTCTCTCTCTATCTCTCTATGTGTCTCTCTTTGTCTCTCTCTGTCTCTCTCATCTCTCTCTGTCTCTCTCTCTATCTGTCACTCTCTGTGAATCTCTCTGTCTCTCTCTGTCTCTCTCTCTGTCTCTTTTCTGTCTCTCTCTGTCTCTCTCTCTGTCTCTCACTCTCTCTGTGTCTTTCTGTCTCTCTCTGTCTGTCTCTCTGTTTCTCTATTTGTCTCTATCTGTCTCTCTCCCTGTCTCTCTCTGTGTCTCTCTCTGTCTCTCTATGTCTCTCTCTGTATGTCTCTCTCGGTCTCGCTCTCTGTCTCTCTCAGTCTCTCTAACTCTGTCTCTGTCTCTCTCTGTCTCTCTGTCTCTCTCTTTTTCTCTCTATGTGTCTCTCTCTGTCTATCTCTGTCACTCTCTGTCTCTCTCTGTCTATCTCTGTCTCTCTCTCTGTCTCTCTCTGTTTCTCTCTCTGTCTCTCTCTCTGTTTCTCTCTGTCTCTATCTCTCTCTCTGTCTCTCTCTCTCCTTTTGTCTCTCTCTGTCTCTCTCTCTGTCTCTCTCTGTATCTCTCTGTCTCTCTCTCTGTCTCTCTCTCTCTGTCTCTCTCTGTCTCCCTCTATCTCTCTATGTGTCTCTCTTTGTCTCTCTCTGTCTCTCTCGTCTCTCTCTGTCTCTCTCTCTATCTTTCACTCTCTGTGAATCTCTCTGTCTCTCTCTGTCTCTCTCTGTCTCTCTCTCTCTGTCTCTTTTCTGTCTCTCTCTGTCTCTCTCTCTGTCTCTCTCTCTCTCTGTCTCTTTATGTCTCTCTCTGTCTCTCTCTCTGTTTCTCTATTTGTCTCTATCTGTCTGTCTCTCTGTCTATCTCTGTGTCTCTCTCTATGTCTCTCTATGTCTCTCTCTGTATGTCTCTCTCGGTCTCGCTCTCTGTCTCTCTCAGTCTCTCTAATTCTTTCTCTGTCTCTCTCTGTCTCTCTGTCTCTCTCTTTTTCTCTCTATGTGTCTCTCTCTGTCTATCTCTGTCACTCTCTGTCTCTCTCTCTGTCTCTCTCTGTCTCTCTCTGTCTCTCTCTCTGTCTCTCTCTCTGTTTCTCTCTGTCTCTATCTCTCTCTCTGTCTCTCTCTCTCCTTCTGTCTCTCTCTGTCTCTCTCTCTGTCTCTCTCTGTATCTCTCTGTCTCTCTCTTTATCTCTCTCTCTCTGTCTCTCTCTGTCTCTCTCTATCTCTCTATGTGTATCTCTTTGTCTCTCTCTGTCTCTCTCATCTCTCTCTCTCTCTCTGTCACTCTCTGTGAATCTCTCTGTCTCTCTCTGTCTCTCTCTGTATCTCTCTGTCTCTCTCTCTGTCTCTCTCTCTCTCTGTCTCTCTCTGTCTCTCTCTATCTCTCTGTGTGTCTCTCTTTGTCTCTCTCTGTCTCTCTCTGTCTGTCTCTGTCTCTCTCTCTCTGTCTCTCTCTGTCTCTCTCTCTGTATCTCTCTCTCTGTCTCTCTCTCTGTGTCTCTCTCTGTCTTTCTCTGTGTCTCTCTGTGTCTCTTTCTCTCTATCTCTGTCTATCTCTGTCTCTCTCTGTCTCTCTCAGTCTCTCTCTCTCTGTCTCTCTCTGTTTCTCTCTCTGTCTCTCTCTCTGTCTCTTTCTGTCTCTATCTCTTACTCTCTCTGTCTCTCTCTCTGTGTCTCTTTCTCTCTCTCTCTGTCTCTCTCTGTCTCTCTCTGTCTCTCTCGTCTCTCTCTGTCTCTCTCTCTGTCTCTCTCTGTTTCTCCCAGTGTCTCTCCCCGTCTCTCTCTGTCTCTATTTCTGTCTCTGTCAGTGTCTCTCTTTCTCTCCTTCTGTCTCTCTCTGTCTCTATCTCTGTCTCTCTCTCTCTCTGTGTCTCTCTCTGTCTCTGTCTGTCTCTGTCTGTCTCTCTCTGTCTCTCTCTGTGTCTCTATCTATCTCTCTTTGTGTCTCTCTCTGTCTCTCACTGTCTCTCTCTGTCTGCTACTGTCTCTCTCTGTCTCTCTCTGTGTCTCTCCATGTCTCTCTCTGTGTCTCTCTCTGTCTCTCTCTGTGTCTCTCTCTGATTCTCTCTGTCTCTCTGTCTGTTTCTGTCTCTTTCTGTCTCTCTCTATATATCTCTCTGTCTCTCTGTGTCTTTCTTTGTCTCACTCTGTCTCTATCTGTCTCTTTCTGTCTCTCTCTCTGTCTCTCTCTCTGTCTCTCTCTGTCTCTCTCTGTCTCTCTCTGCTCTCTTTGTCTCTC
Organism: Mus caroli; assembly: GCF_978045245.1. Taxonomy (NCBI): domain Eukaryota; kingdom Metazoa; phylum Chordata; class Mammalia; order Rodentia; family Muridae; genus Mus; species Mus caroli. The sequence goes on from NW_028227276.1 coordinate 4,374,136, forward strand.
TCTGTATGTCTCTGTCATCTCTGTGTCTCTCTCTGTCTCTCTCTGTCTTTCTCTGTCTCTCTGTCTCTCTCTCTGTCTCTCTCTGTTTCTCTCTGTGTCTTTCTCTGTCTCTCTATGTCTCTCTCTGTGTCTCTCTCTGTCTCTCTCCGTCTCTCTCTGTCTTTCTCTGTCTCTCTTTGTCTCTTTCTCTTTGTCTCTTTTCTGTATCTATGTCTCTCTCTCTGTCTATCTCTGTCTGTCTCTGACTATCTCTGTCTCTCTCTGTGTCTCTCTCTGTCTCTCTCTGTCTCTCTGTCTCTCTCAATCTCTATCTCTGTCTCTCTCAGTCTCTTTCTGTCTCTCTCTGTCTCTCTCTCTGTTTCTCTATTTGTCTCTATCTGTCTCTCTCTCTGTCTATCTCTGTGTCTCTCTCTATGTCTCTCTATGTCTCTCTCTGTATGTCTCTCTCGGTCTCGCTCTCTGTCTCTCTCAGTCTCTCTAATTCTTTCTCTGTCTCTCTCTGTCTCTCTGTCTCTCTCTTTTTCTCTCTATGTGTATCTCTCTGTCTATCTCTGTCACTCTCTGTCTCTCTCTCTGTCTCTCTCTGTCTCTCTCTCTGTCTCTCTCTGTTTCTCTCTCTCTGTCTCTCTCTGTTTCTCTCTCTGTGTCTCTCTGTATCTCTCTCTATCTCTCTCTCTGTCTCTCTCTGTCTCTCTCTCTCTATGTGTATCTCTTTGTCTCTCTCTGTCTCTCTCATCTCTCTCTGTCTCTCTCTCTCTGTCACTCTCTGTGAATCTCTCTGTCTCTCTCTGTCTCTCTCTGTATCTCTCTGTCTCTCTCTCTGTCTCTCTCTCTCTCTCTGTCTCTCTCTGTCTCTCTCTATCTCTCTGTGTTTCTCTCTTTGTCTCCATCTGTCTCTCTCTGTCTGTCTCTGTCTCTCTCTCTGTCTCTCTCTGTCTCTCTCTCTGTATCTCTCTCTCTGTCTCTCTCTCTGTGTCTCTCTGTCTCTCTCTGTGTCTCTCTGTGTCTCTTTCTCTCTATCTCTGTCTATCTCTGTCTCTCTCTGTCTCTCTCAGTCTCTCTCTCTCTCTCTGTCTCTCTCTGTTTCTCTCTCTGTCTCTCTCTCTGTCTCTCTCTGTCTCTATCTCTTACTCTCTCTGTCTCTCTCTGTGTCTCTTTCTCTCTCTCTCTGTCTCTCTCTGTCTCTCTGTCTCTTTCTCTGTCTCTCTCTCTGTCTCTCTCTGTCTCTTTATCTGTCTCCCTCTGTCTCTCCCTGTCTCTCTCTCAGTCCCTCTCTGTCTCTCTCTGTGTCTCCCTGTGTCTCTCTCTATCTCTGTCTCTCTCTGTGTCTCTCTCTGTCTCTCTCTGTTTCTCTCTCTGTCTCTCTCTGTCTCTGTCTCTGTCTCTCTCTCTGTCTCTCTCTTTGTCTCTCTGTCTCTCTCTGTCTCTCTCTGTCTTTCTCTGTCTCTCCCCTTTGTCTCTTTTCTGTCTCTCTCTGTCTCTCTTTGTCTCTCTCAGTATCTCTCTGTCTCTCTCAGTCTCTCTCACTCTGTCTCTATCTCTCTCTCTGTGTGTCTGTCTCCTTTTCTTTCTCTCTATCTGTCCTTCTCTGTCTTTCTCTGTCTCTCTCTTTCTTTCTCTGTCTCTCTTTGTGTCTCTGTCTGTCTCACTCTCTCTGTCTCTCTCTGTTTCTCTCTGTGTCTCTCTCTGTCTCTCTTCTCTCTTTGTCTCTCTGTATCTCTATGCTCTTTTTGTGTAACTCTCTGTCTCTCTCTTTTTCTCTCTGCGTCTCTCTCTGTCTCTCTCTGTCTCTCACGTCTCTCTCTGGCTCTCTCTCTGTCTCTCTCTGTGTCTCTGTGTTTCTCTCTCTGTCTCTCTCTCTCTGTCTCTTTTCTGTCCTTCTCAGTCTCTCTCTCTGTCTCTCTCTTCGTCTCTCTCTTTTTCTTTCTCTGTCTCTACATCTGTCTCTCTCTGTGTCTCTCTCTGGATCTCTCTCTGTCTATCTCTGTCTCTGTCTGTCTCTCTCTCTGTCTCTCTCTGTCTCTCTCTGTCTGTCTCTGTCTCTCTCTGTCTCTCTCTCTGTCTCTCTCTGTGTCTCTCTCTGTCTCTCTCTGTCTCTCTCTGTGTCTCTCTCTTTATCTCTGTTTATCTCTGTCTCTCTCTGTCTCTCTGTTTCTCTCTGTCTCTCTCTGTCTCTCTCTGTGTCTCTCTCTTTATCTCTGTTTATCTCTGTCTCTCTCTGTCTCTCTGTCTCTCTCTGTCTCTCTCTGTCTCTCTCTCTGTATCGCTCTCTGTCTCTCTCTCTGTCTCTCTTTCTTGTATCTCTCTCTCTCTGTATCTCTCTCTGTCTCTCTCTGTGTCTCTCTCTGTCTCTCTCTCTGTTTCTCTCTGTCTCTATCTCTCTCTGTCTCTCTCTCTCCTTCTGTCTCTCTCTGTCTCTCTCTCTGTCTCTCTCTGTATCTCTCTGTCTCTCTCTCAGTCTCTCTCTCTCTCTCTCTCTCTGTCTCTCTCTATCTCTCTATGTGTCTCTCTTTGTCTCTCTCTGTCTCTCTCATCTCTCTCTGTCTCTCTCTCTATCTGTCACTCTCTGTGAATCTCTCTGTCTCTCTCTGTCTCTCTCTCTCTGTCTCTTTTCTATCTCTCTCTGTCTCTCTCTCTGTCTCTCACTCTCTCTGTGTCTTTCTGTCTCTCTCTGTCTGTCTCTCTGTTTCTCTATTTGTCTCTATCTGTCTCTCTCTCTGTCTCTCTCTGTGTCTCTCTCTGTCTCTCTATGTCTCTCTCTGTATGTCTCTCTCGGTCTCGCTCTCTGTCTCTCTCAGTCTCTCTAACTCTGTCTCTGTCTCTCTCTGTCTCTCTGTCTCTCTCTTTTTCTCTCTATGTGTCTCTCTCTGTCTATCTCTGTCACTCTCTGTCTCTCTCTGTCTATCTCTGTCTCTCTCTCTGTCTCTCTCTGTTTCTCTCTCTGTCTCTCTCTCTGTTTCTCTCTGTCTCTATCTCTCTCTGTGTCTCTCTCTCTCCTTTTGTCTCTCTCTGTCTCTCTCTCTGTCTCTCTCTGTATCTCTCTGTCTCTCTCTCTGTCTCTCTCTCTCTGTCTCTCTCTGTCTCTCTCTATCTCTCTATGTGTCTCTCTTTGTCTCTCTCTGTCTCTCTCGTCTCTCTCTGTCTCTCTCTCTATCTGTCACTCTGTGAATCTCTCTGTCTCTCTCTGTCTCTCTCTGTCTCTCTCTCTCTGTCTCTTTTCTGTCTCTCTCTGTCTCTCTCTCTGTCTCTCTCTCTCTCTGTCTCTTTATGTCTCTCTCTGTCTCTCTCTCTGTTTCTCTATTTGTCTCTATCTGTCTGTCTCTCTGTCTATCTCTGTGTCTCTCTCTATGTCTCTCTATGTCTCTCTCTGTATGTCTCTCTCGGTCTCGCTCTATGTCTCTCTCAGTCTCTCTAATTCTTTCTCTGTCTCTCTCTGTCTCTCTGTCTCTCTCTTTTTCTCTCTATGTGTCTCTCTCTGTCTATCTCTGTCACTCTCTGTCTCTCTCTCTGTCTCTCTCTGTCTCTCTCTCTGTCTCTCTCTGTTTCTCTCTCTGTCTCTCTCTCTGTTTCTCTCTGTCTCTATCTCTCTCTCTGTCTCTCTCTTTCCTTCTGTCTCTCTCTGTCTCTCTCTCTATCTCTCTCTATATCTCTCTGTCTCTCTCTCTATCTCTCTCTCTCTGTCTCTCTCTATCTCTCTATGTGTATCTCTTTGTCTCTCTCTGTCTCTCTCATCTCTCTCTCTCTCTCTCTCTGTCACTCTCTGTGAATCTCTCTGTCTCTCTCTGTCTCTCTCTGTATCTCTCTGTCTCTCTCTCTGTCTCTCTCTCTCTCTGTCTCTCTCTGTCTCTCTCTATCTCTCTGTGTGTCTCTCTTTGTCTCTCTCTGTCTCTCTCTGTATCTCTCTGTCTCTCTCTCTGTCTCTCTCTCTCTGTCTCTCTCTGTCTCTCTCTATCTCTCTGTGTGTCTCTCTTTGTCTCTCTCTGTCTCTCTCTGTCTGTCTCTTTCTCTCTATCTCTGTCTATCTCTGTCTCTCTCTGTCTCTCTCAGTCTCTCTCTCTCTGTCTCTCTCTGTTTCTCTCTCTGTCTCTCTCTCTGTCTCTCTCTGTCTCTATCTCTTACTCTCTCTGTCTCTCTCTGTGTCTCTTTCTCTCTCTCTGTCTCTCTCTGTCTCTCTCTGTCTCTCTCGTCTCTCTCTGTCTCTCTCTCTGTCTCTCTCTGTTTCTCCCAGTGTCTCTCCCCGTCTCTCTCTGTCTCTATCTCTGTCTCTGTCAGTGTCTCTCTTTCTCTCCTTCTGTCTCTCTCTGTCTCTATCTCTGTCTCTCTCTCTGTGTCTCTCTCTGTCTCTGTCTGTCTCTCTCTGTCTCTCTCTGTCTCTCTCTGTCTCTCTCTGTCTCTCTCGTCTCTCTCTGTCTCTCTCTCTGTCTCTCTCTGTTTCTCCCAGTGTCTCTCCCCGTCTCTCTCTGTCTCTATCTCTGTCTCTGTCAGTGTCTCTCTTTCTCTCCTTCTGTCTCTCTCTGTCTCTATCTCTGTCTCTCTCTCTGTGTCTCTCTCTGTCTCTGTCTGTCTCTCTCTGTCTCTCTCTGTCTCTTTCTGTGTCTCTATCTATCTCTCTTTGTGTCTCTCTCTGTCTCTCACTGTCTCTCTCTGTCTGCTACTGTCTCTCTCTGTCTCTCTCTGTGTCTCTCTGTGTCTCTCCATGTCTCTCTCTGTGTCTCTCTCTGTCTCTCTCTGTGTCTCTCTCTGATTCTCTCTGTCTCTCTGTCTGTTTCTGTCTCTTTCTGTCTCTCTCTATATATCTCTCTGTCTCTCTCTGTGTCTTTCTTTGTCTCACTCTGTCTCTATCTGTCTCTTTCTGTCTCTCTCTCTGTCTCTCTCTCTGTCTCTCTCTGTCTCTCTCTGTCTCTCTCTGCTCTCTTTGTCTCTCTCTGTATGTCTCTGTCATCTCTGTGTCTCTCTCTGTCTCTCTCTGTCTTTCTCTGTCTCTCTGTCTCTCTCTCTGTCTCTCTCTGTTTCTCTCTGTGTCTTTCTCTGTCTCTCTATGTCTCTCTCTGTGTCTCTCTCTGTCTCTCTCTGTCTCTCTCTGTCTTTCTCTGTCTCTCTTTGTCTCTTTCTCTTTGTCTCTTTTCTGTATCTATGTCTCTCTCTCTGTCTATCTCTGTCTGTCTCTGACTATCTCTGTCTCTCTCTGTGTCTCTCTCTGTCTCTCTCTGTCTCTCTGTCTCTCTGTCTCTCTCAATCTCTATCTCTGTCTCTCTCAGTCTCTTTCTGTCTCTCTCTGTCTCTCTCTCTGTTTCTCTATTTGTCTCTATCTGTCTCTCTCTCTGTCTATCTCTGTGTCTCTCTCTATGTCTCTCTATGTCTCTCTCTGTATGTCTCTCTCGGTCTCGCTCTCTGTCTCTCTCAGTCTCTCTAATTCTTTCTCTGTCTCTGTCTCTCTGTCTCTCTCTTTTTCTCTCTATGTGTATCTCTCTGTCTATCTCTGTCACTCTCTGTCTCTCTCTCTGTCTCTCTCTGTCTCTCTCTCTGTCTCTCTCTGTTTCTCTCTCTCTGTCTCTCTCTGTTTCTCTATCTGTCTCTCTCTGTATCTCTCTCTATCTCTCTCTCTGTCTCTCTCTGTCTCTCTCTCTCTATGTGTATCTCTTTGTCTCTCTCTGTCTCTCTCATCTCTCTCTGTCTCTCTCTCTCTGTCACTCTCTGTGAATCTCTCTGTCTCTCTCTGTCTCTCTCTGTATCTCTCTGTCTCTCTCTCTGTCTCTCTCTCTCTCTGTCTCTCTCTGTCTCTCTCTATCTCTCTGTGTTTCTCTCTTTGTCTCCATCTGTCTCTCTCTGTCTGTCTCTGTCTCTCTCTCTCTGTCTCTCTCTGTCTCTCTCTCTGTATCTCTCTCTCTGTCTCTCTCTCTGTGTCTCTCTGTCTCTCTCTGTGTCTCTCTGTGTCTCTTTCTCTCTATCTCTGTCTATCTCTGTCTCTCTCTGTCTCTCTCAGTCTCTCTCTCTCTCTCTGTCTCTCTCTGTTTCTCTCTCTGTCTCTCTCTCTGTCTCTCTCTGTCTCTATCTCTTACTCTCTCTGTCTCTCTCTGTGTCTCTTTCTCTCTCTCTCTGTCTCTCTCTGTCTCTCTGTCTCTTTCTCTGTCTCTCTCTCTGTCTCTCTCTGTCTCTTTATCTGTCTCCCTCTGTCTCTCCCTGTCTCTCTCTCAGTCCCTCTCTGTCTCTCTCTGTGTCTCCCTGTGTCTCTCTCTATCTCTGTCTCTCTCTGTGTCTCTCTCTGTCTCTCTCTGTTTCTCTCTCTGTCTCTCTCTGTCTCTGTCTCTGTCTCTCTCTCTGTCTCTCTCTTTGTCTCTCTGTCTCTCTCTGTCTCTCTCTGTCTTTCTCTGTCTCTCCCCTTTGTCTCTTTTCTGTCTCTCTCTGTCTCTCTTTGTCTCTCTCAGTATCTCTCTGTCTCTCTCAGTCTCTCTCACTCTGTCTCTATCTCTCTCTCTGTGTGTCTGTCTCCTTTTCTTTCTCTCTATCTGTCCTTCTCTGTCTTTCTCTGTCTCTCTCTTTCTTTCTCTGTCTCTCTTTGTGTCTCTGTCTGTCTCACTCTCTCTGTCTCTCTCTGTTTCTCTCTGTGTCTCTCTCTGTCTCTCTTCTCTATTTGTCTCTCTGTATCTCTATGCTCTCTTTGTGTAACTCTCTGTCTCTCTCTTTTTCTCTCTGCGTCTCTCTCTGTCTCTCTCTGTCTCTCACGTCTCTCTCTGGCTCTCTCTCTGTCTCTCTCTGTGTCTCTGTGTTTCTCTCTCTGTCTCTCTCTCTCTGTCTCTTTTCTGTCCTTCTCAGTCTCTCTCTCTGTCTCTCTCTTTGTCTCTCTCTTTTTCTTTCTCTGTCTCTACCTCTGTCTCTCTCTGTGTCTCTCTCTGGATCTCTCTCTGTCTATCTCTGTCTCTGTCTGTCTCTCTCTCTGTCTCTCTCTGTCTCTCTCTGTCTGTCTCTGTCTCTCTCTGTCTCTCTCTCTGTCTCTCTCTGTGTCTCTCTCTGTCTCTCTCTGTCTCTCTCTGTGTCTCTCTCTTTATCTCTGTTTATCTCTGTCTCTCTCTGTCTCTCTGTTTCTCTCTGTCTCTCTCTGTCTCTCTCTGTGTCTCTCTCTTTATCTCTGTTTATCTCTGTCTCTCTCTGTCTCTCTGTCTCTCTCTGTCTCTCTCTGTCTCTCTCTCTGTATCGCTCTCTGTCTCTCTCTCTGTCTCTCTTTCTTGTATCTCTCTCTCTCTGTATCTCTCTCTGTCTCTCTCTGTGTCTCTCTCTGTCTCTCTCTCTGTTTCTCTCTGTCTCTATCTCTCTCTGTCTCTCTCTCTCCTTCTGTCTCTCTCTGTCTCTCTCTCTGTCTCTCTCTGTATCTCTCTGTCTCTCTCTCAGTCTCTCTCTCTCTCTGTCTCTCTCTGTCTCTCTCTATCTCTCTATGTGTCTCTCTTTGTCTCTCTCTGTCTCTCTCATCTCTCTCTGTCTCTCTCTCTATCTGTCACTCTCTGTGAATCTCTCTGTCTCTCTCTGTCTCTCTCTCTCTGTCTCTTTTCTGTCTCTCTCTGTCTCTCTCTCTGTCTCTCACTCTCTCTGTGTCTTTCTGTCTCTCTCTGTCTGTCTCTCTGTTTCTCTATTTGTCTCTATCTGTCTCTCTCTCTGTCTCTCTCTGTGTCTCTCTCTGTCTCTCTATGTCTCTCTCTGTATGTCTCTCTCGGTCTCGCTCTCTGTCTCTCTCAGTCTCTCTAACTCTGTCTCTGTCTCTCTCTGTCTCTCTGTCTCTCTCTTTTTCTCTCTATGTGTCTCTCTCTGTCTATCTCTGTCACTCTCTGTCTCTCTCTGTCTATCTCTGTCTCTCTCTCTGTCTCTCTCTGTTTCTCTCTCTGTCTCTCTCTCTGTTTCTCTCTGTCTCTATCTCTCTCTGTGTCTCTCTCTCTCCTTTTGTCTCTCTCTGTCTCTCTCTCTGTCTCTCTCTGTATCTCTCTGTCTCTCTCTCTGTCTCTCTCTCTGTCTCTCTCTGTCTCTCTCTATCTCTCTATGTGTCTCTCTTTGTCTCTCTCTGTCTCTCTCGTCTCTCTCTGTCTCTCTCTCTATCTGTCACTCTCTGTGAATCTCTCTGTCTCTCTCTGTCTCTCTCTGTCTCTCTCTCTCTGTCTCTTTTCTGTCTCTCTCTGTCTCTCTCTCTGTCTCTCTCTCTCTCTGTCTCTTTATGTCTCTCTCTGTCTCTCTCTCTGTTTCTCTATTTGTCTCTATCTGTCTGTCTCTCTGTCTATCTCGGTGTCTCTCTCTATGTCTCTCTATGTCTCTCTCTGTATGTCTCTCTCGGTCTCGCTCTCTGTCTCTCTCAGTCTCTCTAATTCTTTCTCTGTCTCTCTCTGTCTCTCTGTCTCTCTCTTTTTCTCTCTATGTGTCTCTCTCTGTCTATCTCTGTCACTCTCTGTCTCTCTCTCTGTCTCTCTCTGTCTCTCTCTCTGTCTCTCTCTGTTTCTCTCTCTGTCTCTCTCTCTGTTTCTCTCTGTCTCTATCTCTCTCTCTGTCTCTCTCTCTCCTTCTGTCTCTCTCTGTCTCTCTCTCTGTCTCTCTCTATATCTCTCTGTCTCTCTCTCTATCTCTCTCTCTCTGTCTCTCTCTATCTCTCTATGTGTATCTCTTTGTCTCTCTCTGTCTCTCTCATCTCTCTCTCTCTCTCTCTGTCACTCTCTGTGAATCTCTCTGTCTCTCTCTGTCTCTCTCTGTATCTCTCTGTCTCTCTCTCTGTCTCTCTCTCTCTCTGTCTCTCTCTGTCTCTCTCTATCTCTCTGTGTGTCTCTCTTTGTCTCTCTCTGTCTCTCTCTGTATCTCTCTGTCTCTCTCTCTGTCTCTCTCTCTCTCTGTCTCTCTCTGTCTCTCTCTATCTCTCTGTGTGTCTCTCTTTGTCTCTCTCTGTCTCTCTCTGTCTGTCTCTTTCTCTCTATCTCTGTCTATCTCTGTCTCTCTCTGTCTCTCTCAGTCTCTCTCTCTCTGTCTCTCTCTGTTTCTCTCTCTGTCTCTCTCTCTGTCTCTCTCTGTCTCTATCTCTTACTCTCTCTGTCTCTCTCTGTGTCTCTTTCTCTCTCTCTGTCTCTCTCTGTCTCTCTCTGTCTCTCTCGTCTCTCTCTGTCTCTCTCTCTGTCTCTCTCTGTTTCTCCCAGTGTCTCTCCCCGTCTCTCTCTGTCTCTATCTCTGTCTCTGTCAGTGTCTCTCTTTCTCTCCTTCTGTCTCTCTCTGTCTCTATCTCTGTCTCTCTCTGTGTGTCTCTCTCTGTCTCTGTCTGTCTCTCTCTGTCTCTCTCTGTGTCTCTCTCTATCTCTCTTTGTGTCTCTCTCTGTCTCTCACTGTCTCTCTCTGTCTGCTACTGTCTCTCTCTGTCTCTCTCTGTGTCTCTCTGTGTCTCTCCATGTCTCTCTCTGTGTCTCTCTCTGTCTCTCTCTGTGTCTCTCTCTGATTCTCTCTGTCTCTCTGTCTGTTTCTGTCTCTTTCTGTCTCTCTCTATATATCTCTCTGTCTCTCTCTGTGTCTTTCTTTGTCTCACTCTGTCTCTATCTGTCTCTTTCTGTCTCTCTCTCTGTCTCTCTTTCTGTCTCTCTCTGTCTCTCTCTGTCTCTCTCTGCTCTCTTTGTCTCTCTCTGTATGTCTCTGTCATCTCTGTGTCTCTCTCTGTCTCTCTCTGTCTCTCTCTGTGTCTCTATCTATCTCTCTTTGTGTCTCTCTCTGTCTCTCACTGTCTCTGTCTGCTACTGTCTCTCTCTGTCTCTCTCTGTGTCTCTCTGTGTCTCTCCATGTCTCTCTCTGTGTCTCTCTCTGTCTCTCTCTGTGTCTCTCTCTGATTCTCTCTGTCTCTCTGTCTGTTTCTGTCTCTTTCTGTCTCTCTCTATATATCTCTCTGTCTCTCTCTGTGTCTTTCTTTGTCTCACTCTGTCTCTATCTGTCTCTTTCTGTCTCTCTCTCTGTCTCTCTCTCTGTCTCTCTCTGTCTCTCTCTGTCTCTCTCTGCTCTCTTTGTCTCTCTCTGTATGTCTCTGTCATCTCTGTGTCTCTCTCTGTCTCTCTCTGTCTTTCTCTGTCTCTCTGTCTCTCTCTCTGTCTCTCTCTGTTTCTCTCTGTGTCTTTCTCTGTCTCTCTATGTCTCTCTCTGTCTCTCTCTCTGTCTCTCTCCGTCTCTCTCTGTCTTTCTCTGTCTCTCTTTGTCTCTTTCTCTTTGTCTCTTTTCTGTATCTATGTCTCTCTCTCTGTCTATCTCTGTCTGTCTCTGACTATCTCTGTCTCTCTCTGTGTCTCTCTCTGTCTCTCTCTGTCTCTCTGTCTCTCTCAATCTCTATCTCTGTCTCTCTCAGTCTCTTTCTTCTCTCTCTGTCTCTCTCTCTGTTTCTCTATTTGTCTCTATCTGTCTCTCTCTCTGTCTATCTCTGTGTCTCTCTCTATGTCTCTCTATGTCTCTCTCTGTATGTCTCTCTCGGTCTCGCTCTCTGTCTCTCTCAGTCTATCTAATTCTTTCTCTGTCTTTCTCTGTCTCTCTGTCTCTCTCTTTTTCTCTCTATGTGTCTCTCTCTGTCTATCTCTGTCACTCTCTATCTCTCTCTCTGTCTCTCTCTGTCTCTCATTGTCTCTCTCTGTCTCTCTGTCTCTCTCTGTCTCTCTTTCTGTCTCTCTCTGTTTCTATCTCTGTCTCTCTCTGTCTCTCTCTTAGTCTCTGTCTCTCTCTGTCTCTATGTCTCTCTCAGTCTCTCTCACTCTGTCTCTGTCTCTCTCTTTGTCTCTGTCTCTCTCTGTGTCTCTCTATGTGTTTCTCTGTGTCTCTGTCTCTGTATCTCTGTGTCTCTGTCTTCTCTCTCTCTGTCTTTGTTTGTCTCTCTCTGTGTCTCTCTCTGTCTCTCTATGTCTCTCTCTGTCTGTCTCTGTCTCTCTCTCTGTCTCTTTTCTGTCTCTCTCTGTCTCTCTCTCTCTGTCTCCCTCTTTCTCTTTCTCTGTCTCTCCCTCTGTCTATCTCTGTGTCTCTCTCTGTATCTCTCTCTGTCTCTCTCTGTCTCTGTCTTTCTCTCTGTTTCTCTCTTTGTCTCTCTCTGTCTCTCTCTCTGTGTTTCTCTCTGTATTTCTCAGTCATTCTCTTTGTCTCTGTCTCTCTCTCTGTCTCTCTCTGTCTCTATTTCTGTCTCTCTCTGTCTCTCTCTCTGTGTCTCTCTCTGTTTCTCCCAGTGTCTCTCCCCGTCTCTCTCTGTCTCTATCTCTGTCTCTCTCAGTGTCTCTCTTTCTCTCTCTCTGTATCTCTCTGTCTCTATCTCTGTCTCTCTCTCTCTGTGTCTCTCTCTGTCTCTCTCTGTCTCTCTCTCTGTCTCTCTCTGTGTCTCTCTCTCTATTTGTGTCTCTCTCTGTCTCTCACTGTCTCTCTCTGTCTGCTACAGTCTCTCTCTGTCTCTCTCTGTGTCTCTCTGTGTCTCTCTGTGTCTCTCCATGTCTCTCTCTGTGTCTCTCTCTGTCTCTCTCTGTGTTTCTCTCTGTCTCTCTCTGTGTCTCTCTCTGTCTCTCTCTGTCTCTCTCTCTGTCTCTCTCTGATTCTCTCTGTCTCTCTGTCTGTTTCTGTCTCTTTCTGTCTCTCTCTATATATCTCTCTGTCTCTCTCTGTGTCTTTCTTTGTCTCACTCTATCTCTGTCTCTTTCTGTCTCTCTCTCTGTCTCTCTCTCTGTCTCTCTCTGTCTCTCTCTGCTCTCTTTGTCTCTCTCTGTATGTCTCTGTTATCTCTGTCTCTCTCTCTGTCTCTCTCTGTCTCTCTGTCTCTCTCTCTGTCTCTCTGTGTTTCTCTCTGTGTCTTTCTCTGTCTCTCTCCGTCTCTCTCTCTGTCTCTCTCTGTCTTTCTCTGTCTCTCTTTGTCTCTCCCTCTTTGTCTCTTTTCAGTATCTATGTCTCTCTCTCTGTCTATCTCTGTCTCTCTCTGATTATCTCTGTCTCTCTCTGTGTCTCTCTGTGTCTCTCTCTGTCTCTCTGTTTCTCTCTCTGTCTCTCTCAGTCTCTATCTCTGTCTCTCTCAGTCTCTCTCTGTCTCTCTCTGTCTCTCTCTCTGTCTCTCTCTGTCTTCTCTGTCTCTCTCTCTGTCTCTCTCTGTCTCTCTCTTTGTCTCTCTTTGTCTACCTCTCTCTCTATCTCTCTCTGTGTCTCTCTCTGTGTCTCTCTATCACTCTCTCTGTCTCTCTCTCTGTCTCTCTCTGTCTCTATCTCTATCTCTCTCTGTTTCTGTATTTGTCTCTGTTTCTCTCTGTCGGTCTCTCTGTCTCTCTCAGTCACTCTCACTCTGTCTCTGTCTCTCTCTTTGTCTCTGTCTCTCTCTGTGTCTCTCTTGTGTATCTCTGTGTCTCTGTCTCTATCTCTCTTTCTCTGTCTCTCTCTGTCTCTCTCTGTCTCTCAGTCTCTCTCACTTTGTCTCTGTCTCTCTCTGTCTCTCTCTTTGTCTCTCTCTGTCTCTCTCTTTGTCCCTCTCTGTCTAACTCTCTCTCTATCTCTCTCTGTGTCTCTCTCTGTGTCTATCACTCTCTCTGTCTCTCTTTCTGTCTCTCTCTGTTTATATTTCTGTCTCTCTCTGTCTCTCTCTTAGTCTCTGTCGCTCTCTGTTTGTCTCTCTGTCTCTCTCAGTATCTCTCACTCTGTCTCTGTCTCTCTCTTTGTCTTTGTCTCTCTCTGTGTCTCTCTATGTGTTTCTCTGTGTCTCTGTCTCTGTATCTCTGTCTCTCTGTCTGTCTCTCTCTCTGTCTTTCTTTGTCTCTCTCTTTGTCTCTCTCTGTCTCTCTATGTCTCTCTCTCTGTATGTCTCTGTCTCTCTCTGTTTCTCTCTCTGTATGTCTCAGTCTCTTTCACTCTGTCTCTGTCTCTCTCTGTGTCTCTCTGTGTATCTCTATGAGTCTCTTTGTGTCTCTGTCTCTCTATCTTTGTCTCTCTATGTCTCTATCTCTCTCTGTGTCTCTCTCTGTGTCTCTCTCTGTCTCTCTCTGTTTCTCTCTGTGTTTTTCTCTGTCTCTCTCTGTCTCTCTGTGTCTCTCATTGTCTCTCTATGTCTCTCTCTGTCTCTAACTCTGTCTCTCCCTGTTTATCTCCTGTCTCTCTCTGTCTCTCTCTGTGTCTCTCTATGTCTCTATCTGTTTCATGTGTCTCTCTCTCTGTCTCTCTTTGTCTCCCTATGTCTCCCTCCCTCTCTGTTTCTCTCTGTCTCTCTCAGTCTCTATCTCTGTCTCTCTCAGTCTCTCTCTGTCTCTCTCTGTCTCTCTGTGTGTCTCTCTCTGTCTCTGTCTCTGTCTA
>NW_028227276.1:4392422-4409922 GCF_978045245.1 Mus caroli
GTCTATCACTCTCTCTGTCTCTCTTTCTGTCTCTCTCTGTTTCTATCTCTGTCTCTCTCTGTCTCTCTCTTAGTCTCTGTCGCTCTCTGTTTGTCTCTCTGTCTCTCTCAGTCTCTCTCACTCTGTCTCTGTCTGTCTCTTTGTCTCTGTCTCTCTCTGTGTCTCTCTATGTGTTTCTCTGTGTCTCTGTCTCTGTATCTCTGTCTCTCTGTCTGTCTCTCTCTCTGTCTTTGTTTGTCTCTCTCTGTGTCTCTCTCTGTCTCTCTATGTCTCTCTCTCTGTATGTCTCTGTCTCTCTCTGTTTCTCTCTCTGTATGTCTCAGTCTCTTTCACTCTGTCTCTGTCTCTCTCTGTGTCTCTCTGTGTATCTCTATGAGTCTCTTTGTGTCTCTGTCTCTCTATCTCTGTCTCTCTATGTCTCTGTCTCTCACTGTGTCTCTCTCTGTCTCTCTCTGTGTCTTTCTCTGTCTCTCTCTGTCTCTCTCTGTCTCTCATTGTCTGTCTCGGTCTCTCTCTGACTCTAACTCTTTCTCTCCCTGTTTATCTCCAGTCTCTCTCTGTCTCTCTCTGTGTCTCTCTATGTCTCTATCTGTTTCATGTGTCTCTCTCTCTGTCTCTCTTTGTCTCTCTCTTTCTCCCTCCCTCTCTGTATCTCTCTGTCTCTCTCAGTCTCTATCTCAGTCTCTCTCAGACTCTCTCTGTCTCTCTCTGTCTCTCTGTGTGTCTCTCTCTGTCTCTCTCTGTCTCTCTCTCTGTCTCTCTCTGTCTCTCTCTCTGTATCTCTCTCTCTGTCTCTCTCTGTGTCTCTCTCTGTCTCTCTCTGTGTCTCTCTGTGTCTCTTTCTCTCTATCTCTGTCTATCTCTGTCTCTCTCTGTCTCTCTCAGTCTCTCTCTCTCTGTCTCTCTCTGTTTCTCTCTCTGTCTCTCTCTCTGTCTCTCTCTGTCTCTATCTCTTACTCTCTTTGTCTCTGTCTGTCTCTCTCTGTGTCTCTTTCTATCTATCTCTGTCTATCTCTGTCTCTCTCTGTCTCTCTCAGTCTCTCTCTCTGTCTCTCTCTGTCTCTCTGTATCTCTCTCTGTCTCTCTCTGTGTCTCTCTCTGTCTCTCTCTGTGTCTCTATGTGTCTCTCTCTGTCTCTCTCTCTGTCTCTCTCCATCTTTCTCTGTTTCTTTCTTTGTGTCTCTCTGTCTCTCTCTCTGTCTCTCTCTGTCTCTATCTCTTACTCTCTATGTCTCTCTTTGTCTCTCTCTGTGTCTCTTTCTCTCTCTATCTGTCTCTCTCTGTCTCTCTCTGTCTCTCTCGTCTCTCTCTGTCTCTCTCTCTGTCTCTCTCTCTGTCTCTCTCTGTCTCTCTATCTGTCTCTCTCTGTCTCTCTCTGTCTCTCTCTGTCTCTTTTCTGTCTCTCTCTGTCTCTCTCTTTCTCTTTCTCTGTCTCTCCCTCTGTCTATCTCTGTGTCTCTCTCTGTATCTCTCTCTGTCTCTCTCTGTCTTTGTCTTTCTCTCTGTTTCTCTCTTTGTCTCTCTCTGTCTCTCTGTGTCTCTCTCTGTATTTCTCAGTCCTTCTCTTTGTCTCTGTCTCTCCCTCTGTCTCTCTCTGTCTCTTGCTCTGTCTCTATCTTTCTCTGTCTGTGTCTCTCTCTGTCTCTTTCTCTGTCTCTCTCTCTGTCTTTCTCTGTCTCTTTCTCTGTCTCTCTCTCTGTCTCTCTCTGTCTCTTTATCTGTCTCCCTCTGTCTCTCCCTGTCTCTCTCTCAGTCCCTCTCTGTCTCTCTCTGTGTCTCTCTCTATCTCTGTCTCTCTCTGTGTCTCTCTCTGTCTCTCTCTGTTTCTCTCTCTGTCTCTCTCTTTCTCTGTCTCTGTCTCTGTATCTCTCTCTGTCTCTCTCTTTGTCTCTCTGTCTCTCTCTGTCTTTCTCTGTCTCTCTCCCGTTGTCTCTTTTCTGTCTCTCTCTGTCTCTCTTTGTCTCTCTCAGTATCTCTCTGTCTCTCTCAGTCTCTCTCACTCTGTCTCTGTCTCTCTCTCTCTCTGTGTCTGTCTCCTTTTCTTTCTCTCTATCTGTCCTTCTCTGTCTTTCTCTGTCTCTTTCTTTCTCTGTCTCTCTTTGTGTCTCTCTCTGTCTCACTCTCTCTGTCTCTCTCTGTTTCTCTCTGTGTCTCTCTCTGTCTCTCTTCTCTCTTTGTCTCTCTGTATCACTATGCTCTCTTTCTGTAACTCTCTGTCTCTCTCTTTTGCTCTCTGTGTCTCTACCTGTCTCTCTCTGTCTCTCTCTGTCTCTCTGGTCTCTCTCTGTCTCTCTCTCTGTCTCTCTCTGTGTCTCTGTGTTTCTCTCTCTGTCTCTCTCTCTGTCTCTTTTCTGTCTCTCTCTTTCTCTCTCTCTGTCTATCTCTCTGTCTCTCTCTTTCTCTTTCTCTGTCTCTCCCTCTGTCTCTCTCTGTGTCTCTCTCTGTATCTCTCTCTGTCTCTCTCTGTCTCTGTCTGTCTCTCTCTGTCTCTCTCTGTCTCTCTCTGTCTGTCTCTGTCTCTATCTGTCTCTCTCTGTCTCTCTCTCTGTCTCTCTCTGTCTCTTGCTCTGTCTCTATCTTTCTCTCTCTGTGTCTCTCTCTGTCTCTTTCTCTGTCTCTCTGTCTCTCTGTCTCTTTCTCTGTCTCTCATTCTGTCTCTCTCTGTCTCTCTATGTCTCTCTCTCTGTATGTCTCTGTCTCTCTCTGTTTCTCTCTCTGTATGTCTCAGTCTCATTCACTCTGTCTCTGTCTCTCTCTGTGTCTCTCTATGTTTCTATCTCTGTCTCCCTCTGTAAATCTCTCTGTCTCTCTCTCTGTGTCTCTCTGTCTCTCTCAGTCTCTCACTGTCTCTCTCTTCTCTCTTTGTCTCTCTCTGTATGTCTCTGTCTCTCTGTGTCTCTCGCTTTCTCTGTCTTACTCAGTCACTACCTTTGTCTTTGTCTCTCTCTCTGTCTCTCTCTCTGTCTCTCTCTGTTTCTCTCTCTGTCTCTCTCTCTGTCTCTCTCTGTCTCTATCTCTTACTATCTCCTTCTCTCTCTGTCTCTCTCTGTCTCTCTCTCTGTATCTCTCTCTCTGTATCTCTCTCTGTCTCTCTCTGTGTCTCTCTCTGTCTCTCTATGTCTCTCTGTGTCTCTCTCTGTCTCTCTCTGTCTCTCTCTGTGTCTCTCTCTGTCTCTCTATCTGTCTCTCTCTGTCTCTCTCTGTCTGTCTCTGTCTCTCTCTCTGTCTCTTTTCTGTCTCTCTCTGTCTCTCTCTCTGTCTCTTTCTTTCTCTTTCTCTGTCTCTCCCTCTATCTCTTTGTCTCTCTCTGTCTCTCTCTCTCTGTCTCTCTCTGTATTTCTCAGTCATTCTCTTTGTCTCGGTCTCTCTCTGTGACTCTCTCTGTCTCTATTTCTGTCTCTCTCTGTCTCTCACTGTCTTTCTCAGTCACTCCCATTGTCTCTCTCTCTCTAGGTCTCTCTCTATCTCTCTCTGTTTCTCTCTCTGTCTCTCTCTCTGTCTCTCTCTGTCTCTATCTCTTACTCTCTCTGTCTCTCTCTGTGTCTCTTTTTCTCTATCTCTGTCTAACTCTGTCTCTCTCTGTCTCTCTGTGTCTCTGTCTCTCTCTCTGTCTCTCTCTGTCTCTCTCTTTGTATCTCTCTCTCTGTCTCTCTCTGTGTCTCTCTCTGTCTCTCTCTGTGTCTCTCTGTGTCTCTTTCTCTCTATCTCTGTCTATCTCTGTCTCTCTCTGTCTCTCTCAGTCTCTCTCTCTCTGTCTCTCTCTGTTTCTCTCTCTGTCTCTCTCTCTGTCTCTCTCTGTCTCTATCTCTTACTCTCTCTGTCTCTCTCTGTCTCTATCTCTTACTATCTCCTTCTCTCTCTGTCTCTCTCTGTCTCTCTCTCTGTATCTCTCTCTCTGTATCTCTCTCTGTCTCTCTCTGTGTCTCTCTCTGTCTCTCTATGTCTCTCTGTGTCTCTCTCTGTCTCTCTCTGTCTCTCTCTGTCTGTCTCTGTCTCTCTCTCTGTCTCTTTTCTGTCTCTCTCTGTCTCTCTCTCTGTCTCTTTCTTTCTCTTTCTCTGTCTCTCCCTCTATCTCTTTGTCTCTCTCTGTCTCTCTCTCTCTGTCTCTCTCTGTATTTCTCAGTCATTCTCTTTGTCTCGGTCTCTCTCTGTGACTCTCTCTGTCTCTATTTCTGTCTCTCTCTGTCTCTCACTGTCTTTCTCAGTCACTCCCATTGTCTCTCTCTCTCTAGGTCTCTCTCTATCTCTCTCTGTTTCTCTCTCTGTCTCTCTCTCTGTCTCTCTCTGTCTCTATCTCTTACTCTCTCTGTCTCTCTCTGTGTCTCTTTTTCTCTATCTCTGTCTAACTCTGTCTCTCTCTGTCTCTCTGTGTCTCTGTCTCTCTCTCTGTCTCTCTCTGTCTCTCTCTTTGTATCTCTCTCTCTGTCTCTCTCTGTGTCTCTCTCTGTCTCTCTCTGTGTCTCTCTGTGTCTCTTTCTCTCTATCTCTGTCTATCTCTGTCTCTCTCTGTCTCTCTCAGTCTCTCTCTCTCTGTCTCTCTCTGTTTCTCTCTCTGTCTCTCTCTCTGTCTCTCTCTGTCTCTATCTCTTACTCTCTCTGTCTCTCTCTGTCTCTGTCTCTCTCTGTCTCTGTCTCTCTGTCTCTCTCTGTCTCTCTGTATCTCTCTGTATCTCTCTGTCTCTCTCTCTGTCTCTCTCTCTGTCTCTCTCTGTCTCTCTCTATCTCTCTATGTGTCTCTCTTTGTCTCTCTCTGTCTCTCTCGTCTCTCTCTGTCTCTCTCTCTATCTGTCACTCTCTGTGAATCTCTCTGTCTCTCTCTGTCTCTCTCTGTCTCTCTCTCTCTGTCTCTTTTCTGTCTCTCTCTGTCTCTCTCTCTGTCTCTCTCTCTCTCTGTCTCTTTATGTCTCTCTCTGTCTCTCTCTCTGTTTCTCTATTTGTCTCTATCTGTCTGTCTCTCTGTCTATCTCGGTGTCTCTCTCTATGTCTCTCTATGTCTCTCTCTGTATGTCTCTCTCGGTCTCGCTCTCTGTCTCTCTCAGTCTTTCTAATTCTTTCTCTGTCTCTCTCTGTCTCTCTGTCTCTCTCTTTTTCTCTCTATGTGTCTCTCTCTGTCTATCTCTGTCACTCTCTGTCTCTCTCTCTGTCTCTCTCTGTCTCTCTCTCTGTCTCTCTCTGTCTCTCTCTCTCTGTCTCTTTTCTGTCTCTCTCTGTCTCTCTCTCTGTCTCTCTCTCTCTGTCTCTTTTCTGTCTCTCTCTGTCTCTCTCTCTGTCTCTCACTCTCTCTGTGTCTTTCTGTCTCTCTCTGTCTGTCTCTCTGTTTCTCTATTTGTCTCTATCTGTCTCTCTCTCTGTCTCTCTCTGTGTCTCTCTCTGTCTCTCTATGTCTCTCTCTGTATGTCTCTCTCGGTCTCGCTCTCTGTCTCTCTCAGTCTCTCTAACTCTGTCTCTGTCTCTCTCTGTCTCTCTGTCTCTCTCTTTTTCTCTCTATGTGTCTCTCTCTGTCTATCTCTGTCACTCTCTGTCTCTCTCTGTCTATCTCTGTCTCTCTCTCTGTCTCTCTCTGTTTCTCTCTCTGTCTCTCTCTCTGTTTCTCTCTGTCTCTATCTCTCTCTGTGTCTCTCTCTCTCCTTTTGTCTCTCTCTGTCTCTCTCTCTGTCTCTCTCTGTATCTCTCTGTCTCTCTCTCTGTCTCTCTCTCTGTCTCTCTCTGTCTCTCTCTATCTCTCTATGTGTCTCTCTTTGTCTCTCTCTGTCTCTCTCGTCTCTCTCTGTCTCTCTCTCTATCTGTCACTCTCTGTGAATCTCTCTGTCTCTCTCTGTCTCTCTCTGTCTCTCTCTCTGTCTCTTTTCTGTCTCTCTCTGTCTCTCTCTCTGTCTCTCTCTCTCTCTGTCTCTTTATGTCTCTCTCTGTCTCTCTCTCTGTTTCTCTATTTGTCTCTATCTGTCTGTCTCTCTGTCTATCTCGGTGTCTCTCTCTATGTCTCTCTATGTCTCTCTCTGTATGTCTCTCTCGGTCTCGCTCTCTGTCTCTCTCAGTCTCTCTAATTCTTTCTCTGTCTCTCTCTGTCTCTCTGTCTCTCTCTTTTTCTCTCTATGTGTCTCTCTCTGTCTATCTCTGTCACTCTCTGTCTCTCTCTCTGTCTCTCTCTGTCTCTCTCTCTGTCTCTCTCTGTCTCTCTCTCTGTCTCTTTTCTGTCTCTCTCTGTCTCTCTCTCTGTCTCTCTCTCTCTCTGTCTCTTTATGTCTCTCTCTGTCTCTCTCTCTGTTTCTCTATTTGTCTCTATCTGTCTCTCTCTCTGTCTATCTCTGTGTCTCTCTCTATGTCTCTCTATGTCTCTCTCTGTATGTCTCTCTCGGTCTCGCTCTCTGTCTCTCTCAGTCTCTCTAATTCTTTCTCTGTCTATCTCTGTCACTCTCTGTCTCTCTCTGTCTCTCTCTGTCTCTCTCTCTGTCTCTCTCTGTTTCTCTCTCTGTCTCTCTCTCTGTTTCTCTCTGTCTCTATCTCTCTCTCTGTCTCTCTCTCTCCTTCTGTCTCTCTCTGTCTCTCTCTCTGTCTCTCTCTGTATCTCTCTGTCTCTCTCTCTATCTCTCTCTCTCTGTCTCTCTCTGTCTCTCTCTATCTCTCTATGTGTATCTCTTTGTCTCTCTCTGTCTCTCTCATCTCTCTCTCTCTCTGTCACTCTCTGTGAATCTCTCTGTCTCTCTCTGTCTCTCTCTGTATCTCTCTGTCTCTCTCTCTGTCTCTCTCTCTCTGTCTCTCTCTGTCTCTCTCTATCTCTCTGTGTGTCTCTCTTTGTCTCTCTCTGTCTCTCTCTGTCTGTCTCTGTCTCTCTCTCTGTCTCTCTCTGTCTCTCTCTGTATCTCTCTCTCTGTCTCTCTCTCTGTGTCTCTCTCTGTCTTTCTCTGTGTCTCTCTGTGTCTCTTTCTCTCTATCTCTGTCTATCTCTGTCTCTCTCTGTCTCTCTCAGTCTCTCTCTCTCTGTCTCTCTCTGTTTCTCTCTCTGTCTCTCTCTCTGTCTCTCTCTGTCTCTATCTCTTACTCTCTCTGTCTCTCTCTGTGTCTCTTTCTCTCTCTCTCTGTCTCTCTCTGTCTCTCTCTGTCTCTCTCGTCTCTCTCTGTCTCTCTCTCTGTCTCTCTCTGTTTCTCCCAGTGTCTCGCCCGTCTCTCTCTGTCTCTATCTCTGTCTCTGTCAGTGTCTCTCTTTCTCTCCTTCTGTCTCTCTCTGTCTCTATCTCTGTCTCTCTCTCTGTGTCTCTCTCTGTCTCTGTCTGTCTCTCTCTGTCTCTCTCTGTCTCTCTCTGTGTCTCTCTCTATCTCTCTTTGTGTCTCTCTCTGTCTCTCACTGTCTCTCTCTGTCTGCTACTGTCTCTCTCTGTCTCTCTCTGTGTCTCTCTGTGTCTCTCCATGTCTCTCTCTGTGTCTCTCTCTATCTCTCTTTGTGTCTCTCTCTGTCTCTCACTGTCTCTCTCTGTCTGCTACTGTCTCTCTCTGTCTCTCTCTGTCTCTCTCTCTGTCTCTCTCTGTCTCTCTCTATCTCTCTATGTGTCTCTCTTTGTCTCTCTCTGTCTCTCTCGTCTCTCTCTGTCTCTCTCTCTATCTGTCACTCTCTGTGAATCTCTCTGTCTCTCTCTGTCTCTCTCTGTCTCTCTCTCTCTGTCTCTTTTCTGTCTCTCTCTGTCTCTCTCTCTGTCTCTCTCTCTCTCTGTCTCTTTATGTCTCTCTCTGTCTCTCTCTCTGTTTCTCTATTTGTCTCTATCTGTCTGTCTCTCTGTCTATCTCGGTGTCTCTCTCTATGTCTCTCTATGTCTCTCTCTGTATGTCTCTCTCGGTCTCGCTCTCTGTCTCTCTCAGTCTCTCTTATTCTTTCTCTGTCTCTCTCTGTCTCTCTGTCTCTCTCTTTTTCTCTCTATGTGTCTCTCTCTGTCTATCTCTGTCACTCTCTGTCTCTCTCTCTGTCTCTCTCTGTCTCTCTCTCTGTCTCTCTCTGTCTCTCTCTCTCTGTCTCTTTTCTGTCTCTCTCTGTCTCTCTCTCTGTCTCTCTCTCTCTGTCTCTTTATGTCTCTCTCTGTCTCTCTCTCTGTTTCTCTATTTGTCTCTATCTGTCTCTCTCTCTGTCTATCTCTGTGTCTCTCTCTATGTCTCTCTATGTCTCTCTCTGTATGTCTCTCTCGGTCTCGCTCTCTGTCTCTCTCAGTCTCTCTAATTCTTTCTCTGTCTCTCTCTGTCTCTCTGTCTCTCTCTTTTTCTCTCTATGTGTCTCTCTCTGTCTATCTCTGTCACTCTCTGTCTCTCTCTGTCTCTCTCTGTCTCTCTCTCTGTCTCTCTCTGTTTCTCTCTCTGTCTCTCTCTCTGTTTCTCTCTGTCTCTATCTCTCTCTCTGTCTCTCTCTCTCCTTCTGTCTCTCTCTGTCTCTCTCTCTGTCTCTCTCTGTATCTCTCTGTCTCTCTCTCTATCTCTCTCTCTCTGTCTCTCTCTGTCTCTCTCTATCTCTCTATGTGTATCTCTTTGTCTCTCTCTGTCTCTCTCATCTCTCTCTCTCTCTGTCACTCTCTGTGAATCTCTCTGTCTCTCTCTGTCTCTCTCTGTATCTCTCTGTCTCTCTCTCTGTCTCTCTCTCTCTGTCTCTCTCTGTCTCTCTCTATCTCTCTGTGTGTCTCTCTTTGTCTCTCTCTGTCTCTCTCTGTCTGTCTCTGTCTCTCTCTCTGTCTCTCTCTGTCTCTCTCTGTATCTCTCTCTCTGTCTCTCTCTCTGTGTCTCTCTCTGTCTTTCTCTGTGTCTCTCTGTGTCTCTTTCTCTCTATCTCTGTCTATCTCTGTCTCTCTCTGTCTCTCTCAGTCTCTCTCTCTCTGTCTCTCTCTGTTTCTCTCTCTGTCTCTCTCTCTGTCTCTCTCTGTCTCTATCTCTTACTCTCTCTGTCTCTCTCTGTGTCTCTTTCTCTCTCTCTCTGTCTCTCTCTGTCTCTCTCTGTCTCTCTCGTCTCTCTCTGTCTCTCTCTCTGTCTCTCTCTGTTTCTCCCAGTGTCTCGCCCGTCTCTCTCTGTCTCTATCTCTGTCTCTGTCAGTGTCTCTCTTTCTCTCCTTCTGTCTCTCTCTGTCTCTATCTCTGTCTCTCTCTCTGTGTCTCTCTCTGTCTCTCTCTGTCTCTCTCTGTCTCTCTCTGTCTCTCTCTGTGTCTCTCTCTATCTCTCTTTGTGTCTCTCTCTGTCTCTCACTGTCTCTCTCTGTCTGCTACTGTCTCTCTCTGTCTCTCTCTGTGTCTCTCTGTGTCTCTCCATGTCTCTCTCTGTGTCTCTCTCTGTCTCTCTCTGTGTCTCTCTCTGATTCTCTCTGTCTCTCTGTCTGTTTCTGTCTCTTTCTGTCTCTCTCTATATATCTCTCTGTCTCTCTCTGTGTCTTTCTTTGTCTCACTCTGTCTCTATCTGTCTCTTTCTGTCTCTCTCTCTGTCTCTCTCTCTGTCTCTCTCTGTCTCTCTCTGTCTCTCTCTGCTCTCTTTGTCTCTCTCTGTATGTCTCTGTCATCTCTGTGTCTCTCTCTGTCTCTCTCTGTCTTTCTCTGTCTCTCTGTCTCTCTCTCTGTCTCTCTCTGTTTCTCTCTGTTTCTTTCTCTGTCTCTCTATGTCTCTCTCTGTGTCTCTCTCTGTCTCTCTCCGTCTCTCTCTGTCTTTCTCTGTCTCTCTTTGTCTCTTTCTCTTTGTCTCTTTTCTGTATCTATGTCTCTCTCTCTGTCTATCTCTGTCTGTCTCTGACTATCTCTGTCTCTCTCTGTGTCTCTCTCTGTCTCTCTCTGTCTCTCTGTCTCTCTCAATCTCTATCTCTGTCTCTCTCAGTCTCTTTCTGTCTCTCTCTGTCTCTCTCTCTCTGTTTCTCTATTTGTCTCTATCTGTCTCTCTCTCTGTCTATCTCTGTGTCTCTCTATGTCTCTCTATGTCTCTCTCTGTATGTCTCTCTCGGTCTCGCTCTCTGTCTCTCTCAGTCTCTCTAATTCTTTCTCTGTCTCTCTCTGTCTCTCTGTCTCTCTCTTTTTCTCTCTATGTGTCTCTCTCTGTCTATCTCTGTCACTCTCTGTCTCTCTCTCTGTCTCTCTCTGTCTCTCTCTCTGTATCTCTCTGTTTCTCTCTCTGTCTCTCTCTGTTTCTCTCTCTGTCTCTCTCTGTTTCTCTCTCTGTCTCTCTCTGTATCTCTCTCTATCTCTCTCTCTCTGTCTCTCTCTGTCTCTCTCTATCTCTCTATGTGTATCTCTTTGTCTCTCTCTGTCTCTCTCATCTCTCTCTGTCTCTCTCTCTCTGTCACTCTCTGTGAATCTCTCTGTCTCTCTCTGTCTCTCTCTGTATCTCTCTGTCTCTCTCTCTGTCTCTCTCTCTCTCTGTCTCTCTCTGTCTCTCTCTATCTCTCTGTGTGTCTCTCTTTTTCTCCATCTGTCTCTCTCTGTCTGTCTCTGTCTCTCTCTCTCTGTCTCTCTCTGTCTCTCTCTCTGTATCTCTCTCTCTGTCTCTCTCTCTGTGTCTCTCTCTGTCTCTCTCTGTGTCTCTCTGTGTCTCTTTCTCTCTATCTCTGTCTATCTCTGTCTCTCTCTGTCTCTCTCAGTCTCTCTCTCTCTCTCTGTCTCTCTCTGTTTCTCTCTCTGTCTCTCTCTCTGTCTCTCTCTGTCTCTATCTCTTACTGTCTCTGTCTCTCTCTGTGTCTCTTTCTCTCTCTCTCTGTCTCTCTCTGTCTCTCTGTCTCTTTCTCTGTCTCTCTCTCTGTCTCTCTCTGTCTCTTTATCTGTCTCCCTCTGTCTCTACCTGTCTCTCTCTCAGTCCCTCTCTGTCTCTCTCTGTGTCTCCCTGTGTCTCTCTCTATCTCTGTCTCTCTCTGTGTCTCTCTCTGTCTCTCTCTGTTTCTCTCTCTGTCTCTCTCTGTCTCTGTCTCTGTCTCTCTCTCTGTCTCTCTCTCTGTCTCTCTCTTTGTCTCTCTGTCTCTCTCTGTCTTTCTCTGTCTTTCCCCTTTGTCTCTTTTCTGTCTCTCTCTGTCTCTCTTTGTCTCTCTCAGTATCTCTCTGTCTCTCTCAGTCTCTCTCACTCTGTCTCTATCTCTCTCTCTCTCTGTGTCTGTCTCCTTTTCTTTCTCTCTATCTGTCCTTCTCTGTCTTTCTCTGTCTCTCTCTTTCTTTCTCTGTCTCTACCTCTGTCTCTCTCTGTGTCTCTCTCTGTATCTCTCTCTGTCTATCTCTGTCTCTGTCTGTCTCTCTCTCTCTCTGTCTCTCTCTGTCTCTCTCTGTCTGTCTCTGTCTCTATCTGTCTCTCTCTCTGTCTCTCTCTGTGTCTCTCTCTGTCTCTCTCTGTCTCTCTCTGTGTCTCTCTCTTTATCTCTGTTTATCTCTGTCTCTCTCTGTCTCTCTGTTTCTCTCTGTCTCTCTCTGTCTCTCTCTGTGTCTCTCTCTTTATCTCTGTTTATCTCTGTCTCTCTCTGTCTCTCTGTCTCTCTCTGTCTCTCTCTGTCTCTCTCTGTATCGCTCTCTGTCTCTCTCTGTCTCTCTTTCTTGTATCTCTCTCTCTCTGTATCTCTCTCTGTCTCTCTCTGTGTCTCTCTCTGTCTCTCTCTCTGTTTCTCTCTGTCTCTATCTCTCTCTGTCTCTCTCTCTCCTTCTGTCTCTCTCTGTCTCTCTCTCTGTCTCTCTCTGTATCTCTCTGTCTCTCTCTCAGTCTCTCTCTCTCTCTGTCTCTCTCTGTCTCTCTCTATCTCTCTATGTGTCTCTCTTTGTCTCTCTCTGTCTCTCTCATCTCTCTCTGTCTCTCTCTCTATCTGTCACTCTCTGTGAATCTCTCTGTCTCTCTCTGTCTCTCTCTCTGTCTCTTTTCTGTCTCTCTCTGTCTCTCTCTCTGTCTCTCACTCTCTCTGTGTCTTTCTGTCTCTCTCTGTCTGTCTCTCTGTTTCTCTATTTGTCTCTATCTGTCTCTCTCCCTGTCTCTCTCTGTGTCTCTCTCTGTCTCTCTATGTCTCTCTCTGTATGTCTCTCTCGGTCTCGCTCTCTGTCTCTCTCAGTCTCTCTAACTCTGTCTCTGTCTCTCTCTGTCTCTCTGTCTCTCTCTTTTTCTCTCTATGTGTCTCTCTCTGTCTATCTCTGTCACTCTCTGTCTCTCTCTGTCTATCTCTGTCTCTCTCTCTGTCTCTCTCTGTTTCTCTCTCTGTCTCTCTCTCTGTTTCTCTCTGTCTCTATCTCTCTCTCTGTCTCTCTCTCTCCTTTTGTCTCTCTCTGTCTCTCTCTCTGTCTCTCTCTGTATCTCTCTGTCTCTCTCTCTGTCTCTCTCTCTCTGTCTCTCTCTGTCTCCCTCTATCTCTCTATGTGTCTCTCTTTGTCTCTCTCTGTCTCTCTCGTCTCTCTCTGTCTCTCTCTCTATCTTTCACTCTCTGTGAATCTCTCTGTCTCTCTCTGTCTCTCTCTGTCTCTCTCTCTCTGTCTCTTTTCTGTCTCTCTCTGTCTCTCTCTCTGTCTCTCTCTCTCTCTGTCTCTTTATGTCTCTCTCTGTCTCTCTCTCTGTTTCTCTATTTGTCTCTATCTGTCTGTCTCTCTGTCTATCTCTGTGTCTCTCTCTATGTCTCTCTATGTCTCTCTCTGTATGTCTCTCTCGGTCTCGCTCTCTGTCTCTCTCAGTCTCTCTAATTCTTTCTCTGTCTCTCTCTGTCTCTCTGTCTCTCTCTTTTTCTCTCTATGTGTCTCTCTCTGTCTATCTCTGTCACTCTCTGTCTCTCTCTCTGTCTCTCTCTGTCTCTCTCTGTCTCTCTCTCTGTCTCTCTCTCTGTTTCTCTCTGTCTCTATCTCTCTCTCTGTCTCTCTCTCTCCTTCTGTCTCTCTCTGTCTCTCTCTCTGTCTCTCTCTGTATCTCTCTGTCTCTCTCTTTATCTCTCTCTCTCTGTCTCTCTCTGTCTCTCTCTATCTCTCTATGTGTATCTCTTTGTCTCTCTCTGTCTCTCTCATCTCTCTCTCTCTCTGTCACTCTCTGTGAATCTCTCTGTCTCTCTTTGTCTCTCTCTGTATCTCTCTGTCTCTCTCTGTCTCTCTCTCTCTGTCTCTCTCTGTCTCTCTCTATCTCTCTGTGTGTCTCTCTTTGTCTCTCTCTGTCTCTCTCTGTCTGTCTCTGTCTCTCTCTCTCTGTCTCTCTCTGTCTCTCTCTCTGTATCTCTCTCTCTGTCTCTCTCTCTGTGTCTCTCTCTGTCTTTCTCTGTGTCTCTCTGTGTCTCTTTCTCTCTATCTCTGTCTATCTCTGTCTCTCTCTGTCTCTCTCAGTCTCTCTCTCTCTCTGTCTCTCTCTGTTTCTCTCTCTGTCTCTCTCTCTGTCTCTCTCTGTCTCTATCTCTTACTCTCTCTGTCTCTCTTTCTGTGTCTCTTTCTCTCTCTCTCTGTCTCTCTCTGTCTCTCTCTGTCTCTCTCGTCTCTCTCTGTCTCTCTCTCTGTCTCTCTCTGTTTCTCCCAGTGTCTCTCCCCGTCTCTCTCTGTCTCTATTTCTGTCTCTGTCAGTGTCTCTCTTTCTCTCCTTCTGTCTCTCTCTGTCTCTATCTCTGTCTCTCTCTCTCTCTGTGTCTCTCTCTGTCTCTGTCTGTCTCTGTCTGTCTCTCTCTGTCTCTCTCTGTATCTCTATCTATCTCTCTTTGTGTCTCTCTCTGTCTCTCACTGTCTCTCTCTGTCTGCTACTGTCTCTCTCTGTCTCTCTCTGTGTCTCTCTGTGTCTCTCCATGTCTCTCTCTGTGTCTCTCTCTGTCTCTCTCTGTGTCTCTCTCTGATTCTCTCTGTCTCTCTGTCTGTTTCTGTCTCTTTCTGTCTCTCTATATATATCTCTCTGTCTCTCTGTGTCTTTCTTTGTCTCACTCTGTCTCTATCTGTCTCTTTCTGTCTCTCTCTCTGTCTCTCTCTCTGTCTCTCTCTGTCTCTCTCTGTCTCTCTCTGCTCTCTTTGTCTCTCTCTGTATGTCTCTGTCATCTCTGTGTCTCTCTCTGTCTCTCTCTGTCTTTCTCTGTCTCTCTGTCTCTCTCTCTGTCTCTCTCTGTTTCTCTCTGTGTCTTTCTCTGTCTCTCTATGTCTCTCTCTGTGTCTCTCTCTGTCTCTCTCCGTCTCTCTCTGTCTTTCTCTGTCTCTCTTTGTCTCTTTCTCTTTGTCTCTTTTCTGTATCTATGTCTCTCTCTCTGTCTATCTCTGTCTGTCTCTGACTATCTCTGTCTCTCTCTGTGTCTCTCTCTGTCTCTCTCTGTCTCTCTGTCTCTCTCAATCTCTATCTCTGTCTCTCTCAGTCTCTTTCTGTCTCTCTCTGTCTCTCTCTCTGTTTCTCTATTTGTCTCTATCTGTCTCTCTCTCTGTCTATCTCTGTGTCTCTCTCTATGTCTCTCTATGTCTCTCTCTGTATGTCTCTCTCGGTCTCGCTCTCTGTCTCTCTCAGTCTCTCTAATTCTTTCTCTGTCTCTCTCTGTCTCTCTGTCTCTCTCTTTTTCTCTCTATGTGTATCTCTCTGTCTATCTCTGTCACTCTCTGTCTCTCTCTCTGTCTCTCTCTGTCTCTCTCTCTGTCTCTCTCTGTTTCTCTCTCTCTGTCTCTCTCTGTTTCTCTCTCTGTGTCTCTCTGTATCTCTCTCTATCTCTCTCTCTGTCTCTCTCTGTCTCTCTCTCTCTATGTGTATCTCTTTGTCTCTCTCTGTCTCTCTCATCTCTCTCTGTCTCTCTCTCTCTGTCACTCTCTGTGAATCTCTCTGTCTCTCTCTGTCTCTCTCTGTATCTCTCTGTCTCTCTCTCTGTCTCTCTCTCTCTCTCTGTCTCTCTCTGTCTCTCTCTATCTCTCTGTGTTTCTCTCTTTGTCTCCATCTGTCTCTCTCTGTCTGTCTCTGTCTCTCTCTCTGTCTCTCTCTGTCTCTCTCTCTGTATCTCTCTCTCTGTCTCTCTCTCTGTGTCTCTCTGTCTCTCTCTGTGTCTCTCTGTGTCTCTTTCTCTCTATCTCTGTCTATCTCTGTCTCTCTCTGTCTCTCTCAGTCTCTCTCTCTCTCTCTGTCTCTCTCTGTTTCTCTCTCTGTCTCTCTCTCTGTCTCTCTCTGTCTCTATCTCTTACTCTCTCTGTCTCTCTCTGTGTCTCTTTCTCTCTCTCTCTGTCTCTCTCTGTCTCTCTGTCTCTTTCTCTGTCTCTCTCTCTGTCTCTCTCTGTCTCTTTATCTGTCTCCCTCTGTCTCTCCCTGTCTCTCTCTCAGTCCCTCTCTGTCTCTCTCTGTGTCTCCCTGTGTCTCTCTCTATCTCTGTCTCTCTCTCTGTGTCTCTCTCTGTCTCTCTCTGTTTCTCTCTCTGTCTCTCTCTGTCTCTGTCTCTGTCTCTCTCTCTGTCTCTCTCTTTGTCTCTCTGTCTCTCTCTGTCTCTCTCTGTCTTTCTCTGTCTCTCCCCTTTGTCTCTTTTCTGTCTCTCTCTGTCTCTCTTTGTCTCTCTCAGTATCTCTCTGTCTCTCTCAGTCTCTCTCACTCTGTCTCTATCTCTCTCTCTGTGTGTCTGTCTCCTTTTCTTTCTCTCTATCTGTCCTTCTCTGTCTTTCTCTGTCTCTCTCTTTCTTTCTCTGTCTCTCTTTGTGTCTCTGTCTGTCTCACTCTCTCTGTCTCTCTCTGTTTCTCTCTGTGTCTCTCTCTGTCTCTCTTCTCTCTTTGTCTCTCTGTATCTCTATGCTCTCTTTGTGTAACTCTCTGTCTCTCTCTTTTTCTCTCTGCGTCTCTCTCTGTCTCTCTCTGTCTCTCACGTCTCTCTCTGGCTCTCTCTCTGTCTCTCTCTGTGTCTCTGTGTTTCTCTCTCTGTCTCTCTCTCTCTGTCTCTTTTCTGTCCTTCTCAGTCTCTCTCTCTGTCTCTCTCTTTGTCTCTCTCTTTTTCTTTCTCTGTCTCTACCTCTGTCTCTCTCTGTGTCTCTCTCTGGATCTCTCTCTGTCTATCTCTGTCTCTGTCTGTCTCTCTCTCTGTCTCTCTCTGTCTCTCTCTCTGTCTCTCTCTGTCTCTCTCTCTGTATCTCTCTCTCTGTCTCTCTCTGTGTCTCTCTCTGTCTCTCTCTGTGTCTCTCTGTGTCTCTTTCTCTCTATCTCTGTCTATCTCTGTCTCTCTCTGTCTCTCTCAGTCTCTCTCTCTCTGTCTCTCTCTGTTTCTCTCTCTGTCTCTCTCTCTGTCTCTCTCTGTCTCTATCTCTTACTCTCTTTGTCTCTGTCTGTCTCTCTCTGTGTCTCTTTCTATCTATCTCTGTCTATCTCTGTCTCTCTCTGTCTCTCTCAGTCTCTCTCTCTGTCTCTCTCTGTCTCTCTGTATCTCTCTCTGTCTCTCTCTGTGTCTCTCTCTGTCTCTCTCTGTGTCTCTATGTGTCTCTCTCTGTCTCTCTCTCTGTCTCTCTCCATCTTTCTCTGTTTCTTTCTTTGTGTCTCTCTGTCTCTCTCTCTGTCTCTCTCTGTCTCTATCTCTTACTCTCTATGTCTCTCTTTGTCTCTCTCTGTGTCTCTTTCTCTCTCTATCTGTCTCTCTCTGTCTCTCTCTGTCTCTCTCGTCTCTCTCTGTCTCTCTCTCTGTCTCTCTCTCTGTCTCTCTCTGTCTCTCTATCTGTCTCTCTCTGTCTCTCTCTGTCTCTCTCTGTCTCTTTTCTGTCTCTCTCTGTCTCTCTCTTTCTCTTTCTCTGTCTCTCCCTCTGTCTATCTCTGTGTCTCTCTCTGTATCTCTCTCTGTCTCTCTCTGTCTTTGTCTTTCTCTCTGTTTCTCTCTTTGTCTCTCTCTGTCTCTCTGTGTCTCTCTCTGTATTTCTCAGTCCTTCTCTTTGTCTCTGTCTCTCCCTCTGTCTCTCTCTGTCTCTTGCTCTGTCTCTATCTTTCTCTGTCTGTGTCTCTCTCTGTCTCTTTCTCTGTCTCTCTCTCTGTCTTTCTCTGTCTCTTTCTCTGTCTCTCTCTCTGTCTCTCTCTGTCTCTTTATCTGTCTCCCTCTGTCTCTCCCTGTCTCTCTCTCAGTCCCTCTCTGTCTCTCTCTGTGTCTCTCTCTATCTCTGTCTCTCTCTGTGTCTCTCTCTGTCTCTCTCTGTTTCTCTCTCTGTCTCTCTCTTTCTCTGTCTCTGTCTCTGTATCTCTCTCTGTCTCTCTCTTTGTCTCTCTGTCTCTCTCTGTCTTTCTCTGTCTCTCTCCCGTTGTCTCTTTTCTGTCTCTCTCTGTCTCTCTTTGTCTCTCTCAGTATCTCTCTGTCTCTCTCAGTCTCTCTCACTCTGTCTCTGTCTCTCTCTCTCTCTGTGTCTGTCTCCTTTTCTTTCTCTCTATCTGTCCTTCTCTGTCTTTCTCTGTCTCTTTCTTTCTCTGTCTCTCTTTGTGTCTCTCTCTGTCTCACTCTCTCTGTCTCTCTCTGTTTCTCTCTGTGTCTCTCTCTGTCTCTCTTCTCTCTTTGTCTCTCTGTATCACTATGCTCTCTTTCTGTAACTCTCTGTCTCTCTCTTTTGCTCTCTGTGTCTCTACCTGTCTCTCTCTGTCTCTCTCTGTCTCTCTGGTCTCTCTCTG
>NW_028227276.1:4412422-4422422 GCF_978045245.1 Mus caroli
TCTTACTCTCTATGTCACTCTCTGTCTCTGTGTCTCTTTCTCTCTCTCTCTGTCTCTCTCTGTCTCTCTCGTCTCTCTCTGTCTCTCTCTCTGTCTCTCTCGTCTCTCTCTGTCTCTCTCTCTGTCTCTCTCTGTCTCTTTTCTGTCTCTCTCTGTCTCTCTCTCTGTCTCTCTCTTTCTCTTTCTCTATCTCTCCCTCTGTCTATCTCTGTGTCTCTCTCTGTATCTCTCTCTGTCTCTCTCTGTCTCTGTCTTTCTCTCTGTTTCTCTCTTTGTCTCTCTCTGTCTCTCTCTCTGTGTCTCTCTCTGTATTTCTCAGTCATTCTCTTTGTCTCTGTCTCTCTCTGTGACGATCTCTGTCTCTATTTCTGTCTCTCTCTGTCTCTCTCTGTCTTTCTCAGTCACTCCCTTTGTCTCTGTCTCTCTCTGTCTCTCTCTGTCTCTCTCTGTTTCTCTCTCTGTCTCTCTCTCTGTCTCTCTCTGTCTCTCTCTGTCTCTCTCTCTGTCTCTCTCTGTCTCTCTGTGTGTCTCTTTTTCTCTATCCCTGTCTAACTCTGTCTCTCTCTGTCTCTCTCTGTCTCTGTCTCTCTCTCTGTCTCTCTCTGTGTCTCTCTCTGTCTCTCTCTGTGTCTCTCTGTGCTCTTTCTCTCTATCTCTGTCTATCTCTGTCTCTCTCTGTCTCTCTCAGTCTCTCTCTCTCTCTGTCTCTCTCTGTCTCTATCTCTTACTCTCTCTGTCACTCTCTGTCTCTCTCTGTGTCTCTTTCTCTCTCTCTCTGTCTCTCTCTGTCTCTCTCTGTCTCTCTCGTCTCTCTCTGTCTCTCTCTCGGTCTCTCTCTGTGTCTCTCTCGGTCTCTCTATCTGTCTCTCTCTGTCTCTCTCTTTGTCTCTCTCTGTCTAACTCTCTCTCTATCTCTCTCTGTGTCTCTCTCTGTGTCTATCACTCTCTCTGTCTCTCTCTATGTCTCTCTCTTTCTCTTTCTCTGTCTCTCCCTCTGTCTATCTCTGTGTCTCTCTCTGTCTCTCTCTCTGTGTCTCTCTCTGTATTTCTCAGTCATTCTCTTTGTCTCAGTCTCTCTCTGTCTCTCTCTGTCTCTTGCTCTGTCTCTCTATCTTTCTCTCTCTGTGTCTCTCTCTGTCTCTTTCTCTGTCTCTCTCTCTGTCTCTCTCTGTCTCTTTCTGTCTCTCTCTCTGTCTCTCTCTGTCTCTTTATCTGTCTCCCTCTGTCTCTCCCTGTCTCTCTCTCAGGCCCTCTCTGTCTCTCTCTGTGTGTCCCTGTGTCTCTCTCTATCTCTGTCTCTCTCTGTGTCTCTCTCTGTCTCTCTCTGTTTCTCTCTCTGTCTCTCTCTGTCTCTGTCTCTGTCTCTCTCTCTCTCTGTCTCTCTCTTTGTCTCTCTGTCTCTCTGTTTTTCTCTGTTTCTCTCCCTTTGTCTCTTTTCTGTCTCTCTCTGTCTCACTTTGTCTCTCTCAGTATCTCTCTGTCTCTCTCAGTCTCTCTCACTCTGTCTCTGTCTCTCTCTCTCTGTGTCTGTCTCCTTTTCTTTCTCTCTATCTGTCCTTCTCTGTCTTTCTCTGTCTCTCTCTTTCTTTCTCTGTCTCTCTTTGTGTCTCTCTCTGTCTCACTCTCTCTGTCTCTCTCTGTTTCTATCTGTGTCTCTCTCTGTCTCTCTTCTCTCTTTGTCTCTCTGTATCTCTATGCTCTCTTTGTGTAACTCTCTGTCTCTCTCTTTTGCTCTCTGTCTCTCTCTCTGTCTCTCTTTGTCTCTCTATGTCTCCCTCCCTCTCTGTATCTCTCTGTCTCTCTCAGTCTCTATCTCTGTCTCTCTCAGTCTCTCTCTGTCTCTCTCTGTCTCTATCTGTCTCTCTCTGTCTCTCTCTGTCTCTCTCTTTGTCTCTCTCTGTCTAACTCTCTCTCTATCTCTCTCTGTGCCTCTCTCTGTGTCTATCACTCTCTCTGTCTCTCTATGTCTCTCTCTTTCTCTTTCTGTCTCTCCCTCTGTCTCTCTCTTTCTCTTTCTCTGTCTCTCCCTCTGTCTCTCTCTGTTTGTCTCTCTGTCTCTCTCTCTCTGTCTCTCTCTTTCTCTTTCTCTGTCTCTCCCTCTGTCTATCTCTGTGTCTCTCTCTGTATCTCTCTCTGTCTCTCTCTGTCTCTGTCTTTCTCTCTGTTTCTCTCTTTCTCTCTCTCTGTCTCTCTCTCTGTGTCTCTCTCTGTATTTCTCAGTCATTCTCTTTTTCTCAGTCTCTCTCTCTGTCTCTCTCTGTCTCTTGCTCTGTCTCTCTATCTTTCTCTCTCTGTCTGTCTCTGTCTCTCTCTCTGTCTCTTTTCTGTCTCTCTCTGTCTCTCTCTCTGTCTCTCTCTTTCTCTTTCTCTGTCTCTCCCTCTATCTCTTTGTCTCTCTCTGTCTCTCTCTCTCTTTGTCTCTCTCTGTATTTCTCAGTCATTCTCTTTGTCTCTGTCTCTCTCTGTGACTATCTCTGTCTCTATTTCTGTCTCTCTCTGTCTCTCTCTGTCTTTCTCAGTCACTCCCTTTGTCTCTGTCTCTCTCGGTCTCTCTCTGTCTCTCTCTGTTTCTCTCTCTGTCTCTCTCTCTGTCTGTCTCTGTCTCTATCTCTTACTCTCTCTGTCTCTCTCTGTCTCTCTCTGTGTCTCTTTTTCTCTATCTCTGTCTACTCTGTCTCTCTCTGTCTCTCTCTTTGTCACTCTCTCTCTCTCTTTGTCTCTCTCTGTCTAACTCTTTCTCTATCTCTCTCTGTGTCTCTCTCTTTGTCTATCACTCTCTCTGTCTCTCTTTCTGTCTCTCTCTGTTTCTATCTCTGTCTCTCTCTGTCTCTCTCTTAGTCTCTGTCGCTCTCTGTTTGTCTCTCTGTCTCTCTCAGTCTCTCTCACTCTGTCTCTGTCTCTCTCTGTTTCTCTCTATGTGTTTCTCTGTGTCTCTGTCTCTGTATCTCTGTCTCTCTGTCTGTCTCTCTCTCTGTCTTTCTTTGTCTCTCTCTGTGTCTCTCTCTGTCTCTCTATGTCTCTCTCTCTGTATGTCTCTGTCTATCTCTGTTTCTCTCTCTGTATGTCTCAGTCTCTTTCACTCTGTCTCTGTCTCTCTCTGTGTCTTTCTTGTCTCTCTCTGTCTCTCTCTGTCTCTCATTGTCTGTCTCGGTCTCTCTCTGTCTCTAACTCTTTCTCTCCCTGTTTATCTCCAGTCTCTCTCTGTCTCTCTCTGTGTCTCTCTATGTCTCTATCTGTTTCATGTGTCTCTCTCTCTGTCTCTCTTTGTCTCTCTCTGTCTCCCTCCCTCTCTGTATCTCTCTGTCTCTCTCAGTCTCTATCTCAGTCTCTCTCAGTCTCTCTCTGTCTCTCTCTGTTTCTCTCTCTGTCTCTCTCTCTGTATCTCTCTCTCTGTCTCTCTCTGTGTCTCTCTCTGTCTCTCTCTGTGTCTCTCTGTGTCTCTTTCTCTCTATCTCTGTCTATCTCTGTCTCTCTCTGTCTCTCTCAGTCTCTCTCTCTCTCTGTCTCTCTCTGTTTCTCTCTCTGTCTCTGTCTGTCTCTCTCTGTCTCTATCTCTTACTCTCTCTGTCTCTCTCTGTCTCTCTCTGTGTCTCTTTCTCTCTATCTCTGTCTATCTCAGTCTCTCTCTGTCTCTCTCTCTCTCTGTCTCACTCTGTCTCTCTGTATCTCTCTCTGTGTCTCTCTCTGTCTCTCTCTGTGTCTCTTTGTGTCTCTCTCTGTCTCTCTCTCTGTCTCTCTCCATCTTTCTCTGTTTCTTTCTTTGTGTCTCTCTGTCTCTCTCTCTGTCTCTCACTGTCTCTATCTCTTACTCTCTCTGTCTCTCTCTGTCTCTCTCTGTGTCTCTTTCTCTCTCTCTCTGTCTCTCTCTGTCTCTCTCTGTCTCTCTCGTCTCTCTCTGTCTCTCTCTCTGTCTCTCTCTGGGTCTTTCTCTGTCTCTCTTTCTGTCTCTCTCTGTCTCTCTGTGTCTCTCTCTGTCTCTTTTCTGTCTCTCTCTGTCTCTCTCTTTCTCGATCTCTGTCTCTACCTCTGTCTATCTCTGTGTCTCTCTCTGTATCTCTCTCTGTCTCTCTGTCTCTGTCTTTCTCTCTGTTTCTCTCTTTGTCTCTCTCTGTCTCTCTCTCTGTGTCTCTCTCTGTATTTCTCAGTCATTCTCTTTGTCTCTGTCTCTCTGTCTCTCTCTGTCTCTTGCTCTGTCTCTATCTTTCTCTCTCTGTGTCTCTCTCTGTCTCTTTCTCTGTCTCTCTCTCTGTCTCTCTCTGTCTCTTTCTCTGTCTCTCTCTCTGTCTCTCTCTGTCTCTTTATCTGTCTCCCTCTGTCTCTCCCTGTCTCTCTCTCAGTCCCTCTCTGTCTCTCTCTGTGTCTCCCTGTGTCTCTCTCTATCTCTGTCTCTCTCTGTGTCTCTCTATGTCTCTCTCTGTTTCTCTCTCTGTCTCTCTCTTTCTCTGTCTCTGTCTCTGTATCTCTCTCTGTCTCTCTCTTTGTCTCTCTGTCTCTCTCTGTCTTTCTCTGTCTCTCTCCCGTTGTCTCTTTTCTGTCTCTCTCTGTCTCTCTTTGTCTCTCTCAGTATCTCTCTGTCTCTCTCAGTCTCTCTCACTCTGTATCTATCTCTCTCTCTCTGTGTGTCTGTCTCCTTTTCTTTCTCTCTATCTGTCCTTCTCTGTCTTTCTCTGTCTCTCTCTTTCTTTCTCTGTCTCTCTTTGTGTCTGTCTCTGTCTCACTCTCTCTGTCTCTCTCTGTTTCTCTCTGTGTCTCTCTCTGTCTCTCTTCTCTCTTTGTCTCTCTGAATCACTATGCTCTCTTTGTGTAACTCTCTGTCTCTCTCTTTTGCTCTCTGTGTCTCTCTGTGTCTCTCTGTGTCTCTCTCTGTCTCTCTCGTCTCTCTCTGTCTCTCTCACTGTCTCTCTCTGTGTCTCTGTGTTTCTCTCTCTGTCTCTCTCTCTGTCTCTTTCTGTCCTTCTCTGTCTCTCTCACTGTCTCTCTATTTGTCTCTCTCTTTTTCTTTCTCTGTCTCTCCCTCTGTCTCTGTGTCTCTCTCTGTATCTCTCTCTGTCTCTCTCTGTCTCTGTCTGTCTCTCTCTCTGTCTCTCTCTGTCTCTCTCTGTCTGTCTCTGTCTCTATCTGTCTCTCTCTCTGTCTCTCTCTATGTCTCTCTCTGTCTTTCTCTGTCTCTCTCTGTGTCTCTCTCTCTATCTCTGTCTATCTCTGTCTCTCTCTGTCTCTCTGTCTCTCTGTGTCTCTCTCTGTCTCTCTCTCTGTATCTCTCTCTGTTTCTCTCTGTCTCTCTTTCTTGTATCTCTCTCTCTGTCTCTCTCTGTGTCTCTCTCTGTCTCTCTCTGTGTCTCTCTCTGTCTCTCTCTGTCTCTCTCTCTGTCTCTCTCCGTCTATCTCTGTTTCTTTCTTTGTTGCTCTCTGTCTCTCTCTCTGTCTCTCTCTGTCTCTCTCTGTCTCTCTCTGTCTCTCTCATCTCTCTTTGTCTCACTATCTGTATCTCTCTGTCTCTCTCTGTCTGTCTCTGTCTCTCTCTCTGTCTCTTTTCTGTCTCTCTCTGTCTCTCTCTTTCTCTTTCTCTGTCTCTCCCTCTGTCTATCTCTGTGTCTCTCTCTGTATGTCTCTCTGTGTCTCTCTCTGTATTTCTCAGTCATTCTCTTTGTCTCTGTCTCTCTCTCTGTCTCTCTCAGTCTCTATCTCAGTCTCTCTCAGTCTCTCTCTGTCTCTCTCTGTTTCTCTCTCTGTCTCTCTCTCTGTATCTCTCTCTCTGTCTCTCTCTGTGTCTCTCTCTGTCTCTCTCTGTGTCTCTCTGTGTCTCTTTCTCTCTATCTCTGTCTATCTCTGTCTCTCTCTGTCTCTCTCAGTCTCTCTCTCTCTGTCTCTCTCTGTTTCTCTCTCTGTCTCTGTCTGTCTCTCTCTGTCTCTATCTCTTACTCTCTCTGTCTCTCTCTGTCTCTCTCTGTGTCTCTTTCTCTCTATCTCTGTCTATCTCAGTCTCTCTCTGTCTCTCTCTCTCTCTGTCTCACTCTGTCTCTCTGTATCTCTCTCTGTGTCTCTCTCTGTCTCTCTCTGTGTCTCTTTGTGTCTCTCTCTGTCTCTCTCTCTGTCTCTCTCCATCTTTCTCTGTTTCTTTCTTTGTGTCTCTCTGTCTCTCTCTCTGTCTCTCACTGTCTCTATCTCTTACTCTCTCTGTCTCTCTCTGTCTCTCTCTGTGTCTCTTTCTCTCTCTCTCTGTCTCTCTCTGTCTCTCTCTGTCTCTCTCGTCTCTCTCTGTCTCTCTCTCTGTCTCTCTCTGGGTCTTTCTCTGTCTCTCTTTCTGTCTCTCTCTGTCTCTCTGTGTCTCTCTCTGTCTCTTTTCTGTCTCTCTCTGTCTCTCTCTTTCTCGATCTCTGTCTCTACCTCTGTCTATCTCTGTGTCTCTCTCTGTATCTCTCTCTGTCTCTCTGTCTCTGTCTTTCTCTCTGTTTCTCTCTTTGTCTCTCTCTGTCTCTCTCTCTGTGTCTCTCTCTGTATTTCTCAGTCATTCTCTTTGTCTCTGTCTCTCTGTCTCTCTCTGTCTCTTGCTCTGTCTCTATCTTTCTCTCTCTGTGTCTCTCTCTGTCTCTTTCTCTGTCTCTCTCTCTGTCTCTCTCTGTCTCTTTCTCTGTCTCTCTCTCTGTCTCTCTCTGTCTCTTTATCTGTCTCCCTCTGTCTCTCCCTGTCTCTCTCTCAGTCCCTCTCTGTCTCTCTCTGTGTCTCCCTGTGTCTCTCTCTATCTCTGTCTCTCTCTGTGTCTCTCTATGTCTCTCTCTGTTTCTCTCTCTGTCTCTCTCTTTCTCTGTCTCTGTCTCTGTATCTCTCTCTGTCTCTCTCTTTGTCTCTCTGTCTCTCTCTGTCTTTCTCTGTCTCTCTCCCGTTGTCTCTTTTCTGTCTCTCTCTGTCTCTCTTTGTCTCTCTCAGTATCTCTCTGTCTCTCTCAGTCTCTCTCACTCTGTATCTATCTCTCTCTCTCTGTGTGTCTGTCTCCTTTTCTTTCTCTCTATCTGTCCTTCTCTGTCTTTCTCTGTCTCTCTCTTTCTTTCTCTGTCTCTCTTTGTGTCTGTCTCTGTCTCACTCTCTCTGTCTCTCTCTGTTTCTCTCTGTGTCTCTCTCTGTCTCTCTTCTCTCTTTGTCTCTCTGAATCACTATGCTCTCTTTGTGTAACTCTCTGTCTCTCTCTTTTGCTCTCTGTGTCTCTCTGT
Organism: Mus caroli; assembly: GCF_978045245.1. NCBI lineage: Eukaryota > Metazoa > Chordata > Mammalia > Rodentia > Muridae > Mus > Mus caroli. The sequence goes on from NW_028227276.1 coordinate 4,419,631, forward strand.
GTCTCTCTGTGTCTCTCTCTGTCTCTCTCGTCTCTCTCTGTCTCTCTCACTGTCTCTCTCTGTGTCTCTGTGTTTCTCTCTCTGTCTCTCTCTCTGTCTCTTTTCTGTCCTTCTCTGTCTCTCTCACTGTCTCTCTATTTGTCTCTCTCTTTTTCTTTCTCTGTCTCTCCCTCTGTCTCTGTGTCTCTCTCTGTATCTCTCTCTGTCTCTCTCTGTCTCTGTCTGTCTCTCTCTCTGTCTCTCTCTGTCTCTCTCTGTCTGTCTCTGTCTCTATCTGTCTCTCTCTCTGTCTCTCTCTATGTCTCTCTCTGTCTTTCTCTGTCTCTCTCTGTGTCTCTCTCTCTATCTCTGTCTATCTCTGTCTCTCTCTGTCTCTCTGTCTCTCTGTGTCTCTCTCTGTCTCTCTCTCTGTATCTCTCTCTGTTTCTCTCTGTCTCTCTTTCTTGTATCTCTCTCTCTGTCTCTCTCTGTGTCTCTCTCTGTCTCTCTCTGTGTCTCTCTCTGTCTCTCTCTGTCTCTCTCTCTGTCTCTCTCCGTCTATCTCTGTTTCTTTCTTTGTTGCTCTCTGTCTCTCTCTCTGTCTCTCTCTGTCTCTCTCTGTCTCTCTCTGTCTCTCTCATCTCTCTTTGTCTCACTATCTGTATCTCTCTGTCTCTCTCTGTCTGTCTCTGTCTCTCTCTCTGTCTCTTTTCTGTCTCTCTCTGTCTCTCTCTTTCTCTTTCTCTGTCTCTCCCTCTGTCTATCTCTGTGTCTCTCTCTGTATCTCTCTCTGTGTCTCTCTCTGTATTTCTCAGTCATTCTCTTTGTCTCTGTCTCTCTCTCTGTCTCTCTCTTTCTCTATTTCTGTCTCTCTCTGTCTCTCTCTCTGTCTCTCTCTGTTTCTTCCAGTGTCTCTCCCCATCTCTCTCTGTCTCTATCTCTATCTCTCTGAGTCTCTCTCTGTCTCTCTCTCTGTCTCTCTCTGTCTCTATCTCTGTCTCTCTCTCTCTGTGTCTCTCTCTGTCTCTGTCTGTCTGTCTCTCTCTCTTCTCTGTGTCTCTCTGTGTCTCTCTCTGTCTCTCTTTGTGTCTCTCTCTGTCCCTCACTGTCTCTCTCTGTCTGTCTCTGTCTCTCTCTGGCTCTCTCTGTGTCTCTCTGTGTCTCTCCATGTCTCTCTCTGTTTCTCTCTCTGTCTCTCTCTGTGTTTCTCTCTGTCTCTCTCTGTGTCTCTCTCTGTCTCTCTCCTCTCTCTCTCTGTATCTCTCTGTTTCTCTCTGTCTCTCTGTCTGTTTCTGTCTCTTTCTGTCTCTCTCTATATATCTCTCCGTCTCTCTCTGTGTCTTTCTTTGTCTCACTCTATCTCTATCTGTCTCTTTCTTTCTCTCTCTGTGTCTCTCTCTCTCTGTCTCTTTCTGTCTCCTTCTGTCTCTCTCTGTCTCTCTCTACTCTCTTTGTCTCTCTCTGTATGTCTCTGTCATCTCTGTGTCTCTCTCTATCTCTCTCTCTGTCTCTCTCTGTCTCTCTGTCTCTCTGTGTTTCTCACAGTGTCTTTCTCTGTCTCTCTCTCTGTCTCTATATCTGTCTCTCTCTGTCTCTCTCTCCGTTTCTCTCTCGGTCTCTCTCTGTCTTTCTCTGTCCCTCTTTTTCTCTCTCTCTTTGTCTCTTTTCTGTATCTATGTCTCTCTCTCTGTCTATCTCTGTCTCTCTCTCACTATCTCTGTCTCTCTCTGTCTGTCGCTCCGTTTCTCTCTCGGTCTCTCTCTGTCTCTCTCATTCACTCTCTTTGTCTCTGTCTCTCTTTCTTTCTCCCTCTGTCTCTCTCTCTGTCTCTCTCTTTCTCTCTCTGTGTCTCTCTGTGTCCTCTCTGTCTCTCTCTGTCTCTGTATCTGTCTCTCTCTGTCTCTATCTATGTCTCTCTCTGTGTCTCTCTCTGTCTCTCTCTCTGTCTCTCTCTGTCTCTTTCTCTTTCTCTCTCTGTGTCTCTCTCTGTCTCTATCTCTGTCTCTCTCTGTGTCTCTCTCTGTCTCTCTCTCTGTGTCTCTCTGTCTCTCTCAGTCTCTCACTGCCTCTCTCTTCTCTCTTTGTCTCTCTCTCTGTATGTCTCTGTCTCTCTGTTTCTCTCTCTGTCTCTCTCTCTGTCTCTCTCTGTCTCTATCTCTTACTCTCTCCTTCTCTCTCTGTCTCTCTCTGTCTCTCTCTGTGTCTCTTTCTCTCTATCTCTGTCTATCTCTGTCTCTCTCTCTGTCTCTCTCTCTGTCTCTGTCTCTCTCTGTGTCTCTCTGTGTCTCCCTCTGTCTCTGTCTGTGTCTCTCTCTGTCTCTCTCTGTTTCTCACTCTGTCTCTCTCTCTGTCTCTTTCGCTCTATCTCTGTCTATCTCTGTCTCTCTCTCTCTCTCTGTCTCTCTCTCTGTGTCCTTCTCTGTCTCTCTCTGTGTCTCTCTGTGTCTCTTTCCTTCTCTCTCTGTCTCTCTCTGTCTCTCGCTCTGTCTCTTTCTCTCTATCTCTGTCTATTTCTGTCTCTCACTCTCTGTGTCTCTCTCTCTCTGTCTCTCTCTGTCTTTCTCAGTCACTCCCTTTGTCTTTGTCTCTCTCTGTCTCTCTCTCTGTCTCTCTCTGTTTCTCTCTCTGTCTCTCTCTGTGTCTCTCTGTCTCTCTCTGTCTCTCTATGTCTCTCTCTGTCTCTCTCTGTCTCTCTCTGTCTCTCTCTCTGTCTCTCTCCTCTCTCTCTCTGTATCTCTCTGTTTCTCTCTGTCTCTCTGTCTGTTTCTGTCTCTTTCTGTCTCTCTCTATATATCTCTCTGTCTCTCTCTGTG
>NW_028227276.1:4427422-4472422 GCF_978045245.1 Mus caroli
TTAGTCTCTGTCTCTCTCTGTCTCTATGTACTCTCAGTCTCTCTCACTCTGTCTCTGTCTCTCTCTTTGTCTCTGTCTCTCTCTGTGTCTCTCTATGTGTTTCTCTGTGTCTCTGTCTCTGTATCTCTGTGTCTCTGTCTTCTCTTTCTCTGTCTTTGTTTGTCTCTCTCTGTGTCTCTCTCTATCTTTCTTTGTGTCTCTCTCTGTCTGCTACTGTCTCTCTCTGTCTCTCTCTGTGTCTCTCTGTGTCTCTCCATGTCTCTCTCTGTGTCTCTCTCTGTCTCTCTCTGTGTTTCTCTGTGTCTCTCTCTGTGTCTCTCTCTGTCTCTCTCTGTCTCTCTCTCTGTCTCTCTCCGATTCTCTCTGTCTCTCTGTCTGTTTCTGTCTCTTTCTGTCTCTCTCTATATATCTCTCTGTCTCTCTCTGTATCTTTCTTTGTCTCACTCTGTCTCTATCTGTCTCTATCTGTCTCTCTCTGTCTCTCTCTCTGTCTCTCTCTGTCTCTCTCTGTCTCTCTCTGCTTTCTTTGTCTCTCTCTGTATGTCTCTGTCATCTCTGTGTCTCTCTCTGCCTCTCTCTCTGTCTCTCTTTGTCTCTCTGTCTCTCTCTGTGTCTATCTCTGTCTCTCTCTGTCTCTCTCTGTCTCTCTCTGTCTCTCTGTCTCTCTCTGTGTCTCTCTCTGTCTTCTCTGTCTAACTCTGTCTCCCTCTGTCTCTCTGTGTGTCTCTCTTTGTCTCTTTCTCTGTCTATCTCTTTCTCTATCTCTGTCTCTCTCTGTCTCTCTATGTCTCTCTCTGTCTGTCTCTCTGTCTATCTCTGTTGTCTCTGTGTCTCTCTCTGTCTCTCTCTATCTCTCTGTCTCTTTTTGACTCTCTCTGTCTCTATCCCTTTGTCTGTTTTCTGTCTCTCTCTGTCTCTCTGTCTGTCTCTCTTTCTGTCTCTCTCTGTCTCTCTCTGTCTCTCTCTGTCTCTCTCTGTGTCTCTCTCTGTCTCTCTGTATCTCTCTGTCTCTCTCTGTCTATCTCACTCTGTCTCTGTCTCTCTCTGTCTCTCTCTTTGTCTCTCTCTGTCTACCTCTCTATCTCTCCCTGTGTCTCTCTCTGTGTCTCTCTATCACTCTCTCTGTCTCTCTCTGTCTCTCTCTGTCTCTCACTTTGTCTCTCTCTGTCTACCTCTCTATCTCCCTGTGTCTCTCTCTGTATCTCTCTATCACTCTCTCTGCCTCTCTCTCTGTCTCTCTCTGTCTCTATCTCTGTTTCTCTCTGTTTCTCTCTTTGTCTCTGTCTCTAACTGTCCGTCTCTCTGTCTCTCTCAGTAACTCTCACTCTGTCTCTGTCTCTCTCTTTGTCTCTGTCTCTCTCTGTGTCTCTCTTGTTTATCTCTGTGTCTCCGTCTCTCTATCTCTGTTTCTCTCTGTCTTTCTCTGTCTCCCTCTGTGTCTCCCTCTGTCTCTCATTGTATCTCTCTGTCTCTCAGTCTCTCTCACTCTGTCTCTGTCTCTCTCTGTCTCTGTCTATCTCTCTCTCTGTCTCTCTCTTTCTCTCTCTGTCTCTCTCTTGTCTCTCTCTGTCTACCTCTCTCTATCTCTCTCTGTGTCTCTCTCTGTGTCTATCACTCTCTCTGTCTCTCTTTCTGTCTCTCTCTGTCTCTCTCTTAGTCTCTGTCTCTCTCTTAGTCTCTGTCTCTCTCTGTCCATCTCTCTGTCTCTCTCAGTCTCTCTCTTTCTCTGTCTCTCTCTTTTTCTCTGTCTCTCTCTGTGTCTCTTTATGTGTATCTCTGTGTCTCTGTCTCTCTATCTCAGTCTCTCTCTCTGTCTCTCTCTCTGTCTTTGTTTATCTCTCTCTGTGTCTCTCTTTGTCTCTCTCTGTCTCTCTCTGTGTCTATCTCTGTCTCTCTCTGTCTCTCTCTGTCTCTCTCTGTCTCTCTGTCTCTCTCTGTGTCTCTCTCTGTCTTCTCTGTCTCTCTCTGTCTCCCTCTGTCTCTCTGTGTGTCTCTCTTTGTCTCTTTCTCTGTCTATCTTTCTCTATCTCTGTCTCTCTCTGTCTCTCTATGTCTCTCTCTGTCTCTCTCTCTGTCTATCTCTGTTGTCTCTGTGTCTCTCTCTGTCTCTCTCTATCTCTCTGTCTCTTTTTGACTCTCTCTGTCTCTATCCCTTTGTCTGTTTTCTGTGTCTCTCTGTCTCTCTGTCTGTCTCTCTCTCTGTCTCTCTCTGTCTCTCTCTGTCTCTCTCTGTCTCTCTCTGTGTCTCTCTCTGTCTCTCTCTGTATCTCTCTGTCTCTCTCTGTCTATCTCACTCTGTCTCTGTCTCTCTCTGACTCTCTCTTTGTCTCTGTTTCTCTGTCTCTCTCTCTGTCTATCTCAGTCTCTCTCACTTTGTCTCTGTCTCTCTGTCTCTCAGTCTCTCTCACTCTGTCTCTGTCTCTCTCTGTCGCTCTTTTTGTCTCTGTCTCTCTCTGTCTCTCTCTGTGTTTCTCTCTGTCTCTCTGTATCTCTCGCTCTGTCTATCTCTGGCTCTCTCTGTCTCTCTCTGTCTCTCTCTGTGTCTCTCTCTGTCTCTCTCTGTCTCTCTCAGTCTCACTCTCTGTCTCTCTCTCTGTGTCTCTCTCTCTCTCTCTTTCTCTCTCTCTGTCTCTCTCTTTCTCTGTCAGTCTCTCTCTCTGTCTCTCTCTCTGTCTCTCTCTTTGTCTCTCTCTGTCTCTCTCTCTCTGTCTCTATCTTAGTCTCTCTCTGTCTCTCTCTGTCTCTCTTTGTCTCTCTCTGTCTCTCTCTGTCTCTATCTCTATCTCGCTCTGTCTCTCTATGTCTCTCTCAGTCTCTCTCTGTGTCTCTCTCTGTCTCTCTCTGTATCTCTCTGTGTCTCTCTGTCTATCTCTTTGTATCTCTCCCTCTCTGTCTCTCTCTCTGTCTCTCTCAGTCTCTCTCAATCTTTCTCTGTTTCTCTCTGTCTCTCTCTCAGTCTCTCTCACTCTGTCTCTGTCTCTCTCTGTCTCTCTCTTTGTCTCTGTCACTCTCTGTCTCTCTGTGTGTCTTTCTTTGTCTCTCTCTATCTCTCTCTCTGTCTCTTTCTGTCTCTCTCTGTCTCTCTTGCTAAGTCTGTTTTCTTTCTTTCTCTTTCTCTCTCTGTCTCTCTCTGTATCGCTCTCTGTCTCTCTCAGGCTATCTCACTCTGTCTCTGTCTCTCTCTGTCTCTCTCTTTGTCTCTGTCTCTCTCTGTCTCTCTAACTCTGTCTTTCTCATTCTCTCACTTTGTCGCTGTCTCTCTCTGCCTCTCTCTTTGTATCTCACAGTCTCTCTCACTCTGTCTCTGTCTATCTCTGTCTCTCTTTGTCTCTGTCTCTCTCTGGTCTCTCTGTGTCTCTCTCTGTCTCTCTCTATCTCTCTCTCTGTCTCTTTCTGTCTCTCTCTGTCTCTCTCTCTTTGTCTGTTTCTTTCTGTCTTTTTCTCTCTCAGTCTCTCTCTGTATCTCTCTGTCTCTCTCTGTCTCTCTCTGTGTCTCTATCTCCGTTTCTCTCTGTCTCACTCTGTCTCTCTCTGTTTCTCTCTTTGTCTCTCTCAGTCTCTCTCACTCTGTCTCTGTTTCTCTCTGTCTCTCTCTCTGTCTCTCTCATTCTCTCTCACTCTTTCTCTGTCTCTCACTTTGTCTCTGTCTTTTGTCTGTTGCTTTCTGTGTCTCTCTCTGTCTCTCTCTATCTCTCTATCTGTCTCTTTCTGTCTCTCTCCCTTTGTCGGTTTCTTTCTCTCTCTGTCTCTCTCTGTCTCTCTCTGTATCTCACTGTTTCTCTCTCTGTCTCTCTCTGTCTCTCTCTCTCTGTCTCTCTCTGTCTCTCTCTCTCTCTCTGTCTCTATCTCTGTCTCTCTCTGTCTCTCTCTGTGTCTCTCTCTTTCTCCCTCTGTCTATCTCACTCCATCTCTGTCTCTCTCTGTCTCTCTTTTTGTCTCTGTCTCTCTCTGTCTCTCTCTCTGTCTATCTCAGTCTCTCTCATTTTGTCTCTGTCTCTCACTCTGTCTCTCTCAGTCTCTCTCTGTCTCTGTCTCTATCTCTGTCTCTCTCTGTCTCTCTTGGTCTCTCTCTGTCTCTCTCTGTCCCTATCTCTGTCTCTCTCTGTCTCTCTCTGTGTCTCTCTCTGTCTCTCTCAGTATATCTCACTCTGTCTCTGTCTCTCTCGGTCTCTCTCTTTCTCTCTGTCTCTCTGTCTATCTCTGTCTATCTCAGTCTCTCTCATTTTGTCTCTGTCTCTCTCTGTCTCTCTGTCTCTCAGTCTCTCTCACTCTGTCTCTGTCTCTCTCTGTCTCTCTCTTTGTCTCTGTCTCTCTCTGTGTCTCTCTCTGTGTCTCTCTCTTTCTCTCTCCGTCTATCTCACTCCGTCTCTGTCTCTCTCTGTCTCTCTCTTTGTCTCTGTCTCTCTCTATCTCTCTCTCTGTCTCTCACTGTCTCTCTCACTCTGTCTCTGTCTCTCTCTGTCTCTCTCTGTCTCTCTCTGTCTCTCTCTCTCTGTCTCTCTCTGTGTCTCTCTCTGTCTCTCTCTGTATTTCTCTGTCTCTCTCAGACTCTCTCTCTGTCTCTCTCTCTCTCTGTATCTTTCTTTGTCTATGTCTCTCTGTCTCTCTCAGTCTCTATCACTCTGTCTCTGTCTCTCTCTGTCTCTCTCTCTGTCTCTCTCAGTCTCGCTCACTCTGTCTCTGTCTCTCTCTGTCTCTCTCTTTGTCTCTGTCTCTCTCTGTCTCTCTCTGTGTCTCTCTCTGTCTTTCTCTATCTCTCTAAATGTCTCTTTTTGACTCTCTCTGTCTCTCTCCCTTTGTCTGTTTTCTGTCTCACTCTGTCTCTCTCTCTGTCTCACTCAGTCTCGCTCACTCTGTCTCTGTCTCTCTCTGTCTCTCTCTTTGTCTCTGTCTCTCTCTGTCTCTCTCTGTGTCTCTCTCTGTCTTTCTCTATCTCTCTAACTGTCTCTTTTTGACTCTCTCTGTCTCTCTCCCTTTGTCTGTTTTCTGTCTCACTCTGTCTCTGTGTCTGTCTCTCTGTCTGTCTCTCTCTATCTCTCTCTGTCTCTCTCTGTCTCTCTCTGTGTCTCTCTCTGTCTCTCTCTGTATCTCTCTGTCTCTCTCTGTCTATCTCACTCTGTCTCTGTTTCTCTCTGTCTCTCTCTTTGTCTCTGTTTTCTCTGTCTCTCTCTCTGTCTATCTCAGTCTCTCTCACTTTGTCTCTGTCTCTCTGTCTCTCAGTCTCTCTCACTCTGTCTCTGTCTCTCTCTGTCTCTCTCTTTGTCTCTGTCTCTCTCTGTCTCTCTTTGTGTTTCTCTCTGTCTCTCTCTATCTCTCGCTATGTCTCTCTCTGCTTCTCTCTGTCTCTCTCTGTCTCTCTCTGTGTCTCTCTCTGTCTCTCTCTGTCTCTCTCAGACTCTCTCTCTCTGTCTCTCTCGTTCTCTCTCTCTGTCTCTCTCTCTCTGTCTCTCTCTGTCTCTCTCTGTGTCTCTCTCTGTCTCTCTCTGTGTCTCTCTCTGTCTCTCTCTGTCACTATCTCGGTCTCTCTCTGTCAATCTATGTCTCTCTCTGTCTCTCTCAGTCTCTCTCTGTGTCTCTCTGTGTCTTTCTCTGTATCTCTCTGTGTCTCTCTGTCTATCTCTTTGTATCTGTCTCTCTCTGTCTCTCTCTTTGTCTCTCTCAGTCTCTCTCAATCTTTCTCTGTTTCTCTCTGTCTCTCAGTCTCTCTCACTCTGTCTCTGTCTCTCTCTGTCTCTCTCTTTGTCTCTGTCACTCTCTGTCTCTCTCTGTGTCTTTCTTTGTCTCTCTCTATCTCTCTCTCTGTCTCTTTCTCTCTCTTTCTGTCTCTCTCAGTCTATCTCACTCTGTCTCTGTGTCTGTCTGTCTCTCTCTTTGTCTCTGTCTCTCTCTGTCTCTCTCTCTGTGTCTATCTCAGTCTCTCTCACTTTCTCTCTATCTCTCTCTGTCTCTCTCTCTGTCTCTCTCTGTCTCTCTCACTTTGTCTCTCTCTCTCTGTCTCTCTCTCTGTCTCTGTCTATCTCTTTGTCTCTCTCTGTTTCTCTCTCTGTCTCTCTCTATCTCTCTCTGTCTCTTTCTGTCTCTCTCTGTCTCTCTCTGTGTCTCTGTCTGTCTCTCTCTGTATCTGTCTCTCTCTGTCTTTCTCTCTTTCTCTCTCTGTGTCTCTCTCTGTCTCTCTCTGTATCTCTCTGTCTCTCTCAGTCTCTCTCTCTGTCTCTGTCTCTCTCTGTATCTTTCTTTGTCTATGTCTCTCTGTCTCTCTCAGTCTCTATCACTCTGTCTCTGTCTCTCTCTGTCTCTCTCTCTGTCTCTCTCAGTCTCGCTCACTCTGTCTCTGTCTCTCTGTGTCTCTCTCTTTGTCTCTGTCTCTCTCTGTCTCTCTCTGTGTTTCTCTCTATCTCTCTCTGTCTCTCTCAGTCTCTCTCTGTCTCTCTCTTTCTCTCTCTCTCTGTCTCTCTCCGTCTCTCTCTTTCTCTTTCTCTGTCTCTCTCTTTCTCTGTCAGTCTGTCTCTCTGTCTCTCTATCTGTCTCTCTTTGTCTCTCTCTGTCTCTATCTCTATCTCTATCTCTGTCTCTCTCTGTCTCTCTCTGTCTCTCTCTGTCTCTCTCTGTCTCTCTCTGTCTCTCTCTGTCTCTCTCTGTCTCTCTCTATCTCTATCTCTGTCTCTCTCTCTGTCTCTATCTCTGTCTCTCTCTGTCTCTCTATGTCTCTCTCTGTCTCTCTCAGTCTCTCTCTGTGTCTCTCTCTGTCTATCTCTGTATCTCTCTGTGTCTCTCTGTCTGTCTCTTTGTATCTGTCTCTCTCTGTCTCTCTCTCTGTCTCTCTCTGTCTCTCTCACTTTGTCTCTCTCTCTGTGTCTCTCTCTGTCTCTGTCTATCTCTCTCTGTCTCTTTCTGTCTCTCTCTGTCTCTCTCTGTGTCTCTCTCTGTCTCTCTCTGTATCTCTCTGTCTCTCTCAGTCTCTCTCTCTGTCTCTGTGTCTCTCTGTATCTTTCTTTGTCTATGTCTCTCTGTCTCTCTCAGTCTCTATCACTCTGTCTCTGTCTCTGTCTCTCTCTCTGTCTCTCTCAGTCTCGCTCACTCTTTCTCTGTCTCTCTCTGTCTCTCTCTTTGTCTCTGTCTCTCTCTGTCTCTCTCTGTGTTTCTCTCTATCTCTCTCTGTCTCTCTCAGTCTCTCTCTGTCTCTCTCTGTCTCTCTCTGTCTCTCTCTCTGTCTCTCTCTGTCTCTCACTTTCTCTTTCTCTGTCTCTCTCTTTCTCTGTCAGTCTCTCTCTCTGTCTCTCTATCTGTCTCTCTCTTTGTCTCTCTCTGTCTCTCTCTCTATCTCTATCTCTATCTCGGTCTCTCTCTGTCTCTCTCTGTCTCTCTCTGTCTCTCTCTGTCTCTCTCTCTGTCTCTATCTCTGTCTCTCTCTGTCTCTCTATGTCTCTCTCTGTCTCTCTCAGTCTCTCTCTGTGTCTCTCTCTGTCTATCTCTGTATCTCTCTGTGTCTCTCTGTCTGTCTCTTTGTATCTGTCTCTCTCTGTCTCTCTCTCTGTCTCTCTAAGTTTCTCTCAATCTTTCTCTGTTTCTCTCTGTCTCTCTCTCAGTCTCTCTCACTCTGTGTCTGTCTCTCTCTGTCTCTCTCTTTGTCTCTGTCTCTCTTTGTCTCTCTCTGTGTCTTTCTTTGTCTCTCTCTATCTCTCTCTGTCTCTTTCTGTCTCTCTCTGTTTCTCTTGCTAAGTCTGTTTTCTTTCTGTCTCTTTCTCTCTCTCTGTCTCTCTCTGTATCTCTCTCTGTCTCTCTCAGGCTATCTCAATCTGTCTCTGTCTCTCTCTGTCTCTCTATGTGTTTCTCTTTGTCTCTCTCTGTATCTCTCTGTCTCTCTCTCTGTCTTTATCTCTGTCTCTCTCTGTGTCTTTCTCTTTCTCTCTCAGTCTATCTCATTCTGTCTCTGTCTCTCTCTGTCTCTCTCTTTGTCTCTGTCTCTCTCTGTCTCTCTCTCTATCTATCTCAGTCTCTCTCACTTTGACTCAGTCTCTCTCTGTCCCTCTCTCTGTCTCTCTCAGTCTCTCTCACTCTGTTCTGTATCCCTCTGTCTCTCTCGTTATCTCTGTTTCTCTCTCTGTCTCTCTCTGTCTCACTCTGTCTTTCGCTGTGTCTTTCTTTGTCTCTCTCTATCTTTCTCTCTGTCTCTTTCTATCTCTCTCTGTCTCTCTCTCCTTGTCTGTTTTCTTTCTGTCTTTTTCTCTCTCTGTGTCTCTCTCTGTCTCTCTCTGTCTCTCTCTGTGTCTATATCTCCGTATCTCTCTGTCTCACTCTGTCTCTCTCTGTGTCTCTCTTTGTCTCTCTCAGTCTCTCTCACTCTGTCTCTGTTTCTCTCTGTCTATCTCTCTGTCTCTCTAATTCTCTCTCACTCTTTCTCTGTCTCTCTCTTTGTCTCTGTCTTTTGTCTGTTACTTGCTGTGTCTCTCTCTGTCTCTCTCTGTATCTCTCTGTCTCTCTCTGTCTCTCTCTGTGTCTCTATCTCCGTATCTCTCTATCTCACTCTGTTTCTCTCTGTCTCTCTCTCTGTCTCTCTCATTCTCTCTCACTCTTTCTCTGTCTCTCTCTTTGTCTCTGTCTTTTGTCTGTTACTTTCTGTGTCTCTCTCTGTCTCTCTCTATCTCTCTATCTGTCTCTTTCTGTCTCTCTCTCTTTGTCGGTTTCTTTCTCTCTCTGACTCTCTCTGTCTCTCTCTGTATCTCACTGTCTCTCTCTCTGTCTCTCTCTCTTTGTCTCTATCTCTGTCTCTCTCTGTCTCTCTCTGTCTCTCTCTGTCTCTATCTCTGTCTCTCTCTGTCTCTCTCTGTGTCTCTCTCTTTCTCTCTCTGTCTATCTCACTCCGTCTCTGTCTCTCTCTGTCTCTCTCTTTGTCTCTGTCTCTCTCTGTCTCTTTCTCTGTCTATCTCAGTCTCTCTCACTTTGTCTCTGTCTCTCTCTCTGTCTCTCTCAGTCTCTGTCTCTGTCTCTATCTCTGTCTTTCTCGGTCTCTCTCGGTCTCTCTCTGTCTCTCTCTGTCTCTCTCTGTCCCTATCTCTGTCTCTCTCTGTCTCTGTGTCTCTCTCTGTCTCTCTCAGTCTATCTCACTCTGTCTCTGTCTTACTCTGTCTCTCTCTTTGTCTCTGTCTCTCTCTGTCTATCTCTGTCTATCTCAGTCTCTCTCACTTTGTCTCTGTCTCTATCTGTCTCTCTGTCTCTCAGTCTCTCTCACTCTGTCTCTGTCTCTCTCTGTCTCTCTCTTTGTCTCTGTCTCTCTCTCTGTCTCTCTCTGTGTCTCTCTCTGTCTCTCTCTATCTCTCTCTCTGTCTCTTTCTGTCTCTCTCTGTTTCTCTCCCTTTGTCTGTTTTCTGTCTCTCTCTGTCTCTCTTTCTGTCTCTCTCTCTGTATCACTCTGTCTGTCTCTGTCTCTCTCTGTCTCTCTCTCTGTCTCTCTCTGTCTCTATCTCTGTCTCTCTCTGTCTCTCTCTGTGTCTCTCTTTGTCTCTCTCAGTCTATCTCATTTTGTCTCTGTCTCTGTCTGTCTCTCTATTTGTTTCTGTCTCTCTCTGTCTCTCTCTCTGTCTATCTCAGTCTCTCTCACTTTGTCTCTATCTCTCTCTGTCTCTCTCTCTGTCTCTCCCACTTTGTCTCTCTCTCTGTCTCTCTCTTTGTCTCTGTCTATCTTTTTTTCTCTCTCTGTGTCTCTCTCTGTCTCTCTCTGTATCTATCTGTCTCTCTGTCTTTCTCTCTGTCTCTATCTCTGTCTCTCTCTGTCTCTGTCTGTCTCTGTCTCTCTCTGTCTCTTTCTGTTCTCTCTCTGTCTCTCTCTGTATCTCTCTGTCTCTCTCAGTCTCTCTCTCTGTCTCTGTCTCTCTCTGTATCTTTCTTTGTCTATGTCTCTCTGTCTCTCTCAGTCTCTATCACTCTGTCTCTGTCTCTCTCTGTCTCTCTCTCTGTCTCTCTCTCTGTCTCTCTCAGTCTCGCTCACTCTGTCTCTGTCTCTCTCTGTCTCTCTCTTTGTCTCTGTCTCTCTCTGTGTCTCTCTCTGTCTCTCTCTATCTCTCTAACTGTCTCTTTTTTACTCTCTCTGTCTCTCTCCCTTTGTCTGTTTTCTGTCTCTCTCTGTCTCTCTCTCTGTCTCTCTCTCTGTCTCTCTCTGTCTCTCTCTGTCTCTCTCTGTCTCTCTCTGTTTCTCTGTGTGTCTCTCTCTGTCTCTCTCTGTATCTCTCTGTCTCTCTCTGTCTATCTCACTCTTTCTCTGTCTCTCTCTGTCTCTCTCTTTGTCTCTGTTTTCTCTGTCTCTCTCTCTGTCTATCTCAGTCTCTCTCACTTGTCTCTGTCTCTCTGTCTCTCAGTCTCTCTCACTCTGTCTCTGTCTCTATCTGTCTCTCTCTTTGTCTCTGTCTCTCTCTGTCTCTCTCTGTGTTTCTCTCTGTCTCTCTCTATATCTCGCTCTGTCTCTTTCTGGCTCTCTCTGACTCTCTCTGGCTCTCTCTGTGTCTCTCTCTGTCTCTCTCTGTCTCTCTCAGTCTCTCTCTGTCTCTCTCTGTCTCTCTCTCTGTCTCTCTCTCTCTGTCTCTCTCTGTCTCTCTCTTTCTCTCTCTCTGTCTCTCTCTTTCTCTGTCAGTCTCTCTGTCTGTCTCTCTATCTGTCTCTCTCTTTGTCTCTCTCTATCTCTGTCTCTCTCTGTGTCTCTCTCTGTCTCTCTCTGTCTCTCTCTCTCTCTCTGTCTCTCTCTCTCTGTCTCTCTCTCTGTCTCTATCTTAGTCTCTCTCTGTCTCTCTCTGTCTCTCTCTGTCTCTATCTCTGTCTCTGTCTCTCTATGTCTCTCTCTGTCTCTCTCAGTCTCTCTCTGTGTCTCTCTCTGTCTATCTCTGTATCTCTCTGTGTCTCTCTGTCTATCTCTTTGTATCTGTCTCTCTCTGTCTCTCTCTCTGTCTCTCTCAGTCTCTCTCAATCTTTCTCTGTTTCTCTCTGTCTCTCTCTCATTCTCTCTCACCCTGTCTCTGTTTCTCTCTGTCTCTCTCTTTGTCTCTGTCTCTCTCTGTCTCTCTCTGTGTCTTTCTTTGTCTCTCTCTATCTCTCTCTGTCTCTTTCTGTCTCTCTCTGTCTCTCTTGCTAAGTCTGTTTTCTTTCTGTCTCTTTCTCACTCTCTGTCTCTCTCTGTATCTCTCTCTGTCTCTCTCAGGCTATCTCACTGTGTCTCTGTCTCTCTCTGTCTCTCTATGTGTTTCTCTCTGTCTCTCTCTGTATCTCTCTGTCTCTCTCTGTCTCTCTCTCTGTCTTTATCTCTGTCTCTCTCTTTCTCTCTCAGTCTATCTCAGTCTGTCTCTGTCTCTCTCTGTCTCTCTCTTTGTCTCTGTCTCTGTCTCTCTCTCTGTCTATCTCAGTCTCTCTCACTTTGACTCTGTCCCTCTCTGTCCCTCTCTCTGTCTCTCTCAGTCTCTCTCACTCTGTTCTGTCTCTCTCTGTCTATCTCGTTATCTCTGTTTCTCTCTCTGTCTCTCTCTGTCTCTCTCTGTCTCACTCTGTCTTTCGCTGTGTCTTTCTTTGTCTCTCTCTATCTCTCTCTCTGTCTCTTTCTTTCTCTCTCGGTCTCTCTCTCTTTGTCTGTTTACTTTCTGTCTTTTTCTCTCTCTGTCTCTCTCTGTATCTCTCTGTCTCTCTCTGTCTCTCTCTGTGTCTCTATCTCTGTATCTCTCTGTCTCACTCTGTCTCTCTCTGTGTCTCTCTTTGTCTTTCTCAGTCTCTCTCACTCTGTCTCTGTTTCTCTCTGTCTCTCTCTGTGTCTCTCTCATTCTCTCTCACTCTTTCTCTGTCTCTCTCTTTGTCTCTGTCTTTTGTCTGTTACTTTCTGTGTCTCTCTCTGTCTCTCTCTGTATCTCTCTTTCTCTCTCTGTCTCTCTCTGTGTCTCTATCTCCCTATCTCTCTGTTTCACTCTGTCTCTCTCTGTGTCTCTCTTTGTCTCTCTCAGTCTCTCTCAATCTGTCTCTGTTTCACTCTGTCTCTCTCTTTGTCTCTGTCTCTCTCTGTCTCTCTCTCTATCTATCTCAGTCTCTCTCACTTTGACTCAGTCTCTCTCTGTCCCTCTCTCTGTCTCTCTCAGTCTCTCTCACTCTGTTCTGTATCCCTCTGTCTCTCTCGTTATCTCTGTTTCTCTCTCTGTCTCTCTCTGTCTCACTCTGTCTTTCGCTGTGTCTTTCTTTGTCTCTCTCTATCTTTCTCTCTGTCTCTTTCTATCTCTCTCTGTCTCTCTCTCCTTGTCTGTTTTCTTTCTGTCTTTTTCTCTCTCTGTGTCTCTCTCTGTCTCTCTCTGTCTCTCTCTGTGTCTATATCTCCGTATCTCTCTGTCTCACTCTGTCTCTCTCTGTGTCTCTCTTTGTCTCTCTCAGTCTCTCTCACTCTGTCTCTGTTTCTCTCTGTCTATCTCTCTGTCTCTCTAATTCTCTCTCACTCTTTCTCTGTCTCTCTCTTTGTCTCTGTCTTTTGTCTGTTACTTGCTGTGTCTCTCTCTGTCTCTCTCTGTATCTCTCTGTCTCTCTCTGTCTCTCTCTGTGTCTCTATCTCCGTATCTCTCTATCTCACTCTGTTTCTCTCTGTCTCTCTCTCTGTCTCTCTCATTCTCTCTCACTCTTTCTCTGTCTCTCTCTTTGTCTCTGTCTTTTGTCTGTTACTTTCTGTGTCTCTCTCTGTCTCTCTCTATCTCTCTATCTGTCTCTTTCTGTCTCTCTCTCTTTGTCGGTTTCTTTCTCTCTCTGACTCTCTCTGTCTCTCTCTGTATCTCACTGTCTCTCTCTCTGTCTCTCTCTCTTTGTCTCTATCTCTGTCTCTCTCTGTCTCTCTCTGTCTCTCTCTGTCTCTATCTCTGTCTCTCTCTGTCTCTCTCTGTGTCTCTCTCTTTCTCTCTCTGTCTATCTCACTCCGTCTCTGTCTCTCTCTGTCTCTCTCTTTGTCTCTGTCTCTCTCTGTCTCTTTCTCTGTCTATCTCAGTCTCTCTCACTTTGTCTCTGTCTCTCTCTCTGTCTCTCTCAGTCTCTGTCTCTGTCTCTATCTCTGTCTTTCTCGGTCTCTCTCGGTCTCTCTCTGTCTCTCTCTGTCTCTCTCTGTCCCTATCTCTGTCTCTCTCTGTCTCTGTGTCTCTCTCTGTCTCTCTCAGTCTATCTCACTCTGTCTCTGTCTTACTCTGTCTCTCTCTTTGTCTCTGTCTCTCTCTGTCTATCTCTGTCTATCTCAGTCTCTCTCACTTTGTCTCTGTCTCTATCTGTCTCTCTGTCTCTCAGTCTCTCTCACTCTGTCTCTGTCTCTCTCTGTCTCTCTCTTTGTCTCTGTCTCTCTCTCTGTCTCTCTCTGTGTCTCTCTCTGTCTCTCTCTATCTCTCTCTCTGTCTCTTTCTGTCTCTCTCTGTTTCTCTCCCTTTGTCTGTTTTCTGTCTCTCTCTGTCTCTCTTTCTGTCTCTCTCTCTGTATCACTCTGTCTGTCTCTGTCTCTCTCTGTCTCTCTCTCTGTCTCTCTCTGTCTCTATCTCTGTCTCTCTCTGTCTCTCTCTGTGTCTCTCTTTGTCTCTCTCAGTCTATCTCATTTTGTCTCTGTCTCTGTCTGTCTCTCTATTTGTTTCTGTCTCTCTCTGTCTCTCTCTCTGTCTATCTCAGTCTCTCTCACTTTGTCTCTATCTCTCTCTGTCTCTCTCTCTGTCTCTCCCACTTTGTCTCTCTCTCTGTCTCTCTCTTTGTCTCTGTCTATCTTTTTTTCTCTCTCTGTGTCTCTCTCTGTCTCTCTCTGTATCTATCTGTCTCTCTGTCTTTCTCTCTGTCTCTATCTCTGTCTCTCTCTGTCTCTGTCTGTCTCTGTCTCTCTCTGTCTCTTTCTGTTCTCTCTCTGTCTCTCTCTGTATCTCTCTGTCTCTCTCAGTCTCTCTCTCTGTCTCTGTCTCTCTCTGTATCTTTCTTTGTCTATGTCTCTCTGTCTCTCTCAGTCTCTATCACTCTGTCTCTGTCTCTCTCTGTCTCTCTCTCTGTCTCTCTCTCTGTCTCTCTCAGTCTCGCTCACTCTGTCTCTGTCTCTCTCTGTCTCTCTCTTTGTCTCTGTCTCTCTCTGTGTCTCTCTCTGTCTCTCTCTATCTCTCTAACTGTCTCTTTTTTACTCTCTCTGTCTCTCTCCCTTTGTCTGTTTTCTGTCTCTCTCTGTCTCTCTCTCTGTCTCTCTCTCTGTCTCTCTCTGTCTCTCTCTGTCTCTCTCTGTCTCTCTCTGTTTCTCTGTGTGTCTCTCTCTGTCTCTCTCTGTATCTCTCTGTCTCTCTCTGTCTATCTCACTCTTTCTCTGTCTCTCTCTGTCTCTCTCTTTGTCTCTGTTTTCTCTGTCTCTCTCTCTGTCTATCTCAGTCTCTCTCACTTGTCTCTGTCTCTCTGTCTCTCAGTCTCTCTCACTCTGTCTCTGTCTCTATCTGTCTCTCTCTTTGTCTCTGTCTCTCTCTGTCTCTCTCTGTGTTTCTCTCTGTCTCTCTCTATATCTCGCTCTGTCTCTTTCTGGCTCTCTCTGACTCTCTCTGGCTCTCTCTGTGTCTCTCTCTGTCTCTCTCTGTCTCTCTCAGTCTCTCTCTGTCTCTCTCTGTCTCTCTCTCTGTCTCTCTCTCTCTGTCTCTCTCTGTCTCTCTCTTTCTCTCTCTCTGTCTCTCTCTTTCTCTGTCAGTCTCTCTGTCTGTCTCTCTATCTGTCTCTCTCTTTGTCTCTCTCTATCTCTGTCTCTCTCTGTGTCTCTCTCTGTCTCTCTCTGTCTCTCTCTCTCTCTCTGTCTCTCTCTCTCTGTCTCTCTCTCTGTCTCTATCTTAGTCTCTCTCTGTCTCTCTCTGTCTCTCTCTGTCTCTATCTCTGTCTCTGTCTCTCTATGTCTCTCTCTGTCTCTCTCAGTCTCTCTCTGTGTCTCTCTCTGTCTATCTCTGTATCTCTCTGTGTCTCTCTGTCTATCTCTTTGTATCTGTCTCTCTCTGTCTCTCTCTCTGTCTCTCTCAGTCTCTCTCAATCTTTCTCTGTTTCTCTCTGTCTCTCTCTCATTCTCTCTCACCCTGTCTCTGTTTCTCTCTGTCTCTCTCTTTGTCTCTGTCTCTCTCTGTCTCTCTCTGTGTCTTTCTTTGTCTCTCTCTATCTCTCTCTGTCTCTTTCTGTCTCTCTCTGTCTCTCTTGCTAAGTCTGTTTTCTTTCTGTCTCTTTCTCACTCTCTGTCTCTCTCTGTATCTCTCTCTGTCTCTCTCAGGCTATCTCACTGTGTCTCTGTCTCTCTCTGTCTCTCTATGTGTTTCTCTCTGTCTCTCTCTGTATCTCTCTGTCTCTCTCTGTCTCTCTCTCTGTCTTTATCTCTGTCTCTCTCTTTCTCTCTCAGTCTATCTCAGTCTGTCTCTGTCTCTCTCTGTCTCTCTCTTTGTCTCTGTCTCTGTCTCTCTCTCTGTCTATCTCAGTCTCTCTCACTTTGACTCTGTCCCTCTCTGTCCCTCTCTCTGTCTCTCTCAGTCTCTCTCACTCTGTTCTGTCTCTCTCTGTCTATCTCGTTATCTCTGTTTCTCTCTCTGTCTCTCTCTGTCTCTCTCTGTCTCACTCTGTCTTTCGCTGTGTCTTTCTTTGTCTCTCTCTATCTCTCTCTCTGTCTCTTTCTTTCTCTCTCGGTCTCTCTCTCTTTGTCTGTTTACTTTCTGTCTTTTTCTCTCTCTGTCTCTCTCTGTATCTCTCTGTCTCTCTCTGTCTCTCTCTGTGTCTCTATCTCTGTATCTCTCTGTCTCACTCTGTCTCTCTCTGTGTCTCTCTTTGTCTTTCTCAGTCTCTCTCACTCTGTCTCTGTTTCTCTCTGTCTCTCTCTGTGTCTCTCTCATTCTCTCTCACTCTTTCTCTGTCTCTCTCTTTGTCTCTGTCTTTTGTCTGTTACTTTCTGTGTCTCTCTCTGTCTCTCTCTGTATCTCTCTTTCTCTCTCTGTCTCTCTCTGTGTCTCTATCTCCCTATCTCTCTGTTTCACTCTGTCTCTCTCTGTGTCTCTCTTTGTCTCTCTCAGTCTCTCTCAATCTGTCTCTGTTTCACTCTGTCTCTCTCTCTGTCTCTCTCATTCTCTCTCACTCTTTCTCTGTCTCTCTCTTTGTCTCTGTCTTTTGTCTGTTACTTTCTGTGTCTCTCTCTGTCTCTCTCTATCTCTCTATCTGTCTCTTTCTGTCTCTCTCTCTTTGTCGGTTTCTTTCTATCTCTGTCTCTCTCTGTCTCTCTCTGTATCTCACTGTCTCTCTCTCTGTCTCTCTCTCTGTCTCTATCTCTGTCTCTCTCTGTCTCTCTCTGTCTCTCTCTGTCTCTATCTCTGTCTCTCTCTGTCTCTCTCTGTGTCTCTCTCTTTCTCTCTCCGTCTATCTCACTCCGTCTCTGTCTCTCTCTGTCTCTCTCATTGTCTCTGTCTCTCTCTGTCTCTCTCTCTGTCTATCTCAGTCTCTCTCACTTTGTCTCTGTCTCTCTCTCTGTCTCTCTCAGTCTCTCTCTGTCTCTGTCTCTATCTCTGTCTCTCTCTGTTTTTCTCAGTCTCTCTCTGTCCCTATCTCTGTCTCTCTCTGTCTCTCTCAGTCTATCTCAAACTGTCTCTGTCTCTCTCTGTCTCTCTCTTTGTCTCTGTCTCTCTGTCTATCTCTGTGTCTCTCTCTGTCTCTCTCTGTGTCTCTCTCTGTCTCTCAGTCTCTCTCACTCTGTATCTGTCTCTCTCTGTCTCTCACTTTGTCTCTGTCTCTCTCTGTCTCTCTGTCTCTCAGTCTCTCTCACTCTGTCTCTGTCTCTCTCGGTCTCTCTCTTTGTCTCTGTCTCTCTCTCTGTCTCTCTCTGTGTCTATCTCTGTCTCTCTCTATCTCTCTCTCTGTCTCTTTCTGTCTCTCTCTGTTTCTCTCCCTTTGTCTGTTTTCTGTCTCTTTCTCTGTATCACTCTGTCTCTCTCTGTCTCTCTCTGTCTCTCTCTCTGTCTCTCTCTCTGTCTCTCTCTGTCTCTATCTCTGTCTCTCTCTGTCTCTCTCTGTGTCTCTCTCTGTCTCTCTCAGTCTATCTCACTCTGTCTCTGTCTGTCTCTCTTTTTGTCTCTGTCTCTCTCTGTCTCTCTCTGTCTATCTCAGTCTCTCTCACTTTGTCTCTCTCTCTGTCTTTCTCTTTGTCTCTGTCTATTTCTTTGTCTCTCTTTGTGTCTCTCTCTGTCTCTCTCTATCTCTCTCTCTGTCTCTTTCTATCTCTCTCTGTCTCTCTCTGTGTCTCTCTCTGTCTCTCTCTGTATCTATCTGTCTATCTCTGTTCTCTCTCTGTCTCTCTCTGTATCTCTCTGTTCTCTCTCTGTCTCTCTCTGTATCTCTCTGTCTCTCTCAGTCTCTCTCTCTGTCTCTGTCTCTCTCTGTATCTTTCTTTGTCTATGTCTCTCTGTCTCTCTCAGTCTCTATCACTCTGTCTCTGTCTCTCTCTGTCTCTCTCTCTGTCTCTCTCAGTCTCGCTCACTCTGTCTCTGTCTCTCTCTGTCTCTCTCTTTGTCTCTGTCTCTCTCTGTCTCTCTCTGTGTCTCTCTCTGTCTCTCTCTATCTCTCTAACTGTCTCTTTTTGACTCTCTCTGTCTCTCTCCCTTTCTCTGTTTTCTGTCTCTCTCTGTCTCTCTCTCTGTCTCTCTCTCTGTCTCTCTCTGTCTCTCTCTGTCTCTCTCTGTCTCTCTCTGTCTCTCTCTGTGTCTCTCGCTGTCTCTCTCTGTATCTCTCTGGCTCTCTCTCTCTATCTCACTCTGTCTCTGTCTCTCTCTGTCTCTCTCTTTGTCTCTGTTTTCTCTGTCTTTCTCTCTGTCTATCTCAGTCTCTCTCACTTTGTCTCTGTCTCTCTGTCTCTCAGTCTCTCTCACTCTGTCTCTGTCTCTGTCTGTCTCTCTCTTTGTCTCTCTCTCTCTCTGTCTCTCTCTGTCTATCTCAGTCTCTCTCACTTTGTCTCTATCTCTCTCTGTCTCTCTCTCTGTCTCTCTCTGTCTCTCTCACTTTGTCTCTCTCTCTGTCTCTCTATTTGTCTCTGTCTATTTCTTTGTCTCTCTTTGTGTCTCTCTCTGTCTCTCTCTATCTCTCTCTCTGTCTCTTTCTATCTCTCTCTGTCTCTCTCTGTGTCTCTCTCTGTCTCTCTCTGTGTCTCTCTCTGTCTCTCTCTGTATCTATCTGTCTATCTCTGTTCTCTCTCTGTCTCTCTCTGTACCTCTCTGTTCTCTCTCTGTCTCTCTCTGTATCTCTCTGTCTCTCTCAGTCTCTCTCTCTGTCTCTGTCTCTCTCTGTATCTTTCTTTGTCTATGTCTCTCTGTCTCTCTCAGTCTCTATCACTCTGTCTCTGTCTCTCTCTGTCTCTCTCTCTGTCTCTCTCTGTCTCTCTCTGTCTCTCTCTGTCCCTCTCTGTCTCTCTCTGTCTCTCTCTGTGTCTCTCTGTGTCTCTCTCTGTATCTCTCTGTATCTCTCTGTCTCTCTCTCTCTATCTCACTCTGTCTCTGTCTCTCTCTGTCTCTCTCTGTGTCTCTCTCTGTCTCTCTCTATCTCTCTAACTGTCTCTTTTTGACTCTCTCTGTCTCTCTCCTTTTCTCTGTTTTCTGTCTCTCTCTGTCTCTCTCTCTGTCTCTCTCTCTGTCTCTCTCTGTCTCTCTCTGTCTCTCTCTGTCTCTCTCTGTCTCTCTCTGTCTCTCCCTGTGTCTCTCTCTTTCTCTCTCTGTATCTCTCTGTCTCTCTCTCTATCTCACTCTGTCTCTCTCTGTCTCTCTCTTTGTATCTTTTTTCTCTGTCTCTCTCTCTGTCTATCTCAGTCTCTCTCACTTTGTCTCTGTCTCTCTGTCTCTCAGTCTCTCTCACTCTGTCTCTGTCTCTCTCTGTCTCTCTCTTTGTCTCTGTCTCTCTCTGTCTCTCTCTGTGTTTCTCTCTGTCTCTCTCTATCTCTCGCTCTGTCTCTCTCTGGCTCTCTCAGACTCTCTCTGGCTCTCTCTGTGTCTCTCTCTGTCTCTCTCTGTCTCTCTCAGTCTCTCTCTGTTTCTCTCTGTCTCTCTCTCTCTGTCTCTCTCTCTCTGTCTCTCTCTGTCTCTCTCTTTCTCTCTCTCTGTCTCTCTCTTTCTCTCTCTCTGTCTCTCTCTTTCTCTGTCAGTCTCTCTCTCTGTCTCTCTATCTGTCTCTCTCTTTGTCTCTCTCTGTCCCTCCCTCTATCTCGATCTCTGTCTCTCTCTGCCTCTCTCTGTCTCTCTCTGTCTCTCTCTATCTCTCTCTGTCTCTCTCTGTCTCTCTCTATCTCTCTCTGTCTCTCTCTCTCTGTCTCTATCTTAGTCTATCTCTGTCTCTCTCTGTGTCTCTCTCTGTATCTCTCTGTCTCTATCTCTGTCTCTCTCTGTCTCTCTATGTCTCTCTCTGTCTCTTTCAGTCTCTCTCTGTGTCTCTCTCTGTCTATCTCTGTATCTCTCTGTGTCTCTCTGTCTATCTCTTTGTATCTGTCTCTCTCTGTCTCTCTCTCTGTCTCTGTCAGTCTCTCTCAATCTTTCTCTGTTACTCACTGTTTCTCTCTCAGTCTCGCTCACTCTGTCTCTGTCCCTCTCTGTCTCTCTCTTTGTCTCTGTCTCTCTCTGTCTCTCTCTGTGTCTTTCTTTGTCTCTCTCTATCTCTCTCTGTCTCTTTCTGTCTCTCTCTGTCTCTCTTGCTAAGTCTGTTTTCTTTCTGTCTCTTTCTCTCTCTGTCTCTCTCTGTATCTCTCTCTGTCTCTCTCAGGCTATCTCACTCTGTCTCTGTCTCTCTCTGTCTCTCTCTTTGTCTCTGTCTCTCTCTGTCTCTCTCTCTCTGTTTTTCTCAGTCTCTCTCACTTTGTCTCTGTCTCTCTTTGCCTCTCTCTCTGTCTCTCACTGTCTCTCTCACTCTCTCTCTGTCTCTCTCTGTCTCTCTCTTTGTCTCTGTCTCTCTCTCTGTTCTCTCTGTGTCTCTCTCTGTCTCTCTCTATCTCTCTCTCTGTCTCTTTCTGTCTCTCTCTGTCTCTCTATGTGTTTCTCTCTGTCACTCTCTGTCTCTCACTTTGTCTCTGTCTTTCTCTGTCTCTATCTCTGTCTCTCTCTGTCTCTCTCTGTCTCACTCTGTCTTTCGCTCTGTCTTTCTTTGTCTCTCTCTATCTCTCTCTCTGTCTCTTTCTTTCTCTCTCTGTCTCTCTCTCTTTGTCTGTTTTCTTTCTGTCTTTTTCTCTCTCTGTCTCTCTCTGTATCTCTCTGTCTCTCTCTGTCTCTCTCTGTGTTTCTATCTCCGTATCTCTCTGCCTTACTCTGTCTCTCTCTGTGTCTCTCTTTGTCTCTCTCAGTCTCTCTCACTCTGTCTCTGTTTCTCTCTGTCTCTCTCTCTGTCTCTCTCATTCTCTCTCACTCTTTCTCTGACTCTCTCTTTGTCTCTGTCTTTTGTCTGTTACTTTCTCTGTCTCTCTCTGTCTCTCTCTATCTCTCTATCTGTCTCTTTCTGTCTCTCTCTCTTTGTCGGTTTCTTTCTGTCTCTGTCTCTCTCTGTCTCTCTCTGTATCTCACTGTCTCTCTCTGTCTCTCTCTCTGTCTCTATCTCTGTCTCTCTCTGTCTCTCTCTGTCTCTATCTCTGTCTCTCTCTGTCTCTCTCTGTGTCTCTCTGTGTCTCTCTCTTTCTCTCTCTGTCTATCTCACTCCGTCTATGTCTCTCTCTGTCTCTCTCTTTGTCTCTGTCTCTCTCTGTCTCTCTCTCTGTCTATCTCAGTCTCTCTCACTTTGTCTCTGTCTCTCTCTCTGTCTCTCTCAGTCTCTCTCTGTCTCTGTCTCTATCTCTGTCTCTCTCGGTCTCTCTCTGTCTCTCTCTGTCTCTCTCTGTCCCTATCTCTGTCTCTCTGTGTCTCTCTCTGTGACTCTCTCTGTCTCTCTCAGTCTCTCTCACTCTGGTCTGTCTCTCTCTGTCTCTCATTTGTCTCTGTCTCTCTCTCTGTCTCTCTCAGTCTCTCTCTGTCTCTGTCTCTATTTCTGTCTCTCTCTGTCTCTCTCGGTCTCTCTGTCTCTCTCTGTCTATCTCTGTCCCTATCTCTGTCTCTCTCTGTCTCTCTCTGTGTGTCTCTCTGTCTCTCTCAGTCTATCTCACTCTGTCTCTGTCTCTCTCTGTCTTTCTCTTTGTCTCTGTCTCTCTCTGTCTATCTCTGTTTATCTCAGTCTCTCTCAATTTTTCTCTGTCTCTCTCTGTCTCTCTGTCTCTCAGTCTCTCTCACTCTGTCTCTTTCTCTCTCTGTCTCTCTCTTTGTCGCTGTCTCTCTCTCTGCCTCTCTCTGTGTCTCTCTCTGTCTCTCTCTATCTCTCTCTGTCTCTTTCTGTCTCTCTCTGTTTCTCTCCCTTTGTCTGTTTTCTGTCTCTCCCTTCTCTCTTTCTGTCTCTCTCTCTGTATCACTCTGTCTCTCTCTGTCTCTCTATGTCTCTCTCTCTGTATGTCTCTGTCTCTCTGTCTTTCTCTTTGTCTCTCTCAGTCTCTTTCCCTCTGTCACTGTCTCTCTCTCTCTCTCTCTTTGTCTCTGTCTCCTTCTGTCTCTCTCTCTATCTCTTTCTGTCTCTCTCTGTCTCTCTCTGTCTCTCTCTGTCTTTCTCTCTTTGTCTCTCTTTCTGTCTCTCTCTGTCTCTCTTTCTGTCTCTCTTTCTGTCTCTCTCTGTCTCTCTCTCAATCTCTCTCTCTCTGTCTCTCTCTGTGTCTCTCTCTGTCTCTCTCTGTCTGTCTCTCTGTCTCTCTCTCTATCTTTCTTTGTCTCACTTTGTCTCTCTCTGTCTCTCTCTATCTCTCTCTGTCTCTATCTCTGTCTCTCTATTTATCTCTCTCTGTCTCTGTGTCTTTCTGTGTCTCTCTGTGTCTCTGTCTCTCTATCTCTGTCTCTTTCTGACTCTCTCTGTCTCTCTCTCTCTGTCTCTCTCTCTGTCTCTCTCTGTGTCTCTCATTGTCTATCTCTGTATCTCTCTGACTCTCTCTGTTTCTCTCTGTCTCTCTGTCTCTATCCTTGTCTCTCTCTGTTTATCAATGTCACTCTCTGTCTCTCTCTTTGTCTTTCTCTGTCTCTCCGTCTCTCACTTTGTCTCTCTCTGTCTCTTTCTCTGTCTCTCTCTGTCTCTATCTCTGTCTCTCTCTGTCTCTGTCTATCTCGGTGTCTCACTCTGTCTCTCTCTGTATCTCTCTGTCTCTCTCTGTCTCTCTGTGTCTCTCTCTTTCTCTCTGTCTGTCTCTATCTGTCTCTCTCACTCTGTCTCTGTCTATCTCAGTCTCTCTCACTCTGTCCTTGTCTCTCTCTGTCTCTCTCTTTGTCTCTGCCTCTCTGTCTCTCTCTCTGTCTCTCTCAGTCTCTCTCACTCTGTCTCTGTCTCTCTCTCTGTCTCTCTCAGTCTCTCTCACTCTGTCTCTGTCTCTCTCTGTCTCTCTCTTTTCTCTGTCCCTCTCTGTGTCTTTCTCTGTCTCTCTCTATCTCTCTCTCTGTCTCTTTCTGTCTCTCTCTGTCTTTCTCTTTTTGTCTGTTTCCTGTCTCTCTCTGTCTCTCTCTGTGTTTCTCTCTCTGTCTCTCTTTGTCTCTCTCTGTCTCTCTCTTTGTATCTCTCTGTGTCTCACGCTATCTCTCTCTTTGTCTCTCTCTATCTCTCTCTGTCTCTCTCTGTCTCTATCTCTGTCTTTCTCTGTCTCTCTCTCTGTCTCTATCAGTCTCTCTCACTATGTCTCTGCCTCTCTCTGTCTCTCTCTGTGTCTCTGTCTCTCTCTGTCTCTCTCTGTGTCTTTCTCTGTCTCTCTATCTCTCACTCATCTCTTTCTGTCTCTCACTGTCTCTCACTCTGTCTCTTTCTCTGTCTTTCTCTGTTTCTAAATCCGTCTCTCTCTTTCTCTCTCTGTCTATCTCTGTGTCTCTCTGTGTCTCTCTCTGTCTCTCTCTATCTCTCTCTGTCTCTCTCTGTCTGTCTCTGTTTCTCTCTGTCTCTCTCTGTCTCTCTCTGTCTCTCTCTCTGATTCTCTTTATCTCTATCTCTGTCTCTCTCTGTCTCTCTCTGTTTCTATCTGTGTCTCTCTCTGTCTCGATCTGTATCTCTCTGTCTCTCTCTGTCTCTCTCTCTCTCTTTCTCTCTGTCTCTCTCTGTGTCTCTAGCTGTCTCTCTCT
This sequence comes from Mus caroli, assembly GCF_978045245.1. Lineage (NCBI taxonomy): Eukaryota > Metazoa > Chordata > Mammalia > Rodentia > Muridae > Mus > Mus caroli. Next base: position 4,450,564 of record NW_028227276.1, read on the forward strand.
ATCTCTCATTGTCTCTTTCTGTCTCTCTCTGTCTCTCTCTGTTTCTATCTGTGTCTCTCTCTGTCTCTCTCTATCTCTCTCTCTGTCTCTTTCTGTCTCTCTCTGTCTCTCTTTGTGTCTCTCTCTGTCTCTCTCTGTATCTATCTGTCTCTCTCTGTCTCTCTCTGTGTCTCTCTCTTTCTCTCTGTCTGTCTCTATGTTTCTCTCTGTCTCTCTCTGTCTCTCTCTGTCTCTCTCTCTGATTCTCTTTATCTCTATCTCTGTCTCTCTCTGTCTCTCTCTGTTTCTATCTGTGTCTCTCTCTGTCTCGATCTGTATCTCTCTGTCTCTCTCTGTCTCTCTCTCTCTTTCTCTCTGTCTCTCTCTGTGTCTCTAGCTGTCTCTCTCTATCTCTCATTGTCTCTTTCTGTCTCTCTCTGTCTCTCTCTATTTCTATCTGTGTCTCTCTCTGTCTCTCTCTATCTCTCTCTCTGTCTCTTTCTGTCTCTCTCTGTCTCTCTTTGTGTCTCTCTCTGTCTCTCTCTGTATCTATCTGTCTCTCTCTGTCTCTCTCTGTGTCTCTCTCTTTCTCTCTGTCTGTCTCTATCTGTCTCTCTCACTCTGTCTCTCTCTTTGTATCTCTCTGTGTCTCACGCTATCTCTCTCTGTGTCTCTCTCTATCTCTCTCTGTCTCTCTCTGTCTCTATCTCTGTCTTTCTCTGTCTCTCTCTCTGTCTCTATCAGTCTCTCTCACTATGTCTCTGTCTCTCTCTGTCTCTCTCTGTGTCTCTGTCTCTCTCTGTCTCTCTCTGTGTCTTTCTCTGTCTCTCTATCTCTCACTCTGTCTCTTTCTGTCTCTCTCTGTCTCTCACTCTGTCTCTTTCTCTGTCTTTCTCTGTTTCTAAATCCGTCTCTCTCTGTCTCTCTCTGTGTCTCTCTGTGTCTCCCTCTGTCTCTCTCTATCTCTCTCTGTCTCTCTCTGTCTCTCTCTGTTTCTCTCTGTCTCTCTCTGTCTCTCTCTGTCTCTCTCTCTGATTCTCTTTATCTCTATCTCTGTCTCTCTCTGTCTCTCTTTGTTTCTATCTGTGTCTCTCTCTGTCTCGATCTGTATCTCTCTGTCTCTCTCTGTCTCTCTCTGTCTCTCTCTCTCTCTTTCTCTCTGTCTCTCTCTGTGTCTCTAGCTGTCTCTCTCTATCTCTCTGTCTCTTTCTGTCTCTCTCTGTCTCTCTCTTTTGTCTGTTTTACTGTTTCTCTCTGTCTCTCTCTCTGTCTCTCTCTCTGTATCTCTCTGTCTCTCTGTCTCTCTCTGTCTCCCTCCTTGTCGTTCTCTGTCTCTCTCTGTGTCTCTCTCTCTATCTGTCTCTCTTTCTGTCTCTCTCTGTCTCTCTCTGTCTCTCTATCTGACTCTCTCTTTGTCTCTCTCTGTCTCTCTCTCTGTCTCTCTTTGTCTCTCTCCTTGTCTCTCTATGTCTCTCTCTCTGTCTATATCTTTGTCTCTCTCTGTCTCTCTCTGTCTCTCTCTGTCTCTCTCTGTGTCTCTCTCTGTCTCTCTCTGTATCTCTCGTTCTCTCTCTGTCTCTCTCTGTCTCTCTCTGTCTCTCTCTGTCTCTATCTCTGTCTCTCTCTGTCTCTCGCTGTGTCTCTCTGTCTATCTAAGTCTATCTCAGTCGGTCTCTGTCTCTCTCTTTCTCGCTCTTTGTCTCTGTCTCTCTCTGTCTCTCTCTGTCTCTATCTCTGTCTCTCTCTGTCTCTGTCTCTATCAGTCTCTCTCACTATGTCTGTATCTCTCTGTCTCTCTCTTTGTCTCTGTCTCTCTCTCTGTCTCTCTCCGTGTCTCTGTCTCTCTCTGTCTCTCTCTGTGACTTTCATCTGTCTCTCTATCACACTCTCTGTCTCTTTCTGTCTCTCTCTGTCTCTCTCTCTTTGTCTCTTTTCTGTCTCTCTCTGTCTCTCTCTCTGTCTCACTCTGTATCTCTCTGTCTCTCTCTGTCTCTCACTCTGTCTCTATCACAGTCTTTCTCTGTTTCTAAATCCGTCTCTCTCTGTCTCTCTCTGTCTCTCTCTGTCTCTCTCTGTGTCTCTCACTGTCTCTCTCTGTAAGTCTCTGTCTCTCTCTGTCTCTCTCTGTCTCTCTCTCTGTCTCTCTCAGTCTCTCTCACTCTGTCCTTGTCTCTCTCTGTCTCTCTCTTTGTCTCTGCCTATCTGTCTCTCTCTCTGTCTCTCTCAGTCTCTCTCACTCTGTCTCTGTCTCTCTCTCTGTCTCTCTCAGTCTCTCTCACTATGTCTCTGTCTCTCTCTGTCTCTCTCTTTTCTCTGTCCCTCTCTGTGTCTTTCTCTGTCTCTCTCTATCTCTCTCTCTGTCTCTTTCTGTCTCTCTCTGTCTTTCTCTCCTTGTCTGTTTCCTGTCTCTCTCTGTCTCTCTCTGTGTTTCTCTCTCTGTCTCTCTTTGTCTCTCTCTGTCTCTCTCTTTGTATCTCTCTGTGTCTCACGCTATCTCTCTCTATGTCTCTCTCTATCTCTCTCTGTCTCTCTCTGTCTCTATCTCTGTCTTTCTCTGTCTCTCTCTCTGTCTCTATCAGTCTCACTCACTATGTCTCTGCCTCTCTCTGTCTCTCTCTGTGTCTCTGTCTCTCTCTGTCTCTCTCTGTGTCTTTCTCTGTCTCTCTATCTCTCACTCATCTCTTTCTGTCTCTCACTGTCTCTCACTCTGTCTCTTTCTCTGTCTTTCTCTGTTTCTAAATCCGTCTCTCTCTTTCTCTCTCTGTCTATCTCTGTGTCTCTCTGTGTCTCTCTCTGTCTCTCTCTATCTCTCTCTGTCTCTCTCTGTCTGTCTCTGTTTCTCTCTGTCTCTCTCTGTCTCTCTCTGTCTCTCTCTCTGATTCTCTTTATCTCTATCTCTGTCTCTCTCTGTCTCTCTCTGTTTCTATCTGTGTCTCTCTCTGTCTCGATCTGTATCTCTCTGTCTCTCTCTGTCTCTCTCTCTCTTTCTCTCTGTCTCTCTCTGTGTCTCTAGCTGTCTCTCTCTATCTCTCATTGTCTCTTTCTGTCTCTCTCTGTCTCTCTCTATTTCTATCTGTGTCTCTCTCTGTCTCTCTCTATCTCTCTCTCTGTCTCTTTCTGTCTCTCTCTGTCTCTCTTTGTGTCTCTCTCTGTCTCTCTCTGTATCTATCTGTCTCTCTCTGTCTCTCTCTGTGTCTCTCTCTTTCTCTCTGTCTGTCTCTATCTGTCTCTCTCACTCTGTCTCTGTCTCTCTCTCTGTCTCTCTCAGTCTCTCTCACTCTGTCCTTGTCTCTCTCTGTCTCTCTCTTTGTCTCTGCCTCTCTGTCTCTCTCTCTGTCTCTCTCAGTCTCTCTCACTCTGTCTCTGTCTCTCTCTCTGTCTCTCTCAGTCTCTCTCACTATGTCTCTGTCTCTCTCTGTCTCTCTCTTTTCTCTGTCCCTCTCTGTGTCTTTCTCTGTCTCTCTCTATCTCTCTCTCTGTCTCTTTCTGTCTCTCTCTGTCTTTCTCTCTTTGTCTGTTTCCTGTCTCACTCTGTCTCTCTCTGTGTTTCTCTCTCTGTCTCTCTTTGTCTCTCTCTGTCTCTCTCTTTGTATCTCTCTGTGTCTCACGCTATCTCTCTCTGTTTCTCTCTCTATCTCTCTCTGTCTCTCTCTGTCTCTATCTCTGTCTTTCTCTGTCTCTCTCTCTGTCTCTATCAGTCTCTCTCACTATGTCTCTGTCTCTCTCTGTCTCTCTCTGTGTCTCTGTCTCTCTCTGTCTCTCTCTGTGTCTTTCTCTGTCTCTCTATCTCTCACTCTGTCTCTTTCTGTCTCTCTCTGTCTCTCACTCTGTCTCTTTCTCTGTCTTTCTCTGTTTCTAAATCCGTCTCTCTCTGTCTCTCTCTGTGTCTCTCTGTGTCTCCCTCTGTCTCTCTCTATCTCTCTCTGTCTCTCTCTGTCTCTCTCTGTTTCTATCTGTGTCTCTCTCTGTCTCGATCTGTATCTCTCTGTCTCTCTCTGTCTCTCTCTGTCTCTCTCTCTCTCTTTCTCTCTGTCTCTCTCTGTGTCTCTAGCTGTCTCTCTCTATCTCTCTCTGTCTCTTTCTGTCTCTCTCTGTCTCTCTCTCTTTGTCTGTTTTACTGTTTCTCTCTGTCTCTCTCTCTGTCTCTCTCTCTGTATCTCTCTGTCTCTCTCTGTCTCTCTATCTGACTCTCTCTTTGTCTCTCTCTGTCTCTCTCTCTGTCTCTCTTTGTCTCTCTCCTTGTCTCTCTATGTCTCTCTCTCTGTCTATATCTTTGTCTCTCTCTGTCTCTCTCTGTCTCTCTCTGTCTCTCTCTGTTTCTCTCTGTGTCTCTCTCTGTCTCTCTCTGTATCTCTCGTTCTCTCTCTGTCTCTCTCTGTCTCTCTCTGTCTCTCTCTGTCTCTATCTCTGTCTCTCTCTGTCTCTCGCTGTGTCTCTCTGTCTATCTAAGTCTATCTCTGTCTCTCTCTGTCTCTGTCTCTATCAGTCTCTCTCACTATGTCTGTATCTCTCTGTCTCTCTCTTTGTCTCTGTCTCTCTCTCTGTCTCTCTCTGTGTCTCTGTCTCTCTCTGTCTCTCTCTGTGACTTTCATCTGTCTCTCTATCACACTCTCTGTCTCTTTCTGTCTCTCTCTGTCTCTCTCTCTTTGTCTCTTTTCTGTCTCTCTCTGTCTCTCTCTCTGTCTCACTCTGTCTCTCTCTGTCTCTCACTCTGTCTCTATCACAGTCTTTCTCTGTTTCTAAATCCGTCTCTCTCTGTCTCTCTCTGTCTCTCTCTGTCTCTCTCTGTGTCTCTCACTGTCTCTCTCTGTAAGTCTCTGTCTCTCTCTGTCTCTCTCTGTCTCTCTCTCTGTCTCTCTCAGTCTCTCTCACTCTGTCCTTGTCTCTCTCTGTCTCTCTCTTTGTCTCTGCCTCTCTGTCTCTCTCTCTGTCTCTCTCAGTCTCTCTCACTCTGTCTCTGTCTCTCTCTCTGTCTCTCTCAGTCTCTCTCACTATGTCTCTGTCTCTCTCTGTCTCTCTCTTTTCTCTGTCCCTCTCTGTGTCTTTCTCTGTCTCTCTCTATCTCTCTCTCTGTCTCTTTCTGTCTCTCTCTGTCTTTCTCTCCTTGTCTGTTTCCTGTCTCTCTCTGTCTCTCTCTGTGTTTCTCTCTCTGTCTCTCTTTGTCTCTCTCTGTCTCTCTCTTTGTATCTCTCTGTGTCTCACGCTATCTCTCTCTGTGTCTCTCTCTATCTCTCTCTGTCTCTCTCTGTCTCTATCTCTGTCTTTCTCTGTCTCTCTCTCTGTCTCTATCAGTCTCTCTCACTATGTCTCTGCCTCTCTCTGTCTCTCTCTGTGTCTCTGTCTCTCTCAGTCTCTCTCTGTGTCTTTCTCTGTCTCTTTCTCTGTCTTTCTCTGTTTCTAAATCCGTCTCTCTCTGTCTATCTCTGTGTCTCTCTGTGTCTCTCTCTGTCTCTCTCTATCTCTCTCTGTCTCTCTCTGTCTGTCTCTGTTTCTCTCTGTCTCTCTCTGTCTCTCTCTGTCTCTCTCTCTGATTCTCTTTATCTCTATCTCTGTCTCTCTCTGTCTCTCTCTGTTTCTATCTGTGTCTCTCTCTGTCTCGATCTGTATCTCTCTGTCTCTCTCTGTCTCTCTCTCTCTTTCTCTCTGTCTCTCTCTGTGTCTCTAGCTGTCTCTCTCTATCTCTCATTGTCTCTTTCTGTCTCTCTCTGTCTCTCTCTATTTCTATCTGTGTCTCTCTCTGTCTCTCTCTATCTCTCTCTCTGTCTCTTTCTGTCTCTCTCTGTCTCTCTTTGTGTCTCTCTCTGTCTCTCTCTGTATCTATCTGTCTCTCTCTGTCTCTCTCTGTGTCTCTCTCTTTCTCTCTGTCTGTCTCTATCTGTCTCTCTCACTCTGTCTCTGTCTCTCTCTCTGTCTCTCTCAGTCTCTCTCCCTCTGTCCTTGTCTCTCTCTGTCTCTCTCTTTGTCTCTGCCTCTCTGTCTCTCTCTCTGTCTCTCTCAGTCTCTCTCACTCTGTCTCTGTCTCTCTCTCTGTCTCTCTCAGTCTCTCTCACTATGTCTCTGTCTCTCTCTGTCTCTCTCTTTTCTCTGTCCCTCTCTGTGTCTTTCTCTGTCTCTCTCTATCTCTCTCTCTGTCTCTTTCTGTCTCTCTCTGTCTTTCTCTCCTTGTCTGTTTCCTGTCTCTCTCTGTCTCTCTCTGTGTTTCTCTCTCTGTCTCTCTTTGTCTCTCTGTCTCTCTCTTTGTATCTCTCTGTGTCTCACGCTATCTCTCTCTGTGTCTCTCTCTATCTCTCTCTGTCTCTCTCTGTCTCTATCTCTGTCTTTCTCTGTCTCTCTCTCTGTCTCTATCAGTCTCTCTCACTATGTCTCTGTCTCTCTCTGTCTCTCTCTGTGTCTCTGTCTCTCTCTGTCTCTCTCTGTGTCTTTCTCTGTCTCTCTATCTCTCACTCTGTCTCTTTCTGTCTCTCTCTGTCTCTCACTCTGTCTCTTTCTCTGTCTTTCTCTGTTTCTAAATCCGTCTCTCTCTGTCTCTCTCTGTGTCTCTCTGTGTCTCCCTCTGTCTCTCTCTATCTCTCTCTGTCTCTCTCTGTCTCTCTCTGTTTCTCTCTGTCTCTCTCTGTCTCTCTCTGTCTCTCTCTCTGATTCTCTTTATCTCTATCTCTGTCTCTCTCTGTCTCTCTTTGTTTCTATCTGTGTCTCTCTCTGTCTCGATCTGTATCTCTCTGTCTCTCTCTGTCTCTCTCTGTCTCTCTCTCTCTTTCTCTCTGTCTCTCTCTGTGTCTCTAGCTGTCTCTCTCTATCTCTCTCTGTCTCTTTCTGTCTCTCTCTGTCTCTCTCTTTTGTCTGTTTTACTGTTTCTCTCTGTCTCTCTCTCTGTCTCTCTCTCTGTATCTCTCTGTCTCTCTGTCTCTCTCTGTCTCCCTCCTTGTCGTTCTCTGTCTCTCTCTGTGTCTCTCTCTCTATCTGTCTCTCTTTCTGTCTCTCTCTGTCTCTCTCTGTCTCTCTATCTGACTCTCTCTTTGTCTCTCTCTGTCTCTCTCTCTGTCTCTCTTTGTCTCTCTCCTTGTCTCTCTATGTCTCTCTCTCTGTCTATATCTTTGTCTCTCTCTGTCTCTCTCTGTCTCTCTCTGTCTCTCTCTGTCTCTCTCTGTGTCTCTCTCTGTCTCTCTCTGTATCTCTCGTTCTCTCTCTGTCTCTCTCTGTCTCTCTCTGTCTCTCTCTGTCTCTATCTCTGTCTCTCTCTGTCTCTCGCTGTGTCTCTCTGTCTATCTAAGTCTATCTCAGTCTGTCTCTGTCTCTCTCTTTCTCGCTCTTTGTCTCTGTCTCTCTCTGTCTCTCTCTGTCTCTATCTCTGTCTCTCTCTGTCTCTGTCTCTATCAGTCTCTCTCACTATGTCTGTATCTCTCTGTCTCTCTCTTTGTCTCTGTCTCTCTCTCTGTCTCTCTCCGTGTCTCTGTCTCTCTCTGTCTCTCTCTGTGACTTTCATCTGTCTCTCTATCACACTCTCTGTCTCTTTCTGTCTCTCTCTGTCTCTCTCTCTTTGTCTCTTTTCTGTCTCTCTCTGTCTCTCTCTCTGTCTCACTCTGTATCTCTCTGTCTCTCTCTGTCTCTCACTCTGTCTCTATCACAGTCTTTCTCTGTTTCTAAATCCGTCTCTCTCTGTCTCTCTCTGTCTCTCTCTGTCTCTCTCTGTGTCTCTCACTGTCTCTCTCTGTAAGTCTCTGTCTCTCTCTGTCTCTCTCTGTCTCTCTCTCTGTCTCTCTCAGTCTCTCTCACTCTGTCCTTGTCTCTCTCTGTCTCTCTCTTTGTCTCTGCCTATCTGTCTCTCTCTCTGTCTCTCTCAGTCTCTCTCACTCTGTCTCTGTCTCTCTCTCTGTCTCTCTCAGTCTCTCTCACTATGTCTCTGTCTCTCTCTGTCTCTCTCTTTTCTCTGTCCCTCTCTGTGTCTTTCTCTGTCTCTCTCTATCTCTCTCTCTGTCTCTTTCTGTCTCTCTCTGTCTTTCTCTCCTTGTCTGTTTCCTGTCTCTCTCTGTCTCTCTCTGTGTTTCTCTCTCTGTCTCTCTTTGTCTCTCTCTGTCTCTCTCTTTGTATCTCTCTGTGTCTCACGCTATCTCTCTCTATGTCTCTCTCTATCTCTCTCTGTCTCTCTCTGTCTCTATCTCTGTCTTTCTCTGTCTCTCTCTCTGTCTCTATCAGTCTTACTCACTATGTCTCTGCCTCTCTCTGTCTCTCTCTGTGTCTCTGTCTCTCTCTGTCTCTCTCTGTGTCTTTCTCTGTCTCTCTATCTCTCACTCATCTCTTTCTGTCTCTCACTGTCTCTCACTCTGTCTCTTTCTCTGTCTTTCTCTGTTTCTAAATCCGTCTCTCTCTTTCTCTCTCTGTCTATCTCTGTGTCTCTCTGTGTCTCTCTCTGTCTCTCTCTATCTCTCTCTGTCTCTCTCTGTCTGTCTCTGTTTCTCTCTGTCTCTCTCTGTCTCTCTCTGTCTCTCTCTCTGATTCTCTTTATCTCTATCTCTGTCTCTCTCTGTCTCTCTCTGTTTCTATCTGTGTCTCTCTCTGTCTCGATCTGTATCTCTCTGTCTCTCTCTGTCTCTCTCTCTCTTTCTCTCTGTCTCTCTCTGTGTCTCTAGCTGTCTCTCTCTATCTCTCATTGTCTCTTTCTGTCTCTCTCTGTCTCTCTCTATTTCTATCTGTGTCTCTCTCTGTCTCTCTCTATCTCTCTCTCTGTCTCTTTCTGTCTCTCTCTGTCTCTCTTTGTGTCTCTCTCTGTCTCTCTCTGTATCTATCTGTCTCTCTCTGTCTCTCTCTGTGTCTCTCTCTTTCTCTCTGTCTGTCTCTATCTGTCTCTCTCACTCTGTCTCTGTCTCTCTCTCTGTCTCTCTCAGTCTCTCTCACTCTGTCCTTGTCTCTCTCTGTCTCTCTCTTTGTCTCTGCCTCTCTGTCTCTCTCTCTGTCTCTCTCAGTCTCTCTCACTCTGTCTCTGTCTCTCTCTCTGTCTCTCTCAGTCTCTCTCACTATGTCTCTGTCTCTCTCTGTCTCTCTCTTTTCTCTGTCCCTCTCTGTGTCTTTCTCTGTCTCTCTCTATCTCTCTCTCTGTCTCTTTCTGTCTCTCTCTGTCTTTCTCTCTTTGTCTGTTTCCTGTCTCACTCTGTCTCTCTCTGTGTTTCTCTCTCTGTCTCTCTTTGTCTCTCTCTGTCTCTCTCTTTGTATCTCTCTGTGTCTCACGCTATCTCTCTCTGTTTCTCTCTCTATCTCTCTCTGTCTCTCTCTGTCTCTATCTCTGTCTTTCTCTGTCTCTCTCTCTGTCTCTATCAGTCTCTCTCACTATGTCTCTGTCTCTCTCTGTCTCTCTCTGTGTCTCTGTCTCTCTCTGTCTCTCTCTGTGTCTTTCTCTGTCTCTCTATCTCTCACTCTGTCTCTTTCTGTCTCTCTCTGTCTCTCACTCTGTCTCTTTCTCTGTCTTTCTCTGTTTCTAAATCCGTCTCTCTCTGTCTCTCTCTGTGTCTCTCTGTGTCTCCCTCTGTCTCTCTCTATCTCTCTCTGTCTCTCTCTGTCTCTCTCTGTTTCTCTCTGTCTCTCTCTATATCTCTCTTTCTCTCTCTCTGATTCTCTTTATCTCTATCTCTGTCTCTCTCTGTCTCTCTCTGTTTCTATCTGTGTTTCTCTCTGTCTCGATCTGTATCTCTCTGTCTCTCTCTGTCTCTCTCTGTCTCTCTCTGTCTCTTTCTCTCTGTCTCTCTCTGTGTCTCTAGCTGTCTCTCTCTATCTCTCTCTGTCTCTTTCTGTCTCTCTCTGTCTCTCTCTCTTTGTCTGTTTTACTGTTTCTCTCTGTCTGTCTCTCTGTCTCTCTCTCTGTATCTCTCTGTCTCTCTGTCTCTCTCTGTCTCCCTCCTTGTCGTTCTCTGTCTCTCTCTCTGTCTCTCTCTCTATCTGTCTCTCTTTCTGTCTCTCTCTGTCTCTCTCTGTCTCTCTATCTGACTCTCTCTTTGTCTCTCTCTGTCTCTCTCTCTGTCTCTCTTTGTCTCTCTCCTTGTCTCTCTTTGTCTCTCTCTCTGTCTATATCTTTGTCTCTCTCTGTATCTCTCGTTCTCTCTCTGTCTCTCTCTGTCTCTCTCTGTCTCTCTCTGTCTCAATCTCTGTCTCTCTCTGTCTCTCGCTTTGTCTCTCTGTCTATCTAAGTCTATCTCAGTCTGTCTCTGTCTCTCTCTTTCTCGCTCTTTGTCTCTGTCTCTCTCTGTCTCTCTCTGTCTCTATCTCTGTCTCTCTCTGTCTCTGTCTCTATCAGTCTCTCTCACTATGTCTGTATCTCTCTGTCTCTCTCTTTGTCTCTGTCTCTCTCTCTGTCTCTCTCTGTGTCTCTGTCTCTCTCTGTCTCTCTCTGTGACTTTCTCTGTCTCTCTATCACGCTCTCTGTCTCTTTCTGTCTCTCTCTGTCTCTCTCTCTTTGTCTCTTTTCTGTCTCTCTCTGTCTCTCTCTCTGTCTCACTCTGTATCTCTCTGTCTCACTCTGTCTCTCACTCTGTCTCTATCACAGTCTTTCTCTGTTTCTAAATCCGTCTCTCTCTGTCTCTCTCTGTCTCTCTCTGTCTCTCTCTGTGTCTCTCATTGTCTCTCTCTGTAAGTCTCTGTCTCTCTCTGTCTCTCTCTGTCTCTCTCTCTGTCTCTCTCTGTCTCTCTCTCTGTCTCTCTCTGTCTTTATCTCTGTCTCTCTCTGTTTCTCTCCGTCTCTCTCTGTGTCTCTCTCTGTCTTTCTCAGTCTATCTCACTCTGTCTCTGTCTCTCTCTGTCTCTCTCTTTGTCTCTGTAACTCTCTGTCTCTCTCTCTGTCTATCTCTCTCACTTTGTCTCTGTCTATCTCTGCCTCTCTCTCTGTCTCTCAGTCTCTTTCACTCTATCTCTGTCTCTCTCTGTCTCTCTCTTTGTCTCTGTCTCTCTCTCTGTCTCTCTCTGTGTCTCTTTCTGTCTCTCTCTATCTCTCTCTGTCTCTTTCTGTCTCTTTCTGTCTCTCTCCCTTTGTCTGTTTTCTGTCTCTGTCTCTCTTTCTGTCTCTCTCTGTGTATCACTCTGCCTCTCTCTGTCGCTGTCTGTCTCTCTCTGAATCTCTCTGTCTCTATCTCTCTCTTTGTCTCTCTCTGTATCTCTCTGTCTCTCTCTTTGTCTCTCTCTGTCTACCTCTCTATCTGTCTCTCTCTGTGTCTCTGTCTGTCTCTCTGTCTCTCTGTCTGTCTCTCTCTCTCTGTCTCTCTGTCTATCTGTCTCTATCTCTGACTCTCCCTGTCCCTCTATGTATCTCAGAATCTCTCTGTTAATCTCTCTGTCTCTATCTCTGTCTCTCTCTGTCTCTCTCTGTGTCTCTGTCTCTCTCTGTCTCTCTCTGTGTCTTTCTCTGTCTCTTTATCTCTGTCTCTGTCTCTTTATGTCTCTCTCTGTCTCTCACTCTGTCTCTCTCTCTGTCTTCTCTGTTTCTAAATCCGTCTCTCTCTGTCTCTCTCTGTCTCTCTCTGTCTCTTTCTGTGTCTCTCTCTGTCTCTCTCTGTTTCGCTCTGTCTCTCCCTGTCTCTCGCTGTCTCTATCTCTGTCTCTCTCTGTCTCTCTCTGTCTCTCTCATCTCTCTCTGTCTCTCTCTGTCTCTCTCTGTGTCTCTCTCTGTCTTCTCTGTCTCTCTCTGTGTCTCTCTCTGTCTCTCTCTGTGTCTCTCTCTGTCTCTCTCTGTGTCTCTCTCTGTCTCTCTCTATGTCTCTCTCTGTCTCTCTCTTTGTCTCTCTTTGTCTACCTCTCTATCTCTCCCTGTGTCTCTCTCTGTGTCTCTCTATCACTCTCTCTGTCTCTCTCTCTGTCTCTCTCTGTCTCTATCTCTGTTTCTCTCTGTTTCTCTCTTTGTCTCTGTCTCTAACTGTCCGTCTCTCTGTCTCTCTCAGTCACTCCCACTCTGTCTCTGTCTCTCTCTTTGTCTCTGTCTCTCTCTGTGTCTCTCTTGTGTATCTCTGTGTCTCTGTCTCTCACTCTGTCTCTCTCTCTGTCTTCTCTGTTTCTAAATCCGTCTCTCTCTGTCTCTCTCTGTCCCTCTCTGTCTCTTTCTGTGTCTCTCTCTGTCTCTCTCTGTTTATCTCTGTTTCTATCTCTGTCTCTCTCTGTCTCTATCTCTGTCTCTCTCTGTCTCTCTCTGTCTCTATCTGTGTCTCTCTCTGTGTCTCTAAGTCTCTCTCACTCTGTCTCTGTCTCTCTCTTTCTCTCTGTCTCTCTCTCTGTCTCTCTCTGTGACTTTCTCTGTCTCTCTATCACGCTCTCTGTCTCTTTCTGTCTCTCTCTATCTCTCTCTCTTTGTCTCTTTTCTGTCTCTCTCTGTCTCTCTCTCTGTCTCACTCTGTATCTCTCTGTCTCACTCTGTCTCTCACTCTGTCTCTATCACAGTCTTTCTCTGTTTCTAAATCCGTCTCCCTCTGTCTCTCTCTGTCTCTCTCTGTCTCTCTCTGTCTCTCTCTGTGTCTCTCACTGTCTCTCTCTGTAAGTCTCTGTCTCTCTCTGTCTCTCTCTGTCTCTCTCTGTCTCTCTCTGTCTCTATATGTGTCTCTCTCTGTCTATCTCAGTCTCTCTCACTCTGTCTCTGTCTCTCTCTTTCTCTCTGTCTCTCTCGCTGTCTCTCTCTGTGTCTCTAGCTGTCTCTCTCTATCTCTCTCTGTCTCTTTATGTCTCTCTCTGTCTCTCTCTCTTTGTATGTTTTCTGTCCCTCCGTCTCTGTCTCTCTCTCTGTCTCTCTGTCTCTGTCTGTCTCTGTCTGTCTCTCTCTCTCTGTCTCTCTATCTGTCAGTCTCTTTGTCTCTCTCTGTCTCTCTCTCTGTCTCTCTCTGTCTCTCTCGCTGTCTCTCTCTTTCTCTCTCTCTGTCTCTCTCTCTGTCTCTATCATTGTCTCTCTCTGTCTATCTCTATCTCTCTGTGTCTCTCTCTGTCTCTGTCTGTATCTCTCTATCTCTCTCTGTCTCTCTCTGTCTCTCACTCTGTCTCTCTCTGTCTCTTTCTCTGTGTCTATCTCTGTCTCTCACTGTCTCTCTCTGTCTCTCTCTTTGTCTCTGTCTCTCTCTGTCTCTCCCTGTGTCTTTTTTTTTCTTTCTCTATCTCACTGTCTGTCTCTTTCTCTCTCTCTCTGTCTATCTCTTTGTCTCTTTTCTGTCTCTGTCTGCCTCTCTGTCTCTCTCTCTGTCTCTCTCAGTCTCTCTCACTCTGTCTCTGTCTCTCTCTCTGTCTCTCTCAGTCTCTCTCACTATGTCTCTGTCTCTCTCTGTCTCTCTCTTTTCTCTGTCCCTCTCTGTGTCTTTCTCTGTCTCTCTCTATCTCTCTCTCTGTCTCTTTCTGTCTCTCTCTGTCTTTCTCTCCTTGTCTGTTTCCTGTCTCTCTCTGTCTCTCTCTGTGTTTCTCTCTCTGTCTCTCTTTGTCTCTCTGTCTCTCTCTTTGTATCTCTCTGTGTCTCACGCTATCTCTCTCTGTGTCTCTCTCTATCTCTCTCTGTCTCTCTCTGTCTCTATCTCTGTCTTTCTCTGTCTCTCTCTCTGTCTCTATCAGTCTCTCTCACTATGTCTCTGTCTCTCTCTGTCTCTCTCTGTGTCTCTGTCTCTCTCTGTCTCTCTCTGTGTCTTTCTCTGTCTCTCTATCTCTCACTCTGTCTCTTTCTGTCTCTCTCTGTCTCTCACTCTGTCTCTTTCTCTGTCTTTCTCTGTTTCTAAATCCGTCTCTCTCTGTCTCTCTCTGTGTCTCTCTGTGTCTCCCTCTGTCTCTCTCTATCTCTCTCTGTCTCTCTCTGTCTCTCTCTGTTTCTCTCTGTCTCTCTCTGTCTCTCTCTGTCTCTCTCTCTGATTCTCTTTATCTCTATCTCTGTCTCTCTCTGTCTCTCTTTGTTTCTATCTGTGTCTCTCTCTGTCTCGATCTGTATCTCTCTGTCTCTCTCTGTCTCTCTCTGTCTCTCTCTCTCTTTCTCTCTGTCTCTCTCTGTGTCTCTAGCTGTCTCTCTCTATCTCTCTCTGTCTCTTTCTGTCTCTCTCTGTCTCTCTCTTTTGTCTGTTTTACTGTTTCTCTCTGTCTCTCTCTCTGTCTCTCTCTCTGTATCTCTCTGTCTCTCTGTCTCTCTCTGTCTCCCTCCTTGTCGTTCTCTGTCTCTCTCTGTGTCTCTCTCTCTATCTGTCTCTCTTTCTGTCTCTCTCTGTCTCTCTCTGTCTCTCTATCTGACTCTCTCTTTGTCTCTCTCTGTCTCTCTCTCTGTCTCTCTTTGTCTCTCTCCTTGTCTCTCTATGTCTCTCTCTCTGTCTATATCTTTGTCTCTCTCTGTCTCTCTCTGTCTCTCTCTGTCTCTCTCTGTCTCTCTCTGTGTCTCTCTCTGTCTCTCTCTGTATCTCTCGTTCTCTCTCTGTCTCTCTCTGTCTCTCTCTGTCTCTCTCTGTCTCTATCTCTGTCTCTCTCTGTCTCTCGCTGTGTCTCTCTGTCTATCTAAGTCTATCTCAGTCTGTCTCTGTCTCTCTCTTTCTCGCTCTTTGTCTCTGTCTCTCTCTGTCTCTCTCTGTCTCTATCTCTGTCTCTCTCTGTCTCTGTCTCTATCAGTCTCTCTCACTATGTCTGTATCTCTCTGTCTCTCTCTTTGTCTCTGTCTCTCTCTCTGTCTCTCTCCGTGTCTCTGTCTCTCTCTGTCTCTCTCTGTGACTTTCATCTGTCTCTCTATCACACTCTCTGTCTCTTTCTGTCTCTCTCTGTCTCTCTCTCTTTGTCTCTTTTCTGTCTCTCTCTGTCTCTCTCTCTGTCTCACTCTGTATCTCTCTGTCTCTCTCTGTCTCTCACTCTGTCTCTATCACAGTCTTTCTCTGTTTCTAAATCCGTCTCTCTCTGTCTCTCTCTGTCTCTCTCTGTCTCTCTCTGTGTCTCTCACTGTCTCTCTCTGTAAGTCTCTGTCTCTCTCTGTCTCTCTCTGTCTCTCTCTCTGTCTCTCTCAGTCTCTCTCACTCTGTCCTTGTCTCTCTCTGTCTCTCTCTTTGTCTCTGCCTATCTGTCTCTCTCTCTGTCTCTCTCAGTCTCTCTCACTCTGTCTCTGTCTCTCTCTCTGTCTCTCTCAGTCTCTCTCACTATGTCTCTGTCTCTCTCTGTCTCTCTCTTTTCTCTGTCCCTCTCTGTGTCTTTCTCTGTCTCTCTCTATCTCTCTCTCTGTCTCTTTCTGTCTCTCTCTGTCTTTCTCTCCTTGTCTGTTTCCTGTCTCTCTCTGTCTCTCTCTGTGTTTCTCTCTCTGTCTCTCTTTGTCTCTCTCTGTCTCTCTCTTTGTATCTCTCTGTGTCTCACGCTATCTCTCTCTATGTCTCTCTCTATCTCTCTCTGTCTCTCTCTGTCTCTATCTCTGTCTTTCTCTGTCTCTCTCTCTGTCTCTATCAGTCTTACTCACTATGTCTCTGCCTCTCTCTGTCTCTCTCTGTGTCTCTGTCTCTCTCTGTCTCTCTCTGTGTCTTTCTCTGTCTCTCTATCTCTCACTCATCTCTTTCTGTCTCTCACTGTCTCTCACTCTGTCTCTTTCTCTGTCTTTCTCTGTTTCTAAATCCGTCTCTCTCTTTCTCTCTCTGTCTATCTCTGTGTCTCTCTGTGTCTCTCTCTGTCTCTCTCTATCTCTCTCTGTCTCTCTCTGTCTGTCTCTGTTTCTCTCTGTCTCTCTCTGTCTCTCTCTGTCTCTCTCTCTGATTCTCTTTATCTCTATCTCTGTCTCTCTCTGTCTCTCTCTGTTTCTATCTGTGTCTCTCTCTGTCTCGATCTGTATCTCTCTGTCTCTCTCTGTCTCTCTCTCTCTTTCTCTCTGTCTCTCTCTGTGTCTCTAGCTGTCTCTCTCTATCTCTCATTGTCTCTTTCTGTCTCTCTCTGTCTCTCTCTATTTCTATCTGTGTCTCTCTCTGTCTCTCTCTATCTCTCTCTCTGTCTCTTTCTGTCTCTCTCTGTCTCTCTTTGTGTCTCTCTCTGTCTCTCTCTGTATCTATCTGTCTCTCTCTGTCTCTCTCTGTGTCTCTCTCTTTCTCTCTGTCTGTCTCTATCTGTCTCTCTCACTCTGTCTCTGTCTCTCTCTCTGTCTCTCTCAGTCTCTCTCACTCTGTCCTTGTCTCTCTCTGTCTCTCTCTTTGTCTCTGCCTCTCTGTCTCTCTCTCTGTCTCTCTCAGTCTCTCTCACTCTGTCTCTGTCTCTCTCTCTGTCTCTCTCAGTCTCTCTCACTATGTCTCTGTCTCTCTCTGTCTCTCTCTTTTCTCTGTCCCTCTCTGTGTCTTTCTCTGTCTCTCTCTATCTCTCTCTCTGTCTCTTTCTGTCTCTCTCTGTCTTTCTCTCTTTGTCTGTTTCCTGTCTCACTCTGTCTCTCTCTGTGTTTCTCTCTCTGTCTCTCTTTGTCTCTCTCTGTCTCTCTCTTTGTATCTCTCTGTGTCTCACGCTATCTCTCTCTGTTTCTCTCTCTATCTCTCTCTGTCTCTCTCTGTCTCTATCTCTGTCTTTCTCTGTCTCTCTCTCTGTCTCTATCAGTCTCTCTCACTATGTCTCTGTCTCTCTCTGTCTCTCTCTGTGTCTCTGTCTCTCTCTGTCTCTCTCTGTGTCTTTCTCTGTCTCTCTATCTCTCACTCTGTCTCTTTCTGTCTCTCTCTGTCTCTCACTCTGTCTCTTTCTCTGTCTTTCTCTGTTTCTAAATCCGTCTCTCTCTGTCTCTCTCTGTGTCTCTCTGTGTCTCCCTCTGTCTCTCTCTATCTCTCTCTGTCTCTCTCTGTCTCTCTCTGTTTCTCTCTGTCTCTCTCTATATCTCTCTTTCTCTCTCTCTGATTCTCTTTATCTCTATCTCTGTCTCTCTCTGTCTCTCTCTGTTTCTATCTGTGTTTCTCTCTGTCTCGATCTGTATCTCTCTGTCTCTCTCTGTCTCTCTCTGTCTCTCTCTGTCTCTTTCTCTCTGTCTCTCTCTGTGTCTCTAGCTGTCTCTCTCTATCTCTCTCTGTCTCTTTCTGTCTCTCTCTGTCTCTCTCTCTTTGTCTGTTTTACTGTTTCTCTCTGTCTGTCTCTCTGTCTCTCTCTCTGTATCTCTCTGTCTCTCTGTCTCTCTCTGTCTCCCTCCTTGTCGTTCTCTGTCTCTCTCTCTGTCTCTCTCTCTATCTGTCTCTCTTTCTGTCTCTCTCTGTCTCTCTCTGTCTCTCTATCTGACTCTCTCTTTGTCTCTCTCTGTCTCTCTCTCTGTCTCTCTTTGTCTCTCTCCTTGTCTCTCTTTGTCTCTCTCTCTGTCTATATCTTTGTCTCTCTCTGTATCTCTCGTTCTCTCTCTGTCTCTCTCTGTCTCTCTCTGTCTCTCTCTGTCTCAATCTCTGTCTCTCTCTGTCTCTCGCTTTGTCTCTCTGTCTATCTAAGTCTATCTCAGTCTGTCTCTGTCTCTCTCTTTCTCGCTCTTTGTCTCTGTCTCTCTCTGTCTCTCTCTGTCTCTATCTCTGTCTCTCTCTGTCTCTGTCTCTATCAGTCTCTCTCACTATGTCTGTATCTCTCTGTCTCTCTCTTTGTCTCTGTCTCTCTCTCTGTCTCTCTCTGTGTCTCTGTCTCTCTCTGTCTCTCTCTGTGACTTTCTCTGTCTCTCTATCACGCTCTCTGTCTCTTTCTGTCTCTCTCTGTCTCTCTCTCTTTGTCTCTTTTCTGTCTCTCTCTGTCTCTCTCTCTGTCTCACTCTGTATCTCTCTGTCTCACTCTGTCTCTCACTCTGTCTCTATCACAGTCTTTCTCTGTTTCTAAATCCGTCTCTCTCTGTCTCTCTCTGTCTCTCTCTGTCTCTCTCTGTGTCTCTCATTGTCTCTCTCTGTAAGTCTCTGTCTCTCTCTGTCTCTCTCTGTCTCTCTCTCTGTCTCTCTCTGTCTCTCTCTCTGTCTCTCTCTGTCTTTATCTCTGTCTCTCTCTGTTTCTCTCCGTCTCTCTCTGTGTCTCTCTCTGTCTTTCTCAGTCTATCTCACTCTGTCTCTGTCTCTCTCTGTCTCTCTCTTTGTCTCTGTAACTCTCTGTCTCTCTCTCTGTCTATCTCTCTCACTTTGTCTCTGTCTATCTCTGCCTCTCTCTCTGTCTCTCAGTCTCTTTCACTCTATCTCTGTCTCTCTCTGTCTCTCTCTTTGTCTCTGTCTCTCTCTCTGTCTCTCTCTGTGTCTCTTTCTGTCTCTCTCTATCTCTCTCTGTCTCTTTCTGTCTCTTTCTGTCTCTCTCCCTTTGTCTGTTTTCTGTCTCTGTCTCTCTTTCTGTCTCTCTCTGTGTATCACTCTGCCTCTCTCTGTCGCTGTCTGTCTCTCTCTGAATCTCTCTGTCTCTATCTCTCTCTTTGTCTCTCTCTGTATCTCTCTGTCTCTCTCTTTGTCTCTCTCTGTCTACCTCTCTATCTGTCTCTCTCTGTGTCTCTGTCTGTCTCTCTGTCTCTCTGTCTGTCTCTCTCTCTCTGTCTCTCTGTCTATCTGTCTCTATCTCTGACTCTCCCTGTCCCTCTATGTATCTCAGAATCTCTCTGTTAATCTCTCTGTCTCTATCTCTGTCTCTCTCTGTCTCTCTCTGTGTCTCTGTCTCTCTCTGTCTCTCTCTGTGTCTTTCTCTGTCTCTTTATCTCTGTCTCTGTCTCTTTATGTCTCTCTCTGTCTCTCACTCTGTCTCTCTCTCTGTCTTCTCTGTTTCTAAATCCGTCTCTCTCTGTCTCTCTCTGTCTCTCTCTGTCTCTTTCTGTGTCTCTCTCTGTCTCTCTCTGTTTCGCTCTGTCTCTCCCTGTCTCTCGCTGTCTCTATCTCTGTCTCTCTCTGTCTCTCTCTGTCTCTCTCATCTCTCTCTGTCTCTCTCTGTCTCTCTCTGTGTCTCTCTCTGTCTTCTCTGTCTCTCTCTGTGTCTCTCTCTGTCTCTCTCTGTGTCTCTCTCTGTCTCTCTCTATGTCTCTCTCTGTCTCTCTCTTTGTCTCTCTTTGTCTACCTCTCTATCTCTCCCTGTGTCTCTCTCTGTGTCTCTCTATCACTCTCTCTGTCTCTCTCTCTGTCTCTCTCTGTCTCTATCTCTGTTTCTCTCTGTTTCTCTCTTTGTCTCTGTCTCTAACTGTCCGTCTCTCTGTCTCTCTCAGTCACTCCCACTCTGTCTCTGTCTCTCTCTTTGTCTCTGTCTCTCTCTGTGTCTCTCTTGTGTATCTCTGTGTCTCTGTCTCTCACTCTGTCTCTCTCTCTGTCTTCTCTGTTTCTAAATCCGTCTCTCTCTGTCTCTCTCTGTCCCTCTCTGTCTCTTTCTGTGTCTCTCTCTGTCTCTCTCTGTTTATCTCTGTTTCTATCTCTGTCTCTCTCTGTCTCTATCTCTGTCTCTCTCTGTCTCTCTCTGTCTCTATCTGTGTCTCTCTCTGTGTCTCTAAGTCTCTCTCACTCTGTCTCTGTCTCTCTCTTTCTCTCTGTCTCTCTCTCTGTCTCTCTCTGTGACTTTCTCTGTCTCTCTATCACGCTCTCTGTCTCTTTCTGTCTCTCTCTATCTCTCTCTCTTTGTCTCTTTTCTGTCTCTCTCTGTCTCTCTCTCTGTCTCACTCTGTATCTCTCTGTCTCACTCTGTCTCTCACTCTGTCTCTATCACAGTCTTTCTCTGTTTCTAAATCCGTCTCCCTCTGTCTCTCTCTGTCTCTCTCTGTCTCTCTCTGTCTCTCTCTGTGTCTCTCACTGTCTCTCTCTGTAAGTCTCTGTCTCTCTCTGTCTCTCTCTGTCTCTCTCTGTCTCTCTCTGTCTCTATATGTGTCTCTCTCTGTCTATCTCAGTCTCTCTCACTCTGTCTCTGTCTCTCTCTTTCTCTCTGTCTCTCTCGCTGTCTCTCTCTGTGTCTCTAGCTGTCTCTCTCTATCTCTCTCTGTCTCTTTATGTCTCTCTCTGTCTCTCTCTCTTTGTATGTTTTCTGTCCCTCCGTCTCTGTCTCTCTCTCTGTCTCTCTGTCTCTGTCTGTCTCTGTCTGTCTCTCTCTCTCTGTCTCTCTATCTGTCAGTCTCTTTGTCTCTCTCTGTCTCTCTCTCTGTCTCTCTCTGTCTCTCTCGCTGTCTCTCTCTTTCTCTCTCTCTGTCTCTCTCTCTGTCTCTATCATTGTCTCTCTCTGTCTATCTCTATCTCTCTGTGTCTCTCTCTGTCTCTGTCTGTATCTCTCTATCTCTCTCTGTCTCTCTCTGTCTCTCACTCTGTCTCTCTCTGTCTCTTTCTCTGTGTCTATCTCTGTCTCTCACTGTCTCTCTCTGTCTCTCTCTTTGTCTCTGTCTCTCTCTGTCTCTCTCTGTGTCTTTTTTTTTCTTTCTCTATCTCACTGTCTGTCTCTTTCTCTCTCTCTCTGTCTATCTCTTTGTCTCTTTTCTGTCTCTGTCTGTCTCTCTGTCTCTCTCTGTCTCTCTCTGTCTCTCTCACTCTGTCTCTGTTTCTCCTTGTCTCTCTCTCTGTCTCTCTCTTTGTCTCTCTCTGTCTCTCTCTGTGTCTCTCTCTGTGTCGATCTCTGTCTCTCTCTTTGTCTCTCTCTGTGTCTCTATTTCTGTCTCTCTCTGTCTCTCTCTGTCTCTCTGTGTCTTTCGCTGTGTCTCTCTCTGTCTCTCTCTGTCTCTCTCTGTCTCTGTCTTTATCTCTGTCTCTCTCTGTTTCTCTCCGTCTCTCTCTGTGTCTCTCTCTGTCTTTCTCAGTCTATCTCACTCTGTCTCTGTCTCTCTCTGTCTCTCTCTTTGTCTCTGTCACTCTCTGTCTCTCTCTGTCTATCTCTCTCTCTCTCACTTTGTCTCTGTCTTTCTCTGCCTCTCTCTGTCTCTCAGTCTCTTTCACTCTATCTCTGTCTCTCTGTCTCTCTCTTTGTCTCTGTCTCTCTCTCCGTCTCTCTCTGTGTCTCTCTCTGTCTTTCTCAGTCTATCTCACTCTGTCTCTGTCTCTCTCTGTCTCTCTCTTTGTCTCTGTCACTCTCTGTCTCTCTCTGTCTATCTCTCTCTCTCTCACTTTGTCTCTGTCTATCTCTGACTCTCTCTGTCTCTCAGTCTCTTTCACTCTATCTCTGTCTCTCTCTATCTCTCTCTCTTTGTCTCTTTTCTGTCTCTCTCTGTCTCTCTCTCTGTCTCACTCTGTATCTCTCTGTCTCACTCTGTCTCTCACTCTGTCTCTATCACAGTCTTTCTCTGTTTCTAAATCCGTCTCCCTCTGTCTCTCTCTGTCTCTCTCTGTCTCTCTCTGTCTCTCTCTGTGTCTCTCACTGTCTCTCTCTGTAAGTCTCTGTCTCTCTCTGTCTCTCTCTGTCTCTCTCTGTCTCTCTCTGTCTCTATATGTGTCTCTCTCTGTCTATCTCAGTCTCTCTCACTCTGTCTCTGTCTCTCTCTTTCTCTCTGTCTCTCTCGCTGTCTCTCTCTGTGTCTCTAGCTGTCTCTCTCTATCTCTCTCTGTCTCTTTATGTCTCTCTCTGTCTCTCTCTCTTTGTATGTTTTCTGTCCCTCCGTCTCTGTCTCTCTCTCTGTCTCTCTGTCTCTGTCTGTCTCTGTCTGTCTCTCTCTGTCTCTCTATCTGTCAGTCTCTTTGTCTCTCTCTGTCTCTCTCTCTGTCTCTCTCTGTCTCTCTCGCTGTCTCTCTCTTTCTCTCTCTCTGTCTCTCTCTCTGTCTCTATCATTGTCTCTCTCTGTCTATCTCTATCTCTCTGTGTCTCTCTCTGTCTCTGTCTGTATCTCTCTATCTCTCTCTGTCTCTCTCTGTCTCTCACTCTGTCTCTCTCTGTCTCTTTCTCTGTGTCTATCTCTGTCTCTCACTGTCTCTCTCTGTCTCTCTCTTTGTCTCTGTCTCTCTCTGTCTCTCTCTGTGTCTTTTTTTTCTTTCTCTATCTCACTGTCTGTCTCTTTCTGTCTCTCTCTGTCTATCTCTTTGTCTCT
>NW_028227276.1:4474922-4534922 GCF_978045245.1 Mus caroli
TGTCTGTTTTCTGTCTCTGTCTCTCTTTCTGTCTCTCTCTGTGTATCACTCTGCCTCTCTCTGTCGCTGTCTGTCTCTCTCTGAATCTCTCTGTCTCTATCTCTCTCTTTGTCTCTCTCTGTATCTCTCTGTCTCTCTCTTTGCCTCTCTCTGTCTACCTCTCTATCTGTCTCTCTCTGTGTCTCTGTCTGTCTCTCTGTCTCTCTGTCTCTCTGTCTGTCTCTCTCTCTCTCTGTCTCTCTGTCTATCTGTCTCTATCTCTGACTCTCTCTGTCCCTCTATGTATCTCAGAATCTCTCTGTTTATCTCTCTGTCTCTATCTCTGTCTCTCTCTGTCTCTCTCTGTGTCTCTGTCTATCTCTGTCTCTCTCTGTGTCTTTCTCTGTCTTTTTATCTCTGTCTCTGTCTCTTTATGTCTCTCTCTGTCTCTCACTCTGTCTCTCTCTCTGTCTTCTCTGTTTCTAAATCTGTCTCTCTCTGTCTCTCTCTGTCTCTCTCTGTCTCTTTCTGTGTCTCTCACTGTCTCTCTCTGTTTCTCTCTGTCTCTCTCTGTCTCTCGCTGTCTCTATCTCTGTCTCTCTCTGTCTCTCTCTGTCTCTCTCATCTCTCTCTGTCTCTCTCTGTCTCTCTCTGTGTCTCTCTCTGTCTTCTCTGTCTCTCTCTCTGTCTCTCTCTGTCTCTCTCTGTGTCTCTCTCTGTCTCTCTCTCTCTGTCTCTCTCTGTCTCTCTCTTTGTCTCTCTCTGTCTACCTCTCTATCTCTCCCTGTGTCTCTCTCTGTGTCTCTCTATCACTCTCTCTGTCTCTCTCTCTGTCTCTCTCTGTCTCTATCTCTGTTTCTCTCTTTGTCTCTGTTTCTAACTGTCCGTCTCTCTGTCTCTCTCATTCACTCTCACTCTGTCTCTGTCTCTCTCTTTGTCTCTGTCTCTCTCTGTGTCTCTCTTGTGTATCTCTGTGTCTCTGTCTCTCACTCTGTCTCTCTCTCTGTCTTCTCTGTTTCTAAATCCGTCTCTCTCTGTCTCTCTCTGTCTCTCTCTGTCTCTTTCTGTGTCTCTCACTGTCTCTCTCTGTTTATCTCTGTCTCTCTCTGTCTCTATCTCTGTCTCTCTCTGTCTCTATCTCTGTCTCTCTCTGTCTCTCTCTGTCTCTATCTGTGTCTCTCTCTGTGTCTCTAAGTCTCTCTACCTGTCTCTGTCTCTCTCTTTCTCTCTGTCTCTCTCTCTATTTCTCTCTGTGTCTCTAGCTGTCTCTCTCTATCTCTCTCTCTGTCTCTTCCTGTCTCTCTCTGTCTCTCTCTCTTGTCTGTTTTACTGTCTCTATCTGTCTCTCTCTCTGTCTCTCTCTGTCTCTCTCTCTGTCTCTCTCTGTTTCTCTCTCTGTCTCTCACTCTCTCTGACTCTATCATTGTCTCTCTCTGTCTCTCTCTATCTCTCTGTGTCTCTCCCTGTCTCTGTCTGTATCTCTCTATCTCTCACTGTCTCTCTCTGTTTCTCACTCTGTCTCTCTCTGTCTCTTTCTCTGTGTCTATCTCTGTCTCTCACTGTCTCTCTCTGTCTCTCTCTTTGTCTCTGTCTCTCTCTCTGTCTCTCTCAGTGTCTCTAGGTGTCTCTCTCTATCTCTCTCTGTCTCTTCCTGTTTCTCTCTGTCTCTCTCTCTCTTGTTTGTTTTACTCTCTCTCTCTGTCTCTCTCTCTGTCTCTCTCTGTCTCTCTCTCTGTCTCTCTCTGTCTCTCTCTCTGTCTCTCTCTCTCATGTCTCTATCGTTGTCTCTCTCTCTCTATCTATCTCTCTGTGTCTCTCTCTGTCTCTGTCTGTATCTCTCTATCTCTCTCTGTCTCTCTCTGTCTCTCACTCTGTCTCTCTCTGTCTCTTTCTCTGTGTCTATCTCTGTCTCTCACTGTCTCTCTCTGTCTCTCTCTTTGTCTCTGTCTCTCTCTCTGTCTCTCTCTGTGTCTTTTATTGTCTCTCTCTATCTCACTCTCTGTCTCTTTCTGTCTCTCTCTGTCTCTCTCTTTGTCTCTTTTCTGTCTCTGTCTTTCTCTCTGTCTCTCTCTGTCTCTGTCACTCTCACTCTGTCTCTGTTTCTCCTTGTCTCTCTCTCTGTCTCTCTCTTTGTCTCTCTCTGTCTCTCTCTGTGTCTCTCTCTCTCTATTTCTCTTTCTTTCTCTTTCTGTCTCTCTCTCTCTCTCTGTGTCACTATTTCTGTCTCTCTCTGTCTCTCTCTGTCTCTCTGTGTCTTTCGCTGTGTCTCTCTCTGTCTCTCTCTGTCTCTCTGTGTCTTTCGCTGTGTCTCTCTCTGTCTCTCTCTGTCTCTCTCTGTCTCTCTCTGTCTCTATCTCTGTCTCTCTTTGTTTCTCTCGGTCTCTCTCTGTGTCTCTCTCTGTCTCTCTCTCTATCTTACTCTGTCTCTGTCTCTCTCTGTCTCTCTCTTTGTCTCTGTCTCTCTCTGTCTCTCTCTCTGTCTATCTCAGTCTCTCTCACTTTGTCTCTGTCTCTCTCTGCCTCTCTCTCTGTCTCTCAGTCTCTTTCACTCTATCTCTGTCTCTCTCTGTCTCTCTCTTTGTCTCTGTCTATCTCTCTGTCTCTCTCTGTGTCTCTTTCTGTCTCTCTCTATCTCTCTCTCTGTCTCTTTCTGTCTCTCTCTGTCTCTCTCTCTTTGTCTGTTTTCTGTCTCTATCTCTCTTTCTGTCTCTCTCTGTGTATCACTCTGCCTCTCTCTGTATCTGTCTGTCTCTCTCTGAATCTCTTCTCTGTCTTTCTTTTTGTCTCTCTCTGTATCTCTCTGTCTCTCTCTTTGTCTCTCTCTGTCTACCTCTCTCTGTGTCTCTCTCTGTGTCTCTGTCTGTCTCTCTGTCTGTCTCTCTCTGTCTCTCTGTCTCTCTCTGTCTCTATCTCTGACCCTCTCTGTCCCTCTATGTATCTCAGACTCTCTCTGTTTCTCTCTCTGTCTCTATCTCTGTCTCTCTCTGACTCTCTCTGTGTCTCTGTCTATCTCTGTCTCTCTCTGTGTCTTTCTCTGTCTCTCTATCTCTGTATCTGTCTCTTTATGTCTCTCTCTGTCTCTCACTCTGTCTCTCTCTCTGTCTTCTCTGTTTCTAAATCCGTCTCTCTCTGTCTTTCTCTGTCTCTCTCTGTCTCTTTCTGTGTCTCTCTCTGTCTCTCTCTGTTTCTCTTTGTCTCTCTCTGTCTCTCTCTCTGTCTCTCTCTGTCTCTATCTCTGTCTCTCTCTGTCTCTCTCTGTCTCTCTCTGTGTCTCTCTCTGTCTCTCTCAGTTTCTCTCACTCTGTCTCTGTCTCTCTCTTTCTCTCTGTCTCTCTCTCTGTCTCTCTCTGTGTCTATATCTGTCTCTCTCTATCTCTCTCTCTGTCTCTTCCTGTCTATCTCTGTCTCTCTCTCTTGTCTATTTTACTGTCTCTCTCTGTCGCTCTCTCTGTCTCTCTCTGTTCTCTCTGTCTCTCTCTCTGTCTCTATCTCTGTCTCTCTCTCTCTGTCTCTATCAGTCTCTCTCACTATGTCTCTGCCTCTCTCTGTCTCTCTCTGTGTCTCTGTCTCTCTCTGTCTCTCTCTGTGTCTTTCTCTGTCTCTATCTCTCACTCATCTCTTTCTGTCTCTCTCTGTCTCTCACTCTGTCTCTTTCACTGTCTTTCTCTGTTTCTAAATCCGTCTCTCTCTGTCTCTCTCTGTCTATCTCTGTGTCTCTCTGTGTCTCTCTCTGTCTCTATCTCTCTCTGTCTCTCTCTGTCTCTCTCTGTTTCTCTCTGTCTCTCTCTGTCTCTCTCTGTCTCTCTCTGTCTCTCTCTCTGATTCTCTTTATCTCTATCTCTGTCTCTCTCTGTCTCTCTCTGTTTCTATCTGTGTCTCTCTCTGTCTCGATCTGTATCTCTCTGTCTCTCTCTGTCTCTCTCTCTCTCTTTCTCTCTGTCTCTCTCTGTGTCTCTAGCTGTCTCTCTCTATCTCTCATTGTCTCTTTCTGTCTCTCTCTGTCTCTCTCTCTTTGTCTGTTTTACTGTTTCTCTCTGTCTCTCTCTCTGTCTCTCTCTGTGTATCTCTCTGTCTCTCTGTCTCTCTCTGTCTCCCTCCTTGTCTCTCTCTGTCTCTCTCTCTGTCTCTCTCTCTCTGTCTCTCTTTCTGTCTCTCTCTGTCTCTCTCTGTCTCTCTATCTGACTCTCTCTTTGTCTCTCTCTGTCTCTCTCTCTGTCTCTCTCTGTCTCTCTCCTTGTCTCTCTCTGTCTCTCTCTCTGTCTCTCTCTCTCTCTCTCTGTGTCTATATCTTTGTCTCTCTCTGTCTCTCTCTGTCTCTCTCTGTCTCTCTCTGTGTCTCTCTCTGTCTCTCTCTGTATCTCTCTGTCTCTCTCTATCTCTCTGTGTCTCTCTCTTTCTCTCTGTCTGTCTCTATCTGTCTCTCTCACT
Organism: Mus caroli; assembly: GCF_978045245.1. Classification (NCBI taxonomy): domain Eukaryota; kingdom Metazoa; phylum Chordata; class Mammalia; order Rodentia; family Muridae; genus Mus; species Mus caroli. The sequence continues at coordinate 4,479,330 of NW_028227276.1, forward strand.
CTGTCTCTGTCTCTGTCTCTGTCTCTGTCTCTCTCAGTCTCTCTCACTCTATCCTTGTCTCTCTCTGTCTCTCTCTTTGTCTCTGCCTCTCTGTCTCTCTCTCTGTCTCTCTCAGTCTCTCTCACTCTGTCTCTGTCTCTCTCTCTGTCTCTCTCATTCTCTCTCACTATGTCTCTGTCCCTCTCTGTGTCTTTCTCTGTCTCTCTCTATCTCTCTCTCTGTCTCTTTCTGTCTCTCTCTGTCTTTCTCTCCTTGTCTGTTTCCTGTCTCTTTCTGTCTCTCTCTGTGTTTCTCTCTCTGTCTCTCTTTGTATCTCTCTGTCTCTCTCTTTGTATCTCTCTGTGTCTCACGCTATCTCTCTCTGTGTCTCTCTCTATCTCTCTCACTTTATCTCTCTCTGTCTCTCTCTCTTTGTCTCTGTCTATCTCTTTGTCTCTCTCTGTGTCTCTCTCTCTCTCTCTATCTCTCTCTCTGTCTCTTTCTGTCTCTCTCTGTCTCTCTTTGTGTCTCTCTCTGTCTCTCTCTGTATCTATCTGTCTCTCTCTGTCTCTCTCTGTGTCTCTCTCTTTCTCTCTGTCTGTCTCTATCTGTCTCTCTCACTCTGTCTCTGTCTCTCTCTCTGTCTCTCTCAGTCTCTCTCACTCTGTTCTTGTCTCTCTCTGTCTCTCTCTTTGTCTCTGCCTCTGTGTCTCTCTCTCTGTCTCTCTCAGTCTCTCTCACTCTGTCTCTGTCTCTCTCTCTGTCTCTCTCAGTCTCTCTCACTATGTCTCTGTCTCTCTCTGTCTCTCTCCTTTCTCTGTCCCCTTCTGTGTCTTTCTCTGTCTCTCTCTATCTCTCTCTCTCTGTCTCTTTCTGTCTCTCTCTGTCTTTCTCTCCTTGTCTGTTTCCTGTCTCTCTCTGTCTCTCTCTGTGTTTCTCTCTCTGTCTCTCTTTGTCTCTCTCTGTCTCTCTCTTTGTATCTCTCTGTGTCTCACGCTATCTCTCTCTGTGTCTCACTCTATCTCTCTCTGTCTCTCTCTGTCTCTATCTCTGTCTTTCTCTGTCTCTCTCTCTGTCTCTATCAGTCTCTCTCACTATGTCTCTGCCTCTCTCTGTCTCTCTCTGTGTCTCTGTCTCTCTCTGTCTCTCTCTGTGTCTTTCTCTGTCTCTCTATCTCTCACTCTGTCTCTTTCTGTCTCTCTCTGTCTCTCACTCTGTCTCTTTCTCTGTCTTTCTCTGTTTCTAAATCCGCCTCTCTCTGTCTCTCTCTGTGTCTCTCTGTGTCTCCCTCTGTCTCTCTCTATCTCTCTCTGTCTCTCTCTGTCTCTCTCTGTTTCTCTCTGTCTCTCTCTCTCTCTGTCTCTCTCTCTGATTCTCTTTATCTCTATCTCTGTCTCTCTCTGTCTCTCTCTGTTTCTATCTGTTTCTCTCTCTGTCTCGATCTGTATCTCTCTGTCTCTCTCTGTCTCTCTCTGTCTCTCTCTCTCTCTTTCTCTCTGTCTCTCTCTGTGTCTCTCTCTGATTCTCTTTATCTCTATCTCTGTTTCTCTCTGTCACTCTCTGTTTCTATCTGTGTCTCTCTCTGTCTCGATCTGTATCTCTCTGTCTCTCTCTGTCTCTCTCTGTCTCTCTCTGTCTCTTTCTCTCTGTCTCTCTCTGTGTCTCTAGCTGTCTCTCTCTATCTCTCTCTGTCTCTTTCTGTCTCTCTCTGTCTCTCTCTTTTGTCTGTTTTACTGTTTCTCTCTGTCTCTCTCTCTGTCTCTCTCTCTGTATCTCTCTGTCTCTCTGTCTCTCTCTGTCTCCCTCCTTGTTGTTCTCTGTCTCTCTCTCTGTCTCTCTCTCTATCTGTCTCTCTTTCTGTCTCTCTCTGTCTCTCTCTGTCTCTCTATCTGACTCTCTCTTTGTCTCTCTCTGTCTCTCTCTCTGTCTCTCTCCATGTCTCTCTATGTCTCTCTCTCTGTCTCTCTCTCTCTGTCTATATCTTTGTCTCTCTCTGTCTCTCTCTGTCTCTCTCTGTCTCTCTCTGTCTCTCTCTGTGTCTCTCTCTGTCTCTCTCTGTATCTCTCATTCTCTCTCTGTCTCTCTCTGTCTCTCTCTGTCTCTCTCTGTCTCTATCTCTGTCTCTCTCTGTCTCTCGCTGTGTCTCTCTGTCTATCTAAGTCTATCTCAGTCTGTCTCTGTCTCTCTCTTTCTCGCTCTTTGTCTCTGTCTCTCTCTGTCTCTCTCTGTCTCTATCTCTGTCTCTCTCTGTCTCTGTCTCTATCAGTCTCTCTCACTATGTCTGTATCTCTCTATATCTCTCTTTGTCTCTGTCTCTCTCTCTGTCTCTCTCTGTGTCTCTGTCTCTCTCTGTCTCTCTCTGTGACTTTCTCTGTCTCTCTATCACGCTCTCTGTCTCTTTCTGTCTCTCTCTGTCTCTCTCTCTTTGTCTCTTTTCTGTCTCTCTCTGTCTCTCTCTCTGTCTCACTCTGTATCTCTCTGTCTCTCTCTGTCTCTCACTCTGTCTCTATCACAGTCTTTCTCTGTTTCTAAATCCATCTCTCTCTGTCTCTCTCTGTCTCTCTCTGTCTCTCTCTGTGTCTCTCACTGTCTCTCTCTGTAAGTCTCTGTCTATCTCTGTCTCTCTCTGTCTCTCTCTCTGTCTCTCTCTCTGTCTCTCTCTGTCTCTCTCTGTGTCTCTCTCTGTCTCTATCTGTGTCTCTCTCTGTCTATCTCAGTCTCTCTCACTCTGTCTCTGTCTCTCTCTTTCTCTCTGTCTCTCTCGCTGTCTCTCTCTGTGTCTCTAGCTGTCTCTCTCTATCTCTCTCTGTCTCTTTATGTCTCTCTCTGTCTCTCTCTCTTTGTATGTTTTGTGTCTCTCTGTCTCTGTCTCTGTCTCTCTCTCTGTCTCTCTGTCTCTGTCTCTATCATTGTCTCTCTCTGTCTATCTCTATCTCTCTGTGTCTCTCTCTGTCTCTGGTTGTATCTCTCTATCTCTCTCTGTCTCTCTCTGTCTCTCACTCTGTCTCTCTCTGTCTCTTTCTCTGTGTCTATCTCTGTCTCTCACTGTCTCTCTCTGTCTCTCTCTTTGTCTCTGTCTCTCTCTGTCTCTCTCTGTGTCTTTTTTGTCTCTCTCTATCTCACTCTCTGTCTCTTTCTGTCTCTCTCTGTCTATCTCTTTGTCTCTTTTCTGTCTCTGTCTGTCTCTCTGTCTCTCTCTGTCTCTCTCTGTCTCTCTCACTCTGTCTCTGTTTCTCCTTGTCTCTCCCTCTGTCTCTCTCTTTGTCTCTCTCTGTCTCTCGTTGTGTCTCTCTCTCTGTCGATCTCTGTCTCTCTCTTTGTCTCTCTCTGTGTCTCTATTTCTGTCTCTCTCTGTCTCTCTCTGTCTCTCTGTGTCTTTCGCTGTGTCTCTCTCTGTCTCTCTCTGTCTCTCTCTCTGTCTCTCTCTGTCTTTATCTCTGTCTCTCTCTGTTTCTCTCCGTCTCTCTCTGTGTCTCTCTCTGTCTTTCTCAGTCTATCTCACTCTGTCTCTGTCTCTCTCTGTCTCTCTCTTTGTCTCTGTAACTCTCTGTCTCTCTCTCTGTCTATCTCTCTCTCTCTCACTTTGTCTCTTTCTATCTCTGCCTCTCTCTCTGTCTCTCAGTCTCTTTCACTCTATCTCTGTCTCTCTCTGTCTCTCTCTTTGTCTCTGTCTCTCTCTCTGTCTCTCTCTGTGTCTCTTTCTGTCTCTCTCTATCTCTCTCTGTCTCTTTCTGTCTCTTTCTGTCTCTCTCCCTTTGTCTGTTTTCTGTCTCTGTCTCTCTTTCTGTCTCTCTCTGTGTATCACTCTGCCTCTCTCTGTCGCTGTCTGTCTCTCTCTGAATCTCTCTGTCTCTATCTCTCTCTTTGTCTCTCTCTGTATCTCTCTGTCTCTCTCTTTGCCTCTCTCTGTCTACCTCTCTATCTGTCTCTCTCTGTGTCTCTGTCTGTCTCTCTCTCTCTCTGTCTCTCTGTCTGTCTCTCTCTCTCTCTGTCTCTCTGTCTATCTGTCTCTATCTCTGACTCTCTCTGTCCCTCTATGTATCTCAGAATCTCTCGGTTTATCTCTCTGTCTCTATCTCTGTCTCTCTCTGTCTCTCACTGTCTCTCTCTGTTTCTCTCTGTATCTCTCTCTGTCTCTCTCAAGTTATCTCACTCTGTCTCTGTCTCTCTCTGTCTCTCTCTTTGTCTCTGTCTCTCTCTGTCTCTCTCTCTGTCTCTCTCTGTCTCTTTCTTTGTCTCTGTCTCTCTCTGTCTCTCTCTGTGTCTCACTGTGTATCTCTCTATCTCTGTCTGTCTCTCTCTGTCTCTCTCTGTATCTCACTGTCTATCTCTGTCTCTGTGTGTCTCTCTCTCTGTCTCTCTCTTTGCCTGTCTCTTTCTCTCTCTCTGTTTCTCTCTCTCTCAGTCTCTATCTCTGTCTCTCTCTTTCCCTCTATGTATCTCTCTGTCTCTATCTCTGTCTCTGTCTCACTGTCTCTCTCTGTATCTCTCTCTTTCTCTCTCAAGCTATCTCACTCTGTCTCTGTCTCTCTCTGTCTCTCTCTTTGTCTCTGTCTCTCTCTGTCTCTCTCTCTGTCTATCTCAGTCTGTCTCACTTTGTCTCTATCTCTCTCTGTCTCTCTCTGTCCCTCTCTGTCTCTCTCTGTCTCTATCTCTGTCTCTCTCTGTCTCTCTCTGTATCTCTCTATATGTCTCTTTCTGTCTCTCTCTCTTTGTCGGTTTCTGTCTCTCTCTGTCTCTCTCTGTCTCTCTCTGTATCTCACTGTCTCTCTCTGTTTCTGTGTGTCTCTCTCTGTCTCTCTCTTTGTCTGTCTCTGTCTCTCTCTCTCTCAGTCTATGTCTGTCTCTCTCTTTCCCTCTATGTCTCTCTCTGTCTCTATCTCTGTCTCTCTCTCTCTCTCTCTGTCTCTCTCTGTATCTCTCTCTGTCTCTCTCAAGTTATCTCACTCTGTCTCTGTCTCTCTCTGTCTCTCTCTTTGTCTGTCTCTCTCTGTCTCTCTCTCTGTCTCTCTCTGTCTCTCTCTTTGTCTCTGTCTCTCTCTCTGTCTCTCTCTGTGTCTCACTCTGTATCTCTCTATCTCTCTCTGTCTCTCTCTGTCTCTCTCTGTATCTCACTGTCTCTCTCTGTCTCTGTGTGTCTCTCTCTCTGTCTCTCTCTTTGTCTGTCTCTGTCTCTCTCTCTGTTTCTCTCTCTCTCAGTCTCTATCTCTGTCTTTCTCTTCCCTCTATGTCTCTCTCTGTCTCTATCTCTGTCTCTGTCTCTCTCTGTCTCTCTCTGTATCTCTCTCTGTCTCTCTCAAGCTATCTCACTCTGTCTCTGTCTCTCTCTGTCTCTCTCTTTGTCTCTGTCTCTCTCTGTCTCTCTCTCTGTCTATCTCAGTCTCTCTCACTTTGTCTCTATCTCTCTCTGTCTCTCTCTCTGTCTCTCTCTGTCTCTCTCACTCTGTCTCTGTCTCTCTCTGTCTCTCTCTTTGTCTCTGTCTCTCTCTCTGTCTCTCTCTGTGTCTCAATCTGTCTCTCTCTCTATCTCTCTCTTTGTCTCTCTCTGTCTCTCTCTATATCTCACTGTCTCTCTCTGTCTTTGTGTGTCTCTCTCTGTCTCTCTCTTTGTCTGTCTCTGTCTCTCTCTCTCTGTCTCTCTCTCTCTGTCTCTATCTCTGTCTCTCTCTGTCCCTCTCTGTCTCTCTCTGTCTCTATCTCTGTCTCTCTCTGTCTCTCTCTGTCTCTCTCTGTATCTCTCTATCTGTCTCTTTCAGTCTCTCTCTCTTTGTCGGTTTCTGTCTCTATCTCACTCTCTGTCTCTTTCTGTCTCTCTCTGTCTCTCTCTATATCTCACTGTCTCTCTTTGTCTTTGTGTGTCTCTCTCTCTGTCTCTCTCTTTGTCTGTCTCTGTCTCTCTCTCTCTGTCTCTCTCTCTCTGTCTCTATCTCTGTCTCTCTCTGTCCCTCTCTGTCTCTCTCTGTCTCTATCTTTGTCTCTCTCTGTCTCTCTCTGTCTCTCTCTGTATCTCTCTATCTGTCTCTTTCAGACTCTCTCTCTTTGTCGGTTTCTGTCTCTCTCTATCTCACTCTCTGTCTCTTTCTGTCCCTCTCTGTCTCTCTCTGTCTCTATCTCTATCTCTCTCTGTCTCTCTCTGTCTCTCTCCGTATCTCTCTATCTGTCTCTTTCTTTCTCTCTCTCTTTGTCGGTTTCTGTCTGTCTCTGTCTCTCTCCTTCCCTCTGTATCTCACTGTCTCTCTCTGTCTCTTTGTGTCTCTCTCTCTGTCTCTCTCTTTGTCTGTCTCTGTCTCTCTCTCTGTCTCTCTCTCTCTCAGTCTCTATCTCTGTCTCTCTCTTTCCCTCTATGTCTCTCTCTGTCTCTATCTCTGTCTCTCTCTGTCTCTCTCTGTCTCTCTCTGTATCTCTCTCTGACTCTCTCAAGCTATCTCACTTTGTCTCTGTCTCTCTCTGTCTCTCTCTTTGTCTCTGTCTCTCTCTGTCTCTCTCTCTGTCTATCTCAGTCTCTCTCACTTTGTCTCTATCTCTCTCTGTCTCTCTCTGTGTCTCACTCTGTCTCTCTCTCTATCTCTCTCTTTCTCTCTCTGTCTCTCTCTATATCTCACTGTCTCTCTCTGTCTTTGTGTGTCTCTCTCTCTGTCTCTCTCTTTGTCTGTCCCTGTCTCTCTCTCTCTGTCTCTCTCTCTCTCTGTCTCTATCTCTGTCTCTCTCTGTCCCTCTCTGTTTCTCTCTGTCTCTATCTCTGTCTCTCTCTGTCTCTCTCTGTCTCTCTCTGTATCTCTCTCTGTCTCTCTCAAGCTATCTCTCTCTGTCTCTGTCTCTCTCTGTCTCTCTCTTTGTCTCTGTCTCTCTCTGTCTCTCTCTCTGTCTATCTCAGTCTCTCTCACTTTGTCTCTGTCTCTCTCTGTCTCTCTCACTCTGTCTCTGTCTCTCTCTGTCTCTCTCTTTGTCTCTGTCTCTCTCTGTCTCTCTCTCTGTCTATCTCAGTCTCTCTCAATTTGTCTCTGTCTCTCTCTGTCCCTCTCTCTGTCTCTCTCAGTCTCTCTCACTCTGTTGTGTCTCACTCTGTCTCTCTCTTTGTCTCTGTCTCTCTCTCTGTCTCTCTCTGTCTCACTCTGTCCCTGTCTCTATATCTGTCTCTCTCTGTCTCTCTCTGTCTCTCTCTGTCTCTTGTTGTGTCTTTCTTTGTCTCTCTCTATCTCTCTGTCTCTTTCTGTCTCTCTCTGTCTCTCTCTCTTTGTCTGTTTTCTTTCTGTCTCTTTCTCTCTCTCTCTGTCTCTCTCTGTATCTCTCTGTCTCTCTCTGTCTCTCTCTCTGTCTCTATCTCCGTATCTCTCTGTCTCACTCTGTCTCTCTCTGTGTCTCTCTTTGTCTCTCTCAGTCTCTCTCACTCTGTCTCTGTTTCTCTCTGTCTCTCTGTCTCTCTCATTCTCTCTCACTCTTTCTCTGTCTCTCTCTTTGTCTCTGTCTTTTGTCTCTTACTCTCTGTGTCTCTCTCTGTCTCTCTCTATCTCTCTATCTGTCTCTTTCTGTCTCTCTCTCTTTGTCGGTTTCTTTCTCTCTCTGTCTCTCTCTGTCTGTCTCTCTGTATCTCTCTGTCTCTCTCTGTCTCTCTCTGTGTCTCTATCTCTGTATCTCTCTGTCTCACTCTGTCTCTCTCTGTGTCTCTCTTTGTCTCTCTCAGTCTCTCTCACTCTGTCTCTGTTTCTCTCTGTCTCTCTCTCTGTCTCTCTCATTCTCTCTCACTCTTTCTCTGTCTCTCTCTTTGTCTCTGTCTTTTGTCTCTTACTCTCTGTGTCTCTCTCTGTCTCTCTCTATCTCTCTATCTGTCTCTTTCTGTCTCTCTCTCTTTGTCGGTTTCTTTCTCTCTCTGTCTCTCTCTGTCTCTCTCTGTATCTCACTGTCTCTCTCTGTCTCTGTGTTTCTCTCTCTGTCTCCCTCTCTCTATCTCTCTCTTTGTCTGTCTCTGTCTCTCTCTGTCTCTCTCTCTCTGTCGCTCTCTGTCTCTCTCTCTGTCTCTCTCTCTCTGTCTCTCTCTGTCTCTCTCTGTCTCTCTCTGTCTCTATCTCTGTCTCTCTCTGTCTCTCTTGTGTCTCTCTCTCTGTCTCACTCAGTCTATCTCACTCTGTCTCTGTCTCTCTCTGTCTCTCTCTCTGTCTCTCTCAGTCTCTCTCACTTTGTCTCTGTCTCTCTCTGTCTCTCTCTGTCTCTCTCTGTCTCAATCTCTGTCTCTCTCTGTCGCTCTCTGTGTCTCTCTCTGTCTCTCTCAGTCTATCTCACTCTGTCTCTGTCTCTCTCTTTGTCTTTGTCTCTCTCTGTCTGTTTCTGTCTCTCTCTGTCTCTCTCTCTTTGTCTCTTTCTGTCTCTCTGTCTCTCTCTGTCGCTCTCTGTGTCTCTCTCTGTCTCTCTCAGTCTATCTCACTTTGTCTCTGTCTCTCTCTCTGTCTCTCTCTGTGTCTCACTCTGTCTCTCTCTATGTCTCTCTCTGTCTCTCTCTGTATCTCTCTGTCTCTCTCTGACTCTCTCTGTCTCTCTCTCTCTGTCTCTCTCTGTCTTATCTCTGTCTCTCTCTGTCTCTCTCTGTGTCTCTCTCTTTCTCTCTCTATCTCTCTCTCTGTCTCTTTCTGCCTCTCTCTGTCTCTCTCTGTGTTTCTCTCTGTCTCTCTCTCTATCTCTCTGTCTCTCTCTGTCTCTCTCTGTCTCTCTCTCTGTCTCTCTCTGTCTCTTTCTATCTCACTCTCTGTCTCTTTCTGTCTCTCTCTGTCTCTCTCTTTGTCTCATTTCTATCTCTCTCTGTCTCTCTCTGTGTCTCTCTCTGTATCTCTCTGTCTCTCTCTGTCTCTATCTCTGTCTCTCTCTGTCTCTCTCTGTCTCTCTCTGTATCTCTCTATCTGTCTCTTTCTGCCTCTCTCTCTTTGTCGGTTTCTGTCTCTCTCTATCTCACTCTCTGTCTCTTTCTGTCTCTCTCTGTCTCTCTCTTTGTCTCATTTCTGTCTCTCTCTGTCTCTCTCTCTGTCTCTCTGTATCTCTCTGTCTCTCTCTGTCTCTCTCTGTCCCTCTCTGTCTCTCTCTGTATCTCTCTCTGTCTCTCTCTGTCTCTCTCTGTCTCTCTCTGTATCTCTCTATCTGTCTCTTTCTGTCTCTCTCTGTCTCTCTCTTTGTCTCATTTCTGTCTCTCTCTGTCTCTCTCTCTGTCTCTCTCTGTATCTCTCTGTCTCTCTCTGTCTCTCTGTCCCTCTCTGTCTCTCTCTGTCTCTATCTCTGTCTCTCTCTGTCTCTCTCTGTCTCTCTCTGTATCTCTCTATCTGTCTCTTTCTGCCTCTCTCTCTTTGTCGGTTTCTGTCTCTCTCTGTCTCTCTCTGTATCTCACTGTCTCTCTCTGTCTCTGTGTGTCTCTCTCTCTGTCTCTCTCTATGTCTGTCTCTGTCTATCTCTCTGTCTCTCTCTCTCTCTCAGTCTCTATCTCTGTCTCTCTCTTTCCCTCTATTTCTCTCTCTGTCTCTATCTCTGTCTCTCTCTGTCTCTCTCTGTATCTCTCTCTGTCCCTCTCAAGCTATCTCACTCTGTCTCTGTCTCTCACTGTCTCTCTCTTTGTCTCTGTCTCTCTCTGTCTCTCTCTCTGTCTATCTCAGTCTCTCTCACTTTGTTTCTATCTCTCTCTGTCTCTCTCTGTCTCTCTCTGTCTCTCTTTTTGTCTCTGTCTCTCTCTCTGTCTCTCTCTGTCTCACTCTGTCCCTGTCTCTATATCTGTCTCTCTCTGTCTCTCTCTGTCTCTCTCTGTCTCTTGTTGTGTCTTTCTTTGTCTCTCTCTATCTCTCTGTCTCTTTCTGTCTCTCTCTGTCTCTCTCTCTTTGTCTGTTTTCTTTCTGTCTCTTTCTCTCTCTCTCTGTCTCTCTCTGTATCTCTCTGTCTCTCTCTGTCTCTCTCTGTGTCTCTATCTCCGTATCTCTCTGTCTCACTCTGTCTCTCTCTGTGTCTCTCTTTGTCTCTCTCAGTCTCTCTCACTCTGTCTCTGTTTCTCTCTGTCTCTCTCTCTGTCTCTCTCATTCTCTCTCACTCTTTCTCTGTCTCTCTCTTTGTCTCTGTCTTTTGTCTCTTACTCTCTGTGTCTCTCTCTGTCTCTCTCTATCTCTCTATCTGTCTCTTTCTGTCTCTCTCTCTTTGTCGGTTTCTTTCTCTCTCTGTCTCTCTCTGTCTCTCTCTGTATCTCACTGTCTCTCTCTGTCTCTGTGTTTCTCTCTCTGTCTCCCTCTCTCTATCTCTCTCTTTGTCTGTCTCTGTCTCTCTCTCTGTCTCTCTCTCTGTGTCGCTCTCTGTCTCTCTCTCTGTCTCTCTCTCTCTGTCTCTCTCTGTCTCTCTCTGTCTCTCTCTGTCTCTATCTCTGTCTCTCTCTGTCTCTCTTGTGTCTCTCTCTCTGTCTCACTCAGTCTATCTCACTCTGTCTCTGTCTCTCTCTGTCTCTCTCTCTGTCTCTCTCAGTCTCTCTCACTTTGTCTCTGTCTCTCTCTGTCTCTCTCTGTCTCTCTCTGTCTCAATCTCTGTCTCTCTCTGTCGCTCTCTGTGTCTCTCTCTGTCTCTCTCAGTCTATCTCACTCTGTCTCTGTCTCTCTCTTTGTCTTTGTCTCTCTCTGTCTGTTTCTGTCTCTCTCTGTCTCTCTCTCTTTGTCTCTTTCTGTCTCTCTGTCTCTCTCTGTCGCTCTCTGTGTCTCTCTCTGTCTCTCTCAGTCTATCTCACTTTGTCTCTGTCTCTCTCTCTGTCTCTCTCTGTGTCTCACTCTGTCTCTCTCTATCTCTCTCTCTGTCTCTCTCTGTATCTCTCTGTCTCTCTCTGACTCTCTCTGTCTCTCTCTCTCTGTCTCTCTCTATCTTATCTCTGTCTCTCTCTGTCTCTCTCTGTGTCTCTCTCTTTCTCTCTCTATCTCTCTCTCTGTCTCTTTCTGTCTCTCTCTGTCTCTCTCTGTGTTTCTCTCTGTCTCTCTCTCTATCTCTCTGTCTCTCTCTGTCTCTCTCTGTCTCTCTCTCTGTCTCTCTCTGTCTCTTTCTATCTCACTCTCTGTCTCTTTCTGTCTCTCTCTGTCTCTCTCTTTGTCTCATTTCTATCTCTCTCTATCTCTCTCTGTGTCTCTCTCTGTATCTCTCTGTCTCTCTCTGTCTCTATCTCTGTCTCTCTCTGTCTCTCTCTGTCTCTCTCTGTATCTCTCTATCTGTCTCTTTCTGCCTCTCTCTCTTTGTCGGTTTCTGTCTCTCTCTATCTCACTCTCTGTCTCTTTCTGTCTCTCTCTGTCTCTCTCTTTGTCTCATTTCTGTCTCTCTCTGTCTCTCTCTCTGTCTCTCTGTATCTCTCTGTCTCTCTCTGTCTCTCTCTGTCCCTCTCTGTCTCTCTCTGTATCTCTCTCTGTCTCTCTCTGTCTCTCTCTGTCTCTCTCTGTATCTCTCTATCTGTCTCTTTCTGTCTCTCTCTGTCTCTCTCTTTGTCTCATTTCTGTCTCTCTCTGTCTCTCTCTCTGTCTCTCTCTGTATCTCTCTGTCTCTCTCTGTCTCTCTGTCCCTCTCTGTCTCTCTCTGTCTCTATCTCTGTCTCTCTCTGTCTCTCTCTGTCTCTCTCTGTATCTCTCTATCTGTCTCTTTCTGCCTCTCTCTCTTTGTCGGTTTCTGTCTCTCTCTGTCTCTCTCTGTATCTCACTGTCTCTCTCTGTCTCTGTGTGTCTCTCTCTCTGTCTCTCTCTATGTCTGTCTCTGTCTATCTCTCTGTCTCTCTCTCTCTCTCAGTCTCTATCTCTGTCTCTCTCTTTCCCTCTATTTCTCTCTCTGTCTCTATCTCTGTCTCTCTCTGTCTCTCTCTGTATCTCTCTCTGTCCCTCTCAAGCTATCTCACTCTGTCTCTGTCTCTCACTGTCTCTCTCTTTGTCTCTGTCTCTCTCTGTCTCTCTCTCTGTCTATCTCAGTCTCTCTCACTTTGTTTCTATCTCTCTCTGTCTCTCTCTGTCTCTCTCTGTCTCTCTTTTTGTCTCTGTCTCTCTCTCTGTCTCTCTCTGTCTCACTCTGTCCCTGTCTCTATATCTGTCTCTCTCTGTCTCTCTCTGTCTCTCTCTGTCTCTTGTTGTGTCTTTCTTTGTCTCTCTCTATCTCTCTGTCTCTTTCTGTCTCTCTCTGTCTCTCTCTCTTTGTCTGTTTTCTTTCTGTCTCTTTCTCTCTCTCTCTGTCTCTCTCTGTATCTCTCTGTCTCTCTCTGTCTCTCTCTGTGTCTCTATCTCCGTATCTCTCTGTCTCACTCTGTCTCTCTCTGTGTCTCTCTTTGTCTCTCTCAGTCTCTCTCACTCTGTCTCTGTTTCTCTCTGTCTCTCTCTCTGTCTCTCTCATTCTCTCTCACTCTTTCTCTGTCTCTCTCTTTGTCTCTGTCTTTTGTCTCTTACTCTCTGTGTCTCTCTCTGTCTCTCTCTATCTCTCTATCTGTCTCTTTCTGTCTCTCTCTCTTTGTCGGTTTCTTTCTCTCTCTGTCTCTCTCTGTCTCTCTCTGTATCTCACTGTCTCTCTCTGTCTCTGTGTTTCTCTCTCTGTCTCCCTCTCTCTATCTCTCTCTTTGTCTGTCTCTGTCTCTCTCTCTGTCTCTCTCTCTGTGTCGCTCTCTGTCTCTCTCTCTGTCTCTCTCTCTGTCTCTCTCTGTCTCTCTCTGTCTCTCTCTGTCTCTATCTCTGTCTCTCTCTGTCTCTCTTGTGTCTCTCTCTCTGTCTCACTCAGTCTATCTCACTCTGTCTCTGTCTCTCTCTGTCTCTCTCTCTGTCTCTCTCAGTCTCTCTCACTTTGTCTCTGTCTCTCTCTGTCTCTCTCTGTCTCTCTCTGTCTCAATCTCTGTCTCTCTCTGTCGCTCTCTGTGTCTCTCTCTGTCTCTCTCAGTCTATCTCACTCTGTCTCTGTCTCTCTCTTTGTCTTTGTCTCTCTCTGTCTCTCTCTCTTTGTCTCTTTCTGTCTCTCTGTCTCTCTCTGTCGCTCTCTGTGTCTCTCTCTGTCTCTCTCAGTCTATCTCACTTTGTCTCTGTCTCTCTCTCTGTCTCTCTCTGTGTCTCACTCTGTCTCTCTCTATCTCTCTCTCTGTCTCTCTCTGTATCTCTCTGTCTCTCTCTGACTCTCTCTGTCTCTCTCTCTGTCTCTCTCTGTCTTATCTCTGTCTCTCTCTGTCTCTTTCTGTGTCTCTCTCTTTCTCTCTCTATCTCTCTCTCTGTCTCTTTCTGTCTCTCTCTGTCTCTCTCTGTGTTTCTCTCTGTCTCTCTCTCTATCTCTCTGTCTCTCTCTGTCTCTCTCTGTCTCTCTCTCTCTGTCTCTCTCTGTCTCTCTCTATCTCACTCTCTGTCTCTTTCTGTCTCTCTCTGTCTCTCTCTTTGTCTCATTTCTATCTCTCTCTGTCTCTCTCTCTGTCTCTCTCTGTATCTCTCTGTCTCTCTCTGTCTCTATCTCTGTCTCTCTCTGTCTCTCTCTGTCTCTCTCTGTATCTCTCTATCTGTCTCTTTCTGCCTCTCTCTCTTTGTCGGTTTCGGTCTCTCTCTATCTCACTCTCTGTCTCTTTCTGTCTCTCTCTGTCTCTCTCTTTGTCTCATTTCTGTCTCTCTCTGTCTCTCTCTCTGTCTCTCTGTATCTCTCTGTCTCTCTCTGTCTCTCTCTGTCCCTCTCTGTCTCTCTCTGTATCTCTCTCTGTCTCTCTCTGTCTTTCTCTGTCTCTCTCTGTATCTCTCTATCTGTCTCTTTCTGTTTCTCTCTGTCTCTCTCTTTGTCTCATTTCTGTCTCTCTCTGTCTCTCTCTCTGTCTCTCTCTGTATCTCTCTGTCTCTCTCTGTCTCTCTCTGTCCCTCTCTGTCTCTCTCTGTCTCTATCTCTGTCTCTCTCTGTCTCTCTCTGTCTCTCTCTATCTGTCTCTTTCTGCCTCTCTCTCTTTGTCGGTTTCTGTCTCTCTCTGTCTCTCTCTGTATCTCACTGTCTCTCTCTGTCTCTGTGTGTCTCTCTCTCTGTCTCTCTCTATGTCTGTCTCTTTCTATCTCTCTGTCTCTCTCTCTCTCAGTCTCTATCTCTGTCTCTCTCTTTCCCTCTATTTCTCTCTCTGTCTCTATCTCTGTCTCTCTCTGTCTCTCTCTGTATCTCTCTCTGTCCCTCTCAAGCTATCTCACTCTGTCTCTGTCTCTCACTGTCTCTCTCTTTGTCTCTGTCTCTCTCTGTCTCTCTCTCTGTCTATCTCAGTCTCTCTCACTTTGTTTCTATCTCTCTCTGTCTCTCTCTGTCTCTCTCTGTCTCTCTTTTTGTCTCTGTCTCTCTCTCTGTCTCTCTCTGTGTCTCACTCTGTCTCTCTCTATCTCTCTCTGTCTCTCTCTGTCTCTCTCTGTATCTCACTGTCTCTCTCTGTCTTTGTGTGTCTCTCTCTCTGTCTCTCTCTTTGTCTGTCTCTGTCTCTCTCTCTCTGTCTCTCTCTCTGTGTCTCTATTTTTGTATCGCTCGGTCCCTATCAGTCTCTCTCTGTCTCTATCTCTGTCTCTCTCCGTCTCTCTCTTTCTCTCTCTGTATCTCTCTCTGTCTCTCTCAAGCTATCTCACTCTGTCTCTGTCTCTCTCTGTCTCTCTATTTTTCTCTGTCTCTCTCTATCTCTCTCTCCATCTCAGTCTCTCTCACTTTGTCTCTGTCTCTCTCTATGTCTCTCTCTGTCTCACTCTGTCTCTCTCTATCTCTCTCTCTGTCTCTCTCTGTATCTCTCTTTCTCTCTCTGACTCTCTCTGTCTCTCTCTCTCTGTCTCTCTCTGTCTTTATCTCTGTCTCTCTCTGTCTCTCTCTGTGTCTCTCTCTTTCTCTCTCTATCTCTCTCTCTGTCTCTTTCTGTCTCTCTCTGTCTCTCTCTCTCTCAGTCTCTATCTCTGTCTCTCTCTTTCCATCTATTTCTCTCTCTGTCTCTATCTCTGTCTCTCTCTGTCTCTCTCTGTCTCTCTCTGTATCTCTCTATCTGTCTCTTTCTGCCTCTCTCTCTTTGTCGGTTTCTGTCTCTCTCTATCTCACTCTCTGTCTCTTTCTGTCTCTCTCTGTCTCTCTCTTTGTCTCATTTCTGTCTCTCTCTGTCTCTCTCTCTGTCTCTCTCTGTATCTCTCTGTCTCTCTCTGTCTCTCTCTGTCCCTCTCTGTCTCTCTCTGTCTCTCTCTCTGTCTCTCTCTGTCTCTCTCTTTCTCTCTCTATCTGTCTCTTTCTGTCTCTCTCTGTCTCTCTCTTTGTCTCATTTGTGTCTCTCTCTGTCTCTCTCTCTGTCTCTCTCTGTATCTCTCTGTCTCTCTCTGTCTCTCTCTGTCCCTCTCTGTCTCTCTCTGTCTCTATCTCTGTCTCTCTCTGTCTCTCTCTGTCTCTCTCTGTATCTCACTGTCTCTCTCTGTCTCTGTGTGTCTCTCTCTCTGTCTCTCTCTATGTCTGTCTCTGTCTATCTCTCTGTCTCTGTCTCTCTCAGTCTATGTCTGTCTCTCTCTTTCCCTCTATTTCTCTCTCTGTCTCTATCTCTGTCTCTCTCTGTCTCTCTCTGTATCTCTCTCTGTCCCTCTCAAGTTATCTCACTCTGTCTCTGTCTCTCTCTGTCTCTCTCTTTGTCTCTGTCTCTCTCTCTGTCTCTCTCTGTGTCTCACTCTGTCTCTCTCTATCTCTCTATGTCTCTCTCTGTATCTCACTGTCCCTCTCTGTCTTTGTGTGTCTCTCTCTCTGTCTCTCTCTTTGTCTGTCTCTGTCTCTCTCTCTCTCTGTTTGTCTCTCTCTGTCTCTATTTTTGTATCGCTCTGTCCCTCTCTGTCTCTCTCTGTCTCTATCTCTGTCTCTCTCCGTCACTCTCTTTCTCTCTCTGTATCTCTCTCTGTCTCTCTCAAGCTATCTCACTCTGTCTCTGTCTCTCTCTGTCTCTCTCTTTTTCTCTGTCTCTCTCTATCTCTCTCTCCATCTCAGTCTCTCTCACTTTGTCTCTGTCTCTCTCTGTCTCTCTCTGTGTCTCACTCTGTCTCTCTCTATCTCTCTCTCTGTCTCTCTCTGTCTCTCTCTGTCTCTCTCTGACTCTCTCTGTCTCTCTCTCTCTGTCTCTCTCTGTCTTTATCTCTGTCTCTCTCTGTCTCTCTCTGTGTCTCTCTCTCTGTGTCTCTCTCTGTCTCACTTATTCACTCTCTTTGACTCTGTCTCTCTCTCTGTCTCTCTCTGTATCTCACTGTCTCTCTCTGTCTCTGTGTGTCTCTCTCTCTGTCTCTCTCTATGTCTGTCTCTGTCTATCTCTCTGTCTCTGTCTCTCTCAGTCTATGTCTGTCTCTCTCTTTCCCTCTATTTCTCTCTCTGTCTCTATCTCTGTCTCTCTCTGTCTCTCTCTGTATCTCTCTCTGTCCCTCTCAAGTTATCTCACTCTGTCTCTGTCTCTCTCTGTCTCTCTCTTTGTCTCTGTCTCTCTCTCTGTCTCTCTCTGTGTCTCACTCTGTCTCTCTCTATCTCTCTCTATCTCTCTCTGTATCTCACTGTCTCTCTCTGTCTTTGTGTGTCTCTCTCTCTGTCTCTCTCTTTGTCTGTCTCTGTCTCTCTCTCTCTCTGTTTGTCTCTCTCTGTCTCTATTTTTGTATCGCTCTGTCCCTCTCTGTCTCTCTCTGTCTCTATCTCTGTCTCTCTCCGTCACTCTCTTTCTCTCTCTGTATCTCTCTCTGTCTCTCTCAAGCTATCTCACTCTGTCTCTGTCTCTCTCTGTCTCTCTCTTTTTCTCTGTCTCTCTCTATCTCTCTCTCCATCTCAGTCTCTCTCACTTTGTCTCTGTCTCTCTCTGTCTCTCTCTGTCTCTCTCTGACTCTCTCTGTCTCTCTCTCTCTGTCTCTCTCTGTCTTTATCTCTGTCTCTCTCTGTCTCTCTCTGTGTCTCTCTCTCTGTGTCTCTCTCTGTCTCACTTATTCACTCTCTTTGACTCTGTCTCTCTCTCTGTCTCTCTCTGTGTCTCTCTCTGTCTCTCTCTGTCTCTCTCTCTGTCTCTCTCTGTCTTTCTCTGTCTCTCTCCCTTTGTCTCTTTTCTGTCTCTCTCTGTCTCTCTTTGTCTCTCTCAGTATCTCTCTGTCTCTCTCAGTCTCTCTCACTCTGTCTCTGTCTCTCTCTCTCTGTGTCTGTCTCCTTTCCTTTCTCTCTATCTGTCCTTCTCTGTCTTTCTCTGTCTCTCTCTTTCTTTCTCTGTCTCTCTTTGTGTCTCTCTCTGTCTCACTCTCTCTGTCTCTCTCTGTTTCTCTTTGTGTCTCTCTCTGTCTCTCTTCTCTCTTTGTCTCTCTGTATCTCTATGCTCTCTTTGTGTAACTCTCTGTCTCTCTCTTTTGCTCTCTGTGTCTCTCTCTGTCTCTCTCTGTCTCTCTCTGTCTCTCTCATCTCTCTCTGTCTCTCTCTCTGTCTCTCTCTGTGTCTCTGTGTTTCTCTCTCTGTCTCTCTCTCTGTCTCTTTTCTATCCTTCTCTGTCTCTCTCTCTGTCTCTCTCTTTCTCTTTCACTGTCTCTCCCTCTTTCTCTCTCTGTGTCTCTCTCTGTGTCTCCCTCTGTATCTCTCTCTGTCTCTCTCTGTCTCTCTCTGTCTGACTCTGTCTCTATCTGTCTCTCTCTCTGTCTCTCTCTGTGTCTCCCTCTGTCTCTCTCTGTGTCTCTCTCTGTATCTCTCTCTGTCTCTCTCTGTCTCTCTCTGTCTGACTCTGTCTCTATCTGTCTCTCTCTCTGTCTCTCTCTGTGTCTCCCTCTGTCTCTCTCTGTCTCTCTCTGTGTCTCTCTCTCTCTATCTCTGTCTATCTCTGTCTCTCTCTGTCTCTCTGTCTCTCTCTGTCTCTCTCTGTCTCTCTCTGTCTCTCTCTCTCTGTATCTCTCTCTCTGTCTCTCTCTGTGTCTCTCTCTGTTTCTCTCTCTGTCTCTCTCCATCTATCTCTGTTTCTTTCTTTGTCTCTCCGTGTCTCTCTCTCTGTCTCTCTCTGTCTCTCTCATCTCTCTCGGTCTCTCTCTCTCTGTCTCTCTCTGTCTCTCTCTCTCTGTCTCTTTTCTGTCTCTCTCTGTCTCTCTCTCTGTCTCTCTCTCTCTTTCTTTCTGTCTCTCTCTGTCTCTCTGTTTCTCTCTTTGTCTCTATCTGTCTCTCTCTCTGTCTCTCTCTGTGTCTCTCTCTGTCTCTCTATGTCTCTCTCTGTATGTCTCTCTCGGTCTCGCTCTCTGTCTCTCTCAGTCTCTCTAACTCTGTCTCTGTCTCTCTCTGTCTCTCTGTCTCTCTCTTTTTCTCTCGATGTGTCTCTCTCTGTCTATCTCTGTCACTCTCTGTCTCTCTCTCTGTCTCTCTCTGTCTCTCTCTCTCTCTCTGTTTCTCTCTGTCTCTCTCTCTGGTTCTCTCTGTCTCTATCTCTCTCTCTGTCTCTCTCTCTCCTTCTGTCTCTCTCTGTCTCTCTCTCTATCTCTCTCTGTATATCTCTGTCTCACTCTCTATCTCTCTCTCTCTCTGTCTCTCTCTGTCTCTCTCTATCTCTCTATGTGTCTCTCTTTGTCTCTCTCTGTCTCTCTCGTCTCTCACTGTCTCTCTCTCTCTCTGTCACTCTCTGTGAATCTCTCTGTCTATCTCTGTCTCTCTCTGTCTCTCTCTCTCTGTCTCTTTCTGTCTCTCTCTGTCTCTCTCTCTGTTTCTCTTTTTGTCTCTATCTGTCTCTCTCTCTGTCTCTCTCTGTGTCTCTCTCTGTCTCTCTATGTCTCTCTCTGTATATCTCTCTCGGTCTCGCTCTCTGTCTCTCTCAGTCTCACTAACTCTGTCTCTGTCTCTCTCTGTCTCTCTGTCTCTCTCTTTTTCTCTCTATGTGTCTCTCTCTGTCTATCTCTGTCACTCTCTGTCTCTCTCTCTGTCTCTCTCTCTGTCTCTCTCTGTCTCTCTCTCTGTCTCTCTCTGTTTCTCTCTCTGTCTCTCTCTCTGTTTCTCTCTGTCTCTATCTCTCTCTGTCTCTCTTTCTCCTTCTGTCTCTCTCTGTCTCTTTCTGTCTCTCTCTGTATCTCTCTGTCTCTCTCTGTCTCTCTCTCTCTGTCTCTCTCTGTTTCTCTCTCTGTCTCTCTCTGTGTCTCTCTCTGTCTCTCTCTGTGTCTCTCTGTGTCTCTTTCTCTCTATCTCTGTCTATATCTGTCTCTCTCTCTCAGTCTCTCTCTCTCTCTGTCTCTCTCTGTTTCTCTCTCTGTCTCTCTCTCTGTCTCTCTCTGTCTCTATCTCTTACTCTCTCTGTCTCTCTCTGTGTCTCTTTCTCTCTATATCTGTCTCTCTCTGTATCTCTATGTCTCTCTCAGTCTCTCTCTCTCTGTCTCTCTCTGTCTCTCTGTATCTCTCTCTGTCTCTCTCTGTGTCTCTCTCTGTCTCTCTCTGTGTCTCTATGTGTCTCTCTCTGTCTCTCACTCTGTCTCTCTCCATCTTTCTCTGTTTCTTTCTTTGTGTCTCTCTGTCTCTCTCTCTGTCTCTATCTGTATCTATCTCTTACTCTCTCTGTCTCTCTCTGTCTCTCTCTGTGTCTCTTTCTCTCTCTCTCTGTCTCTCTCTGTCTCTCTCTGTCTTTCTCGTCTCTCTCTGTCTCTCTCTCTGTCTCTCTCTGTGTCTCTCTCTGTCTCTCTATCTGTCTCTCTCTGTCTCTCTCTGTCTCTCTCTGTCTCTTTCTGTCTCTTTTCTGTCTCTCTCTGTCTCTCTCTGTCTCTCTCTTTCTCTTTCTCTGTCTCTCCCTCTGTCTATCTCTGTGTCTCTCTCTGTATCTCTCTCTGTCTCTCTCTGTCTCTGTCTTTCTCTCTGTTTCTCTCTTTGTCTCTCTCTGTCTCTCTCTCTATGTCTCTCTCTGTATTACTCAGTCATTCTCTTTGTCTCTGTCTCTCTCTCTGTCTCTCTCTGTGTATCACTCTGCCTCTCTCTGTCGCTGTCTGTCTCTCTCTGAATCTCTCTGTCTCTATCTCTCTCTTTGTCTCTCTCTGTATCTCTCTGTCTCTCTCTTTGCCTCTCTCTGTCTACCTCTCTATCTGTCTCTCTCTGTGTCTCTGTCTGTCTCTCTGTCTCTCTGTCTGTCTCTCTCTCTCTGTCTCTCTGTCTATCTGTCTCTATCTCTGACTCTCTCTGTCCCTCTATGTATCTCAGAATCTCTCGGTTTATCTCTCTGTCTCTATCTCTGTCTCTCTCTGTCTCTCACTGTCTCTCTCTGTTTCTCTCTGTATCTCTCTCTGTCTCTCTCAAGTTATCTCACTCTGTCTCTGTCTCTCTCTGTCTCTCTCTTTGTCTCTGTCTCTCTCTGTCTCTCTCTCTGTCTCTCTCTGTCTCTTTCTTTGTCTCTGTCTCTCTCTCTGTCTCTCTCTGTGTCTCACTCTGTATCTCTCTATCTTTGTCTGTCTCTCTCTGTCTCTCTCTGTATCTCACTGTCTATCTCTGTCTTTGTGTGTCTCTCTCTCTGTCTCTCTCTTTGTCTGTCTCTGTCTCTCTCTCTGTTTCTCTCTCTCTCAGTCTCTATCTCTGTCTCTCTCTTTCCCTCTATGTATCTCTCTGTCTCTATCTCTGTCTCTGTCTCACTGTCTCTCTCTGTATCTCTCTCTTTCTCTCTCAAGCTATCTCACTCTGTCTCTGTCTCTCTCTGTCTCTCTCTTTGTCTCTGTCTCTCTCTGTCTCTCTCTCTGTCTATCTCAGTCTGTCTCACTTTGTCTCTATCTCTCTCTGTCTCTCTCTGTCTCTCTCTATCTCACTCTCTGTCTCTTTCTGTCTCTCTCGGTCTCTCTCTTTGTCTCATTTCTGTCTCTCTCTGTCTCTCTCTCTGTATCTCTCAGTCTCTCTCTGTCTCTATCTCTGTCTCTCTCTGTCTCTCTCTGTATCTCTCTATATGTCTCTTTCTGTCTCTCTCTCTTTGTCGGTTTCTGTCTCTCTCTATCTCTCTCTGTCTCTCTCTGTATCTCACAGTCTCTGTTTCTGTGTGTCTCTCTCTGTCTCTCTCTTTGTCTGTCTCTGTCTCTCTCTCTGTCTCTGTCTCTCTCAGTCTATGTCTGTCTCTCTCTTTCCCTCTATGTCTCTCTCTGTCTCTATCTCTGTCTCTCTCTGTCTCTCTCTGTCTCTCTCTGTATCTCTCTCTGTCTCTCTCAACTTATCTCACTCTGTCTCTGTCTCTCTCTTTGTCTCTGTCTCTCTCTGTCTCTCTCTCTGTCTCTCTCTGTCTCTCTATTTGTCTCTGTCTCTCTCTCTGTCTCTCTCTGTGTCTCACTCTGTATCTCTCTATCTCTCTCTGTCTCTCTCTGTCTCTCTCTGTATCTCACTGTCTCTCTCTGTCTCTGTGTGTCTCTCTCTCTGTCTCTCTCTTTGTCTGTCTCTGTCTCTCTCTCTGTTTCTCTCTCTCTCAGTCTCTATCTCTGTCTTTCTCTTCCCTCTATGTCTCTCTCTGTCTCTATCTCTGTCTCTGTCTCTCTCTGTCTCTCTCTGTATCTCTCTCTGTCTCTCTCAAGCTATCTCACTCTGTCTCTGTCTCTCTCTGTCTCTCTCTTTGTCTCTGTCTCTCTCTGTCTCTCTCTCTGTCTATCTCAGTCTCTCTCACTTTGTCTCTATCTCTCTCTGTCTCTCTCTCTGTCTCTCTCTGTCTCTCTCACTCTGTCTCTGTCTCTCTCTGTCTCTCTCTTTGTCTCTGTCTCTCTCTCTGTCTCTCTCTGTGTCTCACTCTGTCTCTCTCTCTATCTCTCTCTGTCTCTCTCTGTCTCTCTCTATATCTCACTGTCTCTCTCTGTCTTTGTGTGTCTCTCTCTCTGTCTCTCTCTTTGTCTGTCTCTGTCTCTCTCTCTCTGTCTCTCTCTCTCTGTCTCTATCTCTGTCTCTCTCTGTCCCTCTCTGTCTCTCTCTGTTTCTATCTCTGTCTCTCTCTGTCTCTCTCTGTCTCTCTCTGTATCTCTCTATCTGTCTCTTTCAGTCTCTCTCTCTTTGTCGGTTTCTGTCTCTATCTCACTCTCTGTCTCTTTCTGTCTCTCTCTGTCTCTCTCTGTCTCTCTCTATATCTCACTGTCTCTCTTTGTCTTTGTGTGTCTCTCTCTCTGTCTCTCTCTTTGTCTGTCTCTGTCTCTCTCTCTCTGTCTCTCTCTCTCTCTGTCTCTATCTCTGTCTCTCTCTGTCCCTCTCTGTCTCTCTCTGTCTCTATCTCTGTCTCTCTCTGTCGCTCTCTGTCTCTCTCTTTATCTCTCTATCTGTCTCTTTCAGACTCTCTCTCTTTGTCGGTTTCTGTCTCTCTCTATCTCACTCTCTGTCTCTTTCTGTCTCTCTCTGTCTATCTCTTTGTCTCATTTCTGTCTCTCTCTGTCTCTCTCTGTGTCTCCCTCTGTATCTCTCTGTCTCTCTCTGTCTCTCTCTGTCCCTCTCTGTCTCTCTCTGTCTCTATCTCTATCTCTCTCTGTCTCTCTCTGTCTCTCTCCGTATCTCTCTATCTGTCTCTTTCTGTCTCTCTCTCTTTGTCGGTTTCTGTCTGTCTCTGTCTCTCTCCTTCCCTCTGTATCTCACTGTCTCTCTCTGTCTCTGTGTGTCTCTCTCTCTGTCTCTCTCTTTGTCTGTCTCTGTCTCTCTCTCTGTCTCTCTCTCTCTCTCTCAGTCTCTATCTCTGTCTCTCTCTTTCCCTCTATGTCTCTCTCTGTCTCTATCTCTGTCTCTCTCTGTCTCTCTCTGTCTCTCTCTGTATCTCTCTCTGACTCTCTCAAGCTATCTCACTTTGTCTCTGTCTCTCTCTGTCTCTCTCTTTGTCTCTGTCTCTCTCTGTCTCTCTCTCTGTCTATCTCAGTCTCTCTCACTTTGTCTCTATCTCTCTCTGTCTCTCTCTGTGTCTCACTCTGTCTCTCTCTATATCTCTCTCTTTCTCTCTCTGTCTCTCTCTATATCTCACTGTCTCTCTCTGTCTTTGTGTGTCTCTCTCTCTGTCTCTCTCTTTGTCTGTCCCTGTCTCTCTCTCTCTGTCTCTCTCTCTCTGTCTCTATCTCTGTCTCTCTCTGTCCCTCTCTGTCTCTCTCTGTCTCTATCTCTGTCTCTCTCTGTCTCTCTCTGTCTCTCTCTGTATCTCTCTCTGTCTCTCTCAAGCTATCTCTCTCTGTCTCTGTCTCTCTCTGTCTCTCACTTTGTATCTCTCTTTCTCTGTCTCTCTCTGTCTCTTTCTGTGTCTCTCTCTGTCTCTCTCTGTTTCTCTCTGTCTCTCTCTGTCTCTCTCTCTGTCTCTCTCTGTCTCTATCTCTGTCTCTCTCTGTCTCTCTCTGTCTCTCTCTGTGTCTCTCTCTGTCTCTCTCAGTTTCTCTCACTCTGTCTCTGTCTCTCTCTTTCTCTCTGTCTCTCTCTCTGTCTCTCTCTGTGTCTATAGCTGTCTCTCTCTATCTCTCTCTCTGTCTCTTCCTGTCTATCTCTGTCTCTCTCTCTTGTCTATTTTACTGTCTCTCTCTGTCGCTCTCTCTGTCTCTCTCTGTTCTCTCTGTCTCTCTCTCTGTCTCTATCTCTGTCTCTCTCTCTGTCTCTATCAGTCTCTCTCACTATGTCTCTGCCTCTCTCTGTCTCTCTCTGTGTCTCTGTCTCTCTCTGTCTCTCTCTGTGTCTTTCTCTGTCTCTATCTCTCACTCATCTCTTTCTGTCTCTCTCTGTCTCTCACTCTGTCTCTTTCACTGTCTTTCTCTGTTTCTAAATCCGTCTCTCTCTGTCTCTCTCTGTCTATCTCTGTGTCTCTCTGTGTCTCTCTCTGTCTCTATCTCTCTCTGTCTCTCTCTGTCTCTCTCTGTTTCTCTCTGTCTCTCTCTGTCTCTCTCTGTCTCTCTCTGTCTCTCTCTCTGATTCTCTTTATCTCTATCTCTGTCTCTCTCTGTCTCTCTCTGTTTCTATCTGTGTCTCTCTCTGTCTCGATCTGTATCTCTCTGTCTCTCTCTGTCTCTCTCTCTCTCTTTCTCTCTGTCTCTCTCTGTGTCTCTAGCTGTCTCTCTCTATCTCTCATTGTCTCTTTCTGTCTCTCTCTGTCTCTCTCTCTTTGTCTGTTTTACTGTTTCTCTCTGTCTCTCTCTCTGTCTCTCTCTCTGTATCTCTCTGTCTCTCTGTCTCTCTCTGTCTCCCTCCTTGTCTCTCTCTGTCTCTCTCTCTGTCTCTCTCTCTCTGTCTCTCTTTCTGTCTCTCTCTGTCTCTCTCTGTCTCTCTATCTGACTCTCTCTTTGTCTCTCTCTGTCTCTCTCTCTGTCTCTCTCTGTCTCTCTCCTTGTCTCTCTCTGTCTCTCTCTCTGTCTCTCTCTCTCTCTGTGTGTCTATATCTTTGTCTCTCTCTGTCTCTCTCTGTCTCTCTCTGTCTCTCTCTGTGTCTATATCTTTGTCTCTCTCTGTATCTCTCTGTCTCTCTCTGTCTCTCTGTGTCTCTCTCTTTCTCTCTGTCTGTCTCTATCTGTCTCTCTCTGTAAGTCTCTGTCTCTCTCTGTCTCTCTCAGTCTCTCTCACTCTATCCTTGTCTCTCTCTGTCTCTCTCTTTGTCTCTGCCTCTCTGTCTCTCTCTCTGTCTCTCTCAGTCTCTCTCACTCTGTCTCTGTCTCTCTCTCTGTCTCTCTCATTCTCTCTCACTATGTCTCTGTCTCTCTCTGTCTCTCTCTTTTCTCTGTCCCTCTCTGTGTCTTTCTCTGTCTCTCTCTATCTCTCTCTCTGTCTCTTTCTGTCTCTCTCTGTCTTTCTCTCCTTGTCTGTTTCCTGTCTCTTTCTGTCTCTCTCTGTGTTTCTCTCTCTGTCTCTCTTTGTATCTCTCTGTCTCTCTCTTTGTATCTCTCTGTGTCTCACGCTATCTCTCTCTGTGTCTCTCTCTATCTCTCTCACTTTATCTCTCTCTGTCTCTCTGTCTTTGTCTCTGTCTATCTCTTTGTCTCTCTCTGTGTCTCTCTCTGTCTCTCTCTATCTCTCTCTCTGTCTCTTTCTGTCTCTCTCTGTCTCTCTTTGTGTCTCTCTCTGTCTCTCTCTGTATCTATCTGTCTCTCTCTGTCTCTCTCTGTGTCTCTCTCTTTCTCTCTGTCTGTCTCTATCTGTCTCTCTCACTCTGTCTCTGTCTCTCTCTCTGTCTCTCTCAGTCTCTCTCACTCTGTCCTTGTCTCTCTCTGTCTCTCTCTTTGTCTCTGCCTCTGTGTCTCTCTCTCTGTCTCTCTCAGTCTCTCTCACTCTGTCTCTGTCTCTCTCTCTGTCTCTCTCAGTCTCTCTCACTATGTCTCTGTCTCTCTCTGTCTCTCTCTTTTCTCTGTCCCCTTCTGTGTCTTTCTCTGTCTCTCTCTATCTCTCTCTCTCTGTCTCTTTCTGTCTCTCTCTGTCTTTCTCTCCTTGTCTGTTTCCTGTCTCTCTCTGTCTCTCTCTGTGTTTCTCTCTCTGTCTCTCTTTGTCTCTCTCTGTCTCTCTCTTTGTATCTCTCTGTGTCTCACGCTATCTCTCTCTGTGTCTCTCTCTATCTCTCTCTGTCTCTCTCTGTCTCTATCTCTGTCTTTCTCTGTCTCTCTCTCTGTCTCTATCAGTCTCTCTCACTATGTCTCTGCCTCTCTCTGTCTCTCTCTGTGTCTCTGTCTCTCTCTGTCTCTCTCTGTGTCTTTCTCTGTCTCTCTATCTCTCACTCTGTCTCTTTCTGTCTCTCTCTGTCTCTCACTCTGTCTCTTTCTCTGTCTTTCTCTGTTTCTAAATCCGTCTCTCTCTGTCTCTCTCTGTGTCTCTCTGTGTCTCCCTCTGTCTCTCTCTATCTCTCTCTGTCTCTCTCTGTCTCTCTCTGTTTCTCTCTGTCTCTCTCTGTCTCTCTCTGTCTCTCTTTCTGATTCTCTTTATCTCTATCTCTGTCTCTCTCTGTCTCTCTCTGTTTCTATCTGTGTCTCTCTCTGTCTCGATCTGTATCTCTCTGTCTCTCTCTGTCTCTCTCTGTCTCTCTCTCTCTTTCTCTCTGTCTCTCTCTGTGTCTCTCTCTGATTCTCTTTATCTCTATCTCTGTTTCTCTCTGTCTCTCTCTGTTTCTATCTGTGTCTCTCTCTGTCTCGATCTGTATCTCTCTGTCTCTCTCTGTCTCTCTCTGTCTCTCTCTCTCTCTTTCTCTCTGTCTCTCTCTGTGTCTCTAGCTGTCTCTCTCTATCTCTCTCTGTCTCTTTCTGTCTCTCTCTGTCTCTCTCTTTTGTCTGTTTTACTGTTTCTCTCTGTCTCTCTCTCTGTCTCTCTCTCTGTATCTCTCTGTCTCTCTGTCTCTCTCTGTCTCCCTCCTTGTCGTTCTCTGTCTCTCTCTCTGTCTCTCTCTCTATCTGTCTCTCTTTCTGTCTCTCTCTGTCTCTCTCTGTCTCTCTATCTGACTCTCTCTTTGTCTCTCTCTGTCTCTCTCTCTGTCTCTCTCTGTCTCTCTCCTTGTCTCTCTATGTCTCTCTCTCTGTCTCTCTCTCTCTCTCTGTCTATATCTTTGTCTCTCTCTGTCTCTCTCTGTCTCTCTCTGTCTCTCTCTGTCTCTCTCTGTGTCTCTCTCTGTCTCTCTCTGTATCTCTCGTTCTCTCTCTGTCTCTCTCTGTCTCTCTCTGTGTCTCTGTCTCTCTCTGTCTCTCTCTGTGTCTTTCTCTGTCTCTCTATCTCTCACTCTGTCTCTTTCTGTCTCTCTCTGTCTCTCACTCTGTCTCTTTCTCTGTCTTTCTCTGTTTCTAAATCCGTCTCTCTCTGTCTCTCTCTGTGTCTCTCTGTGTCTCCCTCTGTCTCTCTCTATCTCTCTCTGTCTCTCTCTGTCTCTCTCTGTTTCTCTCTGTCTCTCTCTGTCTCTCTCTGTCTCTCTCTCTGTCTCTATCTCTGTCTCTCTCTCTGTCTCTATCAGTCTCTCTCACTATGTCTCTGCCTCTCTCTGTCTCTCTCTGTGTCTCTGTCTCTCTCTGTCTCTCTCTGTGTCTTTCTCTGTCTCTATCTCTCACTCATCTCTTTCTGTCTCTCTCTGTCTCTCACTCTGTCTCTTTCACTGTCTTTCTCTGTTTCTAAATCCGTCTCTCTCTGTCTCTCTCTGTCTATCTCTGTGTCTCTCTGTGTCTCTCTCTGTCTCTATCTCTCTCTGTCTCTCTCTGTCTCTCTCTGTTTTCTCTGTCTCTCTCTGTCTCTCTCTGTCTCTCTCTGTCTCTCTCTCTGATTCTCTTTATCTCTATCTCTGTCTCTCTCTGTCTCTCTCTGTTTCTATCTGTGTCTCTCTCTGTCTCGATCTGTATCTCTCTGTCTCTCTCTGTCTCTCTCTCTCTCTTTCTCTCTGTCTCTCTCTGTGTCTCTAGCTGTCTCTCTCTATCTCTCATTGTCTCTTTCTGTCTCTCTCTGTCTCTCTCTCTTTGTCTGTTTTACTGTTTCTCTCTGTCTCTCTCTCTGTCTCTCTCTCTGTATCTCTCTGTCTCTCTGTCTCTCTCTCTGTCTCTCTCTCTCTCTCTGTGTCTATATCTTTGTCTCTCTCTGTCTCTCTCTGTCTCTCTCTGTCTCTCTCTGTGTCTATATCTTTGTCTCTCTCTGTATCTCTCTGTCTCTCTCTGTCTCTCTGTGTCTCTCTCTTTCTCTCTGTCTGTCTCTATCTGTCTCTCTCTGTAAGTCTCTGTCTCTCTCTGTCTCTCTCAGTCTCTCTCACTCTATCCTTGTCTCTCTCTGTCTCTCTCTTTGTCTCTGCCTCTCTGTCTCTCTCTCTGTCTCTCTCAGTCTCTCTCACTCTGTCTCTGTCTCTCTCTCTGTCTCTCTCATTCTCTCTCACTATGTCTCTGTCTCTCTCTGTCTCTCTCTTTTCTCTGTCCCTCTCTGTGTCTTTCTCTGTCTCTCTCTATCTCTCTCTCTGTCTCTTTCTGTCTCTCTCTGTCTTTCTCTCCTTGTCTGTTTCCTGTCTCTTTCTGTCTCTCTCTGTGTTTCTCTCTCTGTCTCTCTTTGTATCTCTCTGTCTCTCTCTTTGTATCTCTCTGTGTCTCACGCTATCTCTCTCTGTGTCTCTCTCTATCTCTCTCACTTTATCTCTCTCTGTCTCTCTCTCTTTGTCTCTGTCTATCTCTTTGTCTCTCTCTGTGTCTCTCTCTGTCTCTCTCTATCTCTCTCTCTGTCTCTTTCTGTCTCTCTCTGTCTCTCTTTGTGTCTCTCTCTGTCTCTCTCTGTATCTATCTGTCTCTCTCTGTCTCTCTCTGTGTCTCTCTCTTTCTCTCTGTCTGTCTCTATCTGTCTCTCTCACTCTGTCTCTGTCTCTCTCTCTGTCTCTCTCAGTCTCTCTCACTCTGTCCTTGTCTCTCTCTGTCTCTCTCTTTGTCTCTGCCTCTGTGTCTCTCTCTCTGTCTCTCTCAGTCTCTCTCACTCTGTCTCTGTCTCTCTCTCTGTCTCTCTCAGTCTCTCTCACTATGTCTCTGTCTCTCTCTGTCTCTCTCTTTTCTCTGTCCCCTTCTGTGTCTTTCTCTGTCTCTCTCTATCTCTCTCTCTCTGTCTCTTTCTGTCTCTCTCTGTCTTTCTCTCCTTGTCTGTTTCCTGTCTCTCTCTGTCTCTCTCTGTGTTTCTCTCTCTGTCTCTCTTTGTCTCTCTCTGTCTCTCTCTTTGTATCTCTCTGTGTCTCACGCTATCTCTCTCTGTGTCTCTCTCTATCTCTCTCTGTCTCTCTCTGTCTCTATCTCTGTCTTTCTCTGTCTCTCTCTCTGTCTCTATCAGTCTCTCTCACTATGTCTCTGCCTCTCTCTGTCTCTCTCTGTGTCTCTGTCTCTCTCTGTCTCTCTCTGTGTCTTTCTCTGTCTCTCTATCTCTCACTCTGTCTCTTTCTGTCTCTCTCTGTCTCTCACTCTGTCTCTTTCTCTGTCTTTCTCTGTTTCTAAATCCGTCTCTCTCTGTCTCTCTCTGTGTCTCTCTGTGTCTCCCTCTGTCTCTCTCTATCTCTCTCTGTCTCTCTCTGTCTCTCTCTGTTTCTCTCTGTCTCTCTCTGTCTCTCTCTGTCTCTCTCTCTGATTCTCTTTATCTCTATCTCTGTCTCTCTCTGTCTCTCTCTGTTTCTATCTGTGTCTCTCTCTGTCTCGATCTGTATCTCTCTGTCTCTCTCTGTCTCTCTCTGTCTCTCTCTCTCTCTTTCTCTCTGTCTCTCTCTGTGTCTCTCTCTGATTCTCTTTATCTCTATCTCTGTTTCTCTCTGTCTCTCTCTGTTTCTATCTGTGTCTCTCTCTGTCTCGATCTGTATCTCTCTGTCTCTCTCTGTCTCTCTCTGTCTCTCTCTCTCTCTTTCTCTCTGTCTCTCTCTGTGTCTCTAGCTGTCTCTCTCTATCTCTCTCTGTCTCTTTCTGTCTCTCTCTGTCTCTCTCTTTTGTCTGTTTTACTGTTTCTCTCTGTCTCTCTCTCTGTCTCTCTCTCTGTATCTCTCTGTCTCTCTGTCTCTCTCTGTCTCCCTCCTTGTCGTTCTCTGTCTCTCTCTCTGTCTCTCTCTCTATCTGTCTCTCTTTCTGTCTCTCTCTGTCTCTCTCTGTCTCTCTATCTGACTCTCTCTTTGTCTCTCTCTGTCTCTCTCTCTGTCTCTCTCTGTCTCTCTCCTTGTCTCTCTATGTCTCTCTCTCTGTCTCTCTCTCTCTCTCTGTCTATATCTTTGTCTCTCTCTGTCTCTCTCTGTCTCTCTCTGTCTCTCTCTGTCTCTCTCTGTGTCTCTCTCTGTCTCTCTCTGTATCTCTCGTTCTCTCTCTGTCTCTCTCTGTCTCTCTCTGTGTCTCTGTCTCTCTCTGTCTCTCTCTGTGTCTTTCTCTGTCTCTCTATCTCTCACTCTGTCTCTTTCTGTCTCTCTCTGTCTCTCACTCTGTCTCTTTCTCTGTCTTTCTCTGTTTCTAAATCCGTCTCTCTCTGTCTCTCTCTGTGTCTCTCTGTGTCTCCCTCTGTCTCTCTCTATCTCTCTCTGTCTCTCTCTGTCTCTCTCTGTTTCTCTCTGTCTCTCTCTGTCTCTCTCTGTCTCTCTCTCTGTCTCTATCTCTGTCTCTCTCTCTGTCTCTATCAGTCTCTCTCACTATGTCTCTGCCTCTCTCTGTCTCTCTCTGTGTCTCTGTCTCTCTCTGTCTCTCTCTGTGTCTTTCTCTGTCTCTATCTCTCACTCATCTCTTTCTGTCTCTCTCTGTCTCTCACTCTGTCTCTTTCACTGTCTTTCTCTGTTTCTAAATCCGTCTCTCTCTGTCTCTCTCTGTCTATCTCTGTGTCTCTCTGTGTCTCTCTCTGTCTCTATCTCTCTCTGTCTCTCTCTGTCTCTCTCTGTTTCTCTCTGTCTCTCTCTGTCTCTCTCTGTCTCTCTCTGTCTCTCTCTCTGATTCTCTTTATCTCTATCTCTGTCTCTCTCTGTCTCTCTCTGTTTCTATCTGTGTCTCTCTCTGTCTCGATCTGTATCTCTCTGTCTCTCTCTGTCTCTCTCTCTCTCTTTCTCTCTGTCTCTCTCTGTGTCTCTAGCTGTCTCTCTCTATCTCTCATTGTCTCTTTCTGTCTCTCTCTGTCTCTCTCTCTTTGTCTGTTTTACTGTTTCTCTCTGTCTCTCTCTCTGTCTCTCTCTCTGTATCTCTCTGTCTCTCTGTCTCTCTCTGTCTCCCTCCTTGTCTCTCTCTGTCTCTCTCTCTGTCTCTCTCTCTCTGTCTCTCTTTCTGTCTCTCTCTGTCTCTCTCTGTCTCTCTATCTGACTCTCTCTTTGTCTCTCTCTGTCTCTCTCTCTGTCTCTCTCTGTCTCTCTCCTTGTCTCTCTCTGTCTCTCTCTCTGTCTCTCTCTCTCTCTGTGTGTCTATATCTTTGTCTCTCTCTGTCTCTCTCTGTCTCTCTCTGTCTCTCTCTGTGTCTATATCTTTGTCTCTCTCTGTATCTCTCTGTCTCTCTCTGTCTCTCTGTGTCTCTCTCTTTCTCTCTGTCTGTCTCTATCTGTCTCTCTCTGTAAGTCTCTGTCTCTGTCTCTGTCTCTCTCAGTCTCTCTCACTCTATCCTTGTCTCTCTCTGTCTCTCTCTTTGTCTCTGCCTCTCTGTCTCTCTCTCTGTCTCTCTCAGTCTCTCTCACTCTGTCTCTGTCTCTCTCTCTGTCTCTCTCATTCTCTCTCACTATGTCTCTGTCTCTCTCTGTCTCTCTCTTTTCTCTGTCCCTCTCTGTGTCTTTCTCTGTCTCTCTCTATCTCTCTCTCTGTCTCTTTCTGTCTCTCTCTGTCTTTCTCTCCTTGTCTGTTTCCTGTCTCTTTCTGTCTCTCTCTGTGTTTCTCTCTCTGTCTCTCTTTGTATCTCTCTGTCTCTCTCTTTGTATCTCTCTGTGTCTCACGCTATCTCTCTCTGTGTCTCTCTCTATCTCTCTCACTTTATCTCTCTCTGTCTCTCTCTCTTTGTCTCTGTCTATCTCTTTGTCTCTCTCTGTGTCTCTCTCTGTCTCTCTCTATCTCTCTCTCTGTCTCTTTCTGTCTCTCTCTGTCTCTCTTTGTGTCTCTCTCTGTCTCTCTCTGTATCTATCTGTCTCTCTCTGTCTCTCTCTGTGTCTCTCTCTTTCTCTCTGTCTGTCTCTATCTGTCTCTCTCACTCTGTCTCTGTCTCTCTCTCTGTCTCTCTCAGTCTCTCTCACTCTGTCCTTGTCTCTCTCTGTCTCTCTCTTTGTCTCTGCCTCTGTGTCTCTCTCTCTGTCTCTCTCAGTCTCTCTCACTCTGTCTCTGTCTCTCTCTCTGTCTCTCTCAGTCTCTCTCACTATGTCTCTGTCTCTCTCTGTCTCTCTCTTTTCTCTGTCCCCTTCTGTGTCTTTCTCTGTCTCTCTCTATCTCTCTCTCTCTGTCTCTTTCTGTCTCTCTCTGTCTTTCTCTCCTTGTCTGTTTCCTGTCTCTCTCTGTCTCTCTCTGTGTTTCTCTCTCTGTCTCTCTTTGTCTCTCTCTGTCTCTCTCTTTGTATCTCTCTGTGTCTCACGCTATCTCTCTCTGTGTCTCTCTCTATCTCTCTCTGTCTCTCTCTGTCTCTATCTCTGTCTTTCTCTGTCTCTCTCTCTGTCTCTATCAGTCTCTCTCACTATGTCTCTGCCTCTCTCTGTCTCTCTCTGTGTCTCTGTCTCTCTCTGTCTCTCTCTGTGTCTTTCTCTGTCTCTCTATCTCTCACTCTGTCTCTTTCTGTCTCTCTCTGTCTCTCACTCTGTCTCTTTCTCTGTCTTTCTCTGTTTCTAAATCCGTCTCTCTCTGTCTCTCTCTGTGTCTCTCTGTGTCTCCCTCTGTCTCTCTCTATCTCTCTCTGTCTCTCTCTGTCTCTCTCTGTTTCTCTCTGTCTCTCTCTGTCTCTCTCTGTCTCTCTCTCTGATTCTCTTTATCTCTATCTCTGTCTCTCTCTGTCTCTCTCTGTTTCTATCTGTGTCTCTCTCTGTCTCGATCTGTATCTCTCTGTCTCTCTCTGTCTCTCTCTGTCTCTCTCTCTCTCTTTCTCTCTGTCTCTCTCTGTGTCTCTCTCTGATTCTCTTTATCTCTATCTCTGTTTCTCTCTGTCTCTCTCTGTTTCTATCTGTGTCTCTCTCTGTCTCGATCTGTATCTCTCTGTCTCTCTCTGTCTCTCTCTGTCTCTCTCTCTCTCTTTCTCTCTGTCTCTCTCTGTGTCTCTAGCTGTCTCTCTCTATCTCTCTCTGTCTCTTTCTGTCTCTCTCTGTCTCTCTCTTTTGTCTGTTTTACTGTTTCTCTCTGTCTCTCTCTCTGTCTCTCTCTCTGTATCTCTCTGTCTCTCTGTCTCTCTCTGTCTCCCTCCTTGTCGTTCTCTGTCTCTCTCTCTGTCTCTCTCTCTATCTGTCTCTCTTTCTGTCTCTCTCTGTCTCTCTCTGTCTCTCTATCTGACTCTCTCTTTGTCTCTCTCTGTCTCTCTCTCTGTCTCTCTCTGTCTCTCTCCTTGTCTCTCTATGTCTCTCTCTCTGTCTCTCTCTCTCTCTCTGTCTATATCTTTGTCTCTCTCTGTCTCTCTCTGTCTCTCTCTGTCTCTCTCTGTCTCTCTCTGTGTCTCTCTCTGTCTCTCTCTGTATCTCTCGTTCTCTCTCTGTCTCTCTCTGTCTCTCTCTGTGTCTCTGTCTCTCTCTGTCTCTCTCTGTGTCTTTCTCTGTCTCTCTATCTCTCACTCTGTCTCTTTCTGTCTCTCTCTGTCTCTCACTCTGTCTCTTTCTCTGTCTTTCTCTGTTTCTAAATCCGTCTCTCTCTGTCTCTCTCTGTGTCTCTCTGTGTCTCCCTCTGTCTCTCTCTATCTCTCTCTGTCTCTCTCTGTCTCTCTCTGTTTCTCTCTGTCTCTCTCTGTCTCTCTCTGTCTCTCTCTCTGTCTCTATCTCTGTCTCTCTCTCTGTCTCTATCAGTCTCTCTCACTATGTCTCTGCCTCTCTCTGTCTCTCTCTGTGTCTCTGTCTCTCTCTGTCTCTCTCTGTGTCTTTCTCTGTCTCTATCTCTCACTCATCTCTTTCTGTCTCTCTCTGTCTCTCACTCTGTCTCTTTCACTGTCTTTCTCTGTTTCTAAATCCGTCTCTCTCTGTCTCTCTCTGTCTATCTCTGTGTCTCTCTGTGTCTCTCTCTGTCTCTATCTCTCTCTGTCTCTCTCTGTTTCTCTCTGTCTCTCTCTGTCTCTCTCTGTCTCTCTCTGTCTCTCTCTCTGATTCTCTTTATCTCTATCTCTGTCTCTCTCTGTCTCTCTCTGTTTCTATCTGTGTCTCTCTCTGTCTCGATCTGTATCTCTCTGTCTCTCTCTGTCTCTCTCTCTCTCTTTCTCTCTGTCTCTCTCTGTGTCTCTAGCTGTCTCTCTCTATCTCTCATTGTCTCTTTCTGTCTCTCTCTGTCTCTCTCTCTTTGTCTGTTTTACTGTTTCTCTCTGTCTCTCTCTCTGTCTCTCTCTGTGTATCTCTCTGTCTCTCTGTCTCTCTCTGTCTCCCTCCTTGTCTCTCTCTGTCTCTCTCTCTGTCTCTCTCTCTCTGTCTCTCTTTCTGTCTCTCTCTGTCTCTCTCTGTCTCTCTATCTGACTCTCTCTTTGTCTCTCTCTGTCTCTCTCTCTGTCTCTCTCTGTCTCTCTCCTTGTCTCTCTCTGTCTCTCTCTCTGTCTCTCTCTCTCTCTGTGTGTCTATATCTTTGTCTCTCTCTGTCTCTCTCTGTCTCTCTCTGTCTCTCTCTGTGTCTATATCTTTGTCTCTCTCTGTATCTCTCTGTCTCTCTCTGTCTCTCTGTGTCTCTCTCTTTCTCTCTGTCTGTCTCTATCTGTCTCTCTCTGTAAGTCTCTGTCTCTGTCTCTGTCTCTCTCAGTCTCTCTCACTCTATCCTTGTCTCTCTCTGTCTCTCTCTTTGTCTCTGCCTCTCTGTCTCTCTCTCTGTCTCTCTCAGTCTCTCTCACTCTGTCTCTGTCTCTCTCTCTGTCTCTCTCATTCTCTCTCACTATGTCTCTGTCTCTCTCTGTCTCTCTCTTTTCTCTGTCCCTCTCTGTGTCTTTCTCTGTCTCTCTCTATCTCTCTCTCTGTCTCTTTCTGTCTCTCTCTGTCTTTCTCTCCTTGTCTGTTTCCTGTCTCTTTCTGTCTCTCTCTGTGTTTCTCTCTCTGTCTCTCTTTGTATCTCTCTGTCTCTCTCTTTGTATCTCTCTGTGTCTCACGCTATCTCTCTCTGTGTCTCTCTCTATCTCTCTCACTTTATCTCTCTCTGTCTCTCTGTCTTTGTCTCTGTCTATCTCTTTGTCTCTCTCTGTGTCTCTCTCTGTCTCTCTCTATCTCTCTCTCTGTCTCTTTCTGTCTCTCTCTGTCTCTCTTTGTGTCTCTCTCTGTCTCTCTCTGTATCTATCTGTCTCTCTCTGTCTCTCTCTGTGTCTCTCTCTTTCTCTCTGTCTGTCTCTATCTGTCTCTCTCACTCTGTCTCTGTCTCTCTCTCTGTCTCTCTCAGTCTCTCTCACTCTGTCCTTGTCTCTCTCTGTCTCTCTCTTTGTCTCTGCCTCTGTGTCTCTCTCTCTGTCTCTCTCAGTCTCTCTCACTCTGTCTCTGTCTCTCTCTCTGTCTCTCTCAGTCTCTCTCACTATGTCTCTGTCTCTCTCTGTCTCTCTCTTTTCTCTGTCCCCTTCTGTGTCTTTCTCTGTCTCTCTCTATCTCTCTCTCTCTGTCTCTTTCTGTCTCTCTCTGTCTTTCTCTCCTTGTCTGTTTCCTGTCTCTCTCTGTCTCTCTCTGTGTTTCTCTCTCTGTCTCTCTTTGTCTCTCTCTGTCTCTCTCTTTGTATCTCTCTGTGTCTCACGCTATCTCTCTCTGTGTCTCTCTCTATCTCTCTCTGTCTCTCTCTGTCTCTATCTCTGTCTTTCTCTGTCTCTCTCTCTGTCTCTATCAGTCTCTCTCACTATGTCTCTGCCTCTCTCTGTCTCTCTCTGTGTCTCTGTCTCTCTCTGTCTCTCTCTGTGTCTTTCTCTGTCTCTCTATCTCTCACTCTGTCTCTTTCTGTCTCTCTCTGTCTCTCACTCTGTCTCTTTCTCTGTCTTTCTCTGTTTCTAAATCCGTCTCTCTCTGTCTCTCTCTGTGTCTCTCTGTGTCTCCCTCTGTCTCTCTCTATCTCTCTCTGTCTCTCTCTGTCTCTCTCTGTTTCTCTCTGTCTCTCTCTGTCTCTCTCTGTCTCTCTCTCTGATTCTCTTTATCTCTATCTCTGTCTCTCTCTGTCTCTCTCTGTTTCTATCTGTGTCTCTCTCTGTCTCGATCTGTATCTCTCTGTCTCTCTCTGTCTCTCTCTGTCTCTCTCTCTCTCTTTCTCTCTGTCTCTCTCTGTGTCTCTCTCTGATTCTCTTTATCTCTATCTCTGTCTCTCTCTGTCTCTCTCTGTTTCTATCTGTGTCTCTCTCTGTCTCGATCTGTATCTCTCTGTCTCTCTCTGTCTCTCTCTGTCTCTCTCTCTCTCTTTCTCTCTGTCTCTCTCTGTGTCTCTAGCTGTCTCTCTCTATCTCTCTCTGTCTCTTTCTGTCTCTCTCTGTCTCTCTCTTTTGTCTGTTTTACTGTTTCTCTCTGTCTCTCTCTCTGTCTCTCTCTCTGTATCTCTCTGTCTCTCTGTCTCTCTCTGTCTCCCTCCTTGTCGTTCTCTGTCTCTCTCTCTGTCTCTCTCTCTATCTGTCTCTCTTTCTGTCTCTCTCTGTCTCTCTCTGTCTCTCTATCTGACTCTCTCTTTGTCTCTCTCTGTCTCTCTCTCTGTCTCTCTCCTTGTCTCTCTATGTCTCTCTCTCTGTCTCTCTCTCTCTCTCTGTCTATATCTTTGTCTCTCTCTGTCTCTCTCTGTCTCTCTCTGTCTCTCTCTGTCTCTCTCTGTGTCTCTCTCTGTCTCTCTCTGTATCTCTCGTTCTCTCTCTGTCTCTCTCTGTCTCTCTCTGTCTCTCTCTGTCTCTATTTCTGTCTCTCTCTGTCTCTCGCTGTGTCTCTCTGTCTATCTAAGTCTATCTCAGTCTGTCTCTGTCTCTCTCTTTCTCGCTCTTTGTCTCTGTCTCTCTCTGTCTCTCTCTGTCTCTATCTCTGTCTCTCTCTGTCTCTGTCTCTATCAGTCTCTCTCACTATGTCTGTATCTCTCTGTCTCTCTCTTTGTCTCTGTCTCTCTCTGTCTCTCTCTGTGTCTCTGTCTCTCTCTGTCTCTCTCTGTGACTTTCTCTGTCTCTCTATCACGCTCTCTGTCTCTTTCTGTCTCTCTCTGTCTCTCTCTCTTTGTCTCTTTTCTGTCTCTCTCTGTCTCTCTCTCTGTCTCACTCTGTATCTCTCTGTCTCTCTCTGTCTCTCACTCTGTCTCTATCACAGTCTTTCTCTGTTTCTAAATCCATCTCTCTCTGTCTCTATCTGTCTCTCTCTGTCTCTCTCTATGTCTCTCACTGTCTCTCTCTGTAAGTCTCTGTCTATCTCTGTCTCTCTCTGTCTCTCTCTCTGTCTCTCTCTCAGTCTCTCTCTGTCTCTCTCTGTGTCTCTCTCTGTCTCTATCTGTGTCTCTCTCTGTCTATCTCAGTCTCTCTCACTCTGTCTCTGTCTCTCTCTTTCTCTCTGTCTCTCTCGCTGTCTCTCTCTGTGTCTCTAGCTGTCTCTCTCTATCTCTCTCTGTCTCTTTATGTCTCTCTCTGTCTCTCTCTCTTTGTATGTTTTGTGTCCCTCTGTCTCTGTCTCTGTCTCTCTCTCTGTCTCTCTGTCTCTGTCTCTATCATTGTCTCTCTCTGTCTATCTCTATCTCTCTGTGTCTCTCTCTGTCTCTGTCTGTATCTCTCTATCTCTCTCTGTCTCTCTCTGTCTCTCACTCTGTCTCTCTCTGTCTCTTTCTCTGTGTCTATCTCTGTCTCTCACTGTCTCTCTCTGTCTCTCTCTTTGTCTCTGTCTCTCTCTGTCTCTCTCTGTGTCTTTTTTTGTCTCTCTCTATCTCACTCTCTGTCTCTTTCTGTCTCTCTCTGTCTATCTCTTTGTCTCTTTTCTGTCTCTGTCTGTCTCTCTGTCTCTCTCTGTCTCTCTCTGTCTCTCTCACTCTGTCTCTGTTTCTCCTTGTCTCTCCCTCTGTCTCTCTCTTTGTCTCTCTCTGTCTCTCGTTGTGTCTCTCTCTCTGTCGATCTCTGTCTCTCTCTTTGTCTCTCTCTGTGTCTCTATTTCTGTCTCTCTCTGTCTCTCTCTGTCTCTCTGTGTCTTTCGCTGTGTCTCTCTCTGTCTCTCTCTGTCTCTCTCTCTGTCTCTCTCTGTCTTTATCTCTGTCTCTCTCTGTTTCTCTCCGTCTCTCTCTGTGTCTCTCTCTGTCTTTCTCAGTCTATCTCACTCTGTCTCTGTCTCTCTCTGTCTCTCTCTTTGTCTCTGTAACTCTCTGTCTCTCTCCCTGTCTATCTCTCTCTCTCACTTTGTCTCTTTCTATCTCTGCCTCTCTCTCTGTCTCTCAGTCTCTTTCACTCTATCTCTGTCTCTCTCTGTCTCTCTCTTTGTCTCTGTCTCTCTCTCTGTCTCTCTCTGTGTCTCTTTCTGTCTCTCTCTATCTCTCTCTGTCTCTTTCTGTCTCTTTCTGTCTCTCTCCCTTTGTCTGTTTTCTGTCTCTGTCTCTCTTTCTGTCTCTCTCTGTGTATCACTCTGCCTCTCTCTGTCGCTGTCTGTCTCTCTCTGAATCTCTCTGTCTCTATCTCTCTCTTTGTCTCTCTCTGTATCTCTCTGTCTCTCTCTTTGCCTCTCTCTGTCTACCTCTCTATCTGTCTCTCTCTGTGTCTCTGTCTGTCTCTCTGTCTCTCTGTCTGTCTCTCTCTCTCTGTCTCTCTGTCTATCTGTCTCTATCTCTGACTCTCTCTGTTTCTCTATGTATCTCAGAATCTCTCGGTTTATCTCTCTGTCTCTATCTCTGTCTCTCTCTGTCTCTCACTGTCTCTCTCTGTTTCTCTCTGTATCTCTCTCTGTCTCTCTCAAGTTATCTCACTCTGTCTCTGTCTCTCTCTGTCTCTCTCTTTGTCTCTGTCTCTCTCTGTCTCTCTCTGTCTCTTTCTTTGATCTGTCTCTCTCTCTGTCTCTCTCTGTGTCTCACTCTGTATCTCTCTATCTCTGTCTGTCTCTCTCTGTCTCTCTCTGTATCTCACTGTCTATCTCTGTCTCTGTGTGTCTCTCTCTCTGTCTCTCTCTTTGTCTGTCTCTGTCTCTCTCTCTGTTTCTCTCTCTCTCAGTCTCTATCTCTGTCTCTCTCTTTCCCTCTATGTATCTCTCTGTCTCTATCTCTGTCTCTGTCTCACTGTCTCTCTCTGTATCTCTCTCTTTCTTTCTCAAGCTATCTCACTCTGTCTCTGTCTCTCTCTGTCTCTCTCTTTGTCTCTGTCTCTCTCTGTCTCTCTCTCTCTGTCTATCTCAGTCTGTCTCACTTTGTCTCTATCTCTCTCTGTCTCTCTCTGTCTCTCTCTATCTCACTCTCTGTCTCTTTCTGTCTCTCTCGGTCTCTCCTTTGTCTCATTTCTGTCTCTCTCTGTCTCTCTCTCTGTATCTCTCTGTATCTCTCTGTCTCTCTCTGTCTCTCTCTGTCCCTCTCTGTCTCTCTCTGTCTCTATCTCTGTCTCTCTCTGTCTCTCTCTGTATCTCTCTATATGTCTCTTTCTGTCTCTCTCTCTTTGTCGGTTTCTGTCTCTCTCTGTCTCTCTCTGTCTCTCTCTGTATCTCACTGTCTCTCTCTGTTTCTGTGTGTCTCTCTCTGTCTCTCTCTTTGTCTGTCTCTGTCTCTCTCTCTCAGTCTATATCTGTCTCTCTCTTTCCCTCTATGTCTCTCTCTGTCTCTATCTCTGTCTCTCTCTGTCTCTCTCTGTCTCTCTCTGTATCTCTCTCTGTCTCTCTCAAGTTATCTCACTCTGTCTCTGTCTCTCTCTGTCTCTCTCTTTGTCTCTGTCTCTCTCTGTCTCTCTCTCTGTCTCTCTCTTTGTCTCTGTCCCTCTCTCTGTCTCTCTCTGTGTCTCACTCTGTATCTCTCTATCTCTCTCTGTCACTCTCTGTCTCTCTCTGTATCTCACTGTCTCTCTCTGTCTCTGTGTGTCTCTCTCTCTGTCTCTCTCTTTGTCTGTCTCTGTCTCTCTCTCTGTTTCTCTCTCTCTCAGTCTCTATCTCTGTCTTTCTCTTCCCTCTATGTCTCTCTCTGTCTCTATCTCTGTCTCTGTCTCTCTCTGTCTCTCTCTGTATCTCTCTCTGTCTCTCTCAAGCTATCTCACTCTGTCTCTGTCTCTCTCTGTCTCTCTCTTTGTCTCTGTCTCTCTCTGTCTCTCTCTCTGTCTATCTCAGTCTCTCTCACTTTGTCTCTATCTCTCTCTGTCTCTCTCTCTGTCTCTCTCTGTCTCTCTCACTCTGTCTCTGTCTCTCTCTGTCTCTCTCTTTGTCTCTGTCTCTCTCTCTGTCTCTCTCTGTGTCTCAATCTGTTTCTCTCTCTATCTCTCTCTTTGTCTCTCTCTGTCTCTCTCTATATCTCACTGTCTCTCTCTGTCTTTGTGTGTCTCTCTCTCTGTCTCTCTCTTTGTCTGTCTCTGTCTCTCTCTCTCTGTCTCTCTCTCTCTGTCTCTATCTCTGTCTCTATCTGTGCCTCTCTGTCTCTCTCTGTCTCTATCTCTGTCTCTCTCTGTCTCTCTCTGTCTCTCTC
The DNA here is from genome assembly GCF_978045245.1 of Mus caroli. Taxonomy (NCBI): domain Eukaryota; kingdom Metazoa; phylum Chordata; class Mammalia; order Rodentia; family Muridae; genus Mus; species Mus caroli. The sequence continues at coordinate 4,519,304 of NW_028227276.1, forward strand.
TGTATCTCTCTATCTGTCTCTTTCAGTCTCTCTCTCTTTGTCGGTTTCTGTCTCTATCTCACTCTCTGTCTCTTTCTGTCTCTCTCTGTCTCTCTCTATATCTCACTGTCTCTCTTTGTCTTTGTGTGTCTCTCTCTCTGTCTCTCTCTTTGTCTGTCTCTGTCTCTCTCTCTCTCTGTCTCTCTCTCTCTGTCTCTATCTCTGTCTCTCTCTGTCCCTCTCTGTCTCTCTCTGTCTCTATCTCTGTCTCTCTCTGTCTCTCTCTGTCTTTCTCTGTATCTCTCTATCTGTCTCTTTCATACTCTCTCTCTTTGTCGGTTTCTGTCTCTCTCTATCTCACTCTCTGTCTCTTTCTGTCTCTCTCTGTCTATCTCTTTGTCTCATTTCTGTCTCTCTCTGTCTCTCTCTCTGTCTCCCTCTGTATCTCTCTGTCTCTCTCTGTCTCTCTCTGTCCCTCTCTGTCTCTCTCTGTCTCTATCTCTATCTCTCTCTGTCTCTCTCTGTCTCTCTCCGTATCTCTCTATCTGTCTCTTTCTTTCTCTCTCTCTTTGTCGGTTTCTGTCTGTCTCTGTCTCTCTCCTTCCCTCTGTATCTCACTGTCTCTCTCTGTCTCTGTGTGTCTCTCTCTCTGTCTCTCTCTTTGTCTGTCTCTGTCTCTCTCTCTGTCTCTCTCTCTCTCTCAGTCTCTATCTCTGTCTCTCTCTTTCCCTCTATGTCTCTCTCTGTCTTTATCTCTGTCTCTCTCTGTCTCTCTCTGTCTCTCTCTGTCTCTCTCTGTATCTCTCTCTGACTCTCTCAAGCTATCTCACTTTGTCTCTGTCTCTCTCTGTCTCTCTCTTTGTCTCTGTCTCTCTCTGTCTCTCTCTCTGTCTATCTCAGTCTCTCTCACTTTGTCTCTGTCTCTCTCTGTCTCTCTCTGTCTCTCTCTGTCTCAATCTCTGTCTCTCTCTGTCGCTCTCTGTGTCTCTCTCTGTCTCTCTCAGTCTATCTCACTCTGTCTCTGTCTCTCTCTTTGTCTTTGTCTCTCTCTGTCTGTTTCTGTCTCTCTCTGTCTCTCTCTCTTTGTCTCTTTCTGTCTCTCTGTCTCTCTCTGTCGCTCTCTGTGTCTCTCTCTGTCTCTCTCAGTCTATCTCACTTTGTCTCTGTCTCTCTCTCTGTCTCTCTCTGTGTCTCACTCTGTCTCTCTCTATCTCTCTCTCTGTCTCTCTCTGTATCTCTCTGTCTCTCTCTGACTCTCTCTGTCTCTCTCTGTCTCTCTCTGTCTTATCTCTGTCTCTCTCTGTCTCTCTCTGTGTCTCTCTCTTTCTCTCTCTATCTCTCTCTCTGTCTCTTTCTGTCTCTCTCTGTCTCTCTCTGTGTTTCTCTCTGTCTCTCTCTCTATCTCTCTGTCTCTCTCTGTCTCTCTCTGTCTCTCTCTCTGTCTCTCTCTGTCTCTCTCTATCTCACTCTCTGTCTCTTTCTGTCTCTCTCTGTCTCTCTCTTTGTCTCATTTCTGTCTCTCTCTGTCTCTCTCTCTGTCTCTCTCTGTATCTCTCTGTCTCTCTCTGTCTCTATCTCTGTCTCTCTCTATCTCTCTCTGTCTCTCTCTGTATCTCTCTATCTGTCTCTTTCTGCCTCTCTCTCTTTGTCGGTTTCTGTCTCTCTCTATCTCACTCTCTGTCTCTTTCTGTCTCTCTCTGTCTCTCTCTTTGTCTCATTTCTGTCTCTCTCTGTCTCTCTCTCTGTCTCTCTCTGTATCTCTCTGTCTCTCTCTGTCTCTCTCTGTCACTCTCTGTCTCTCTCTGTCTCTCTCTCTGTCTCTCTCTGTCTCTCTCTTTCTCTCTCTGTATCTCTCTATCTGTCTCTTTCTGTCTCTCTCTGTCTCTCTCTTTGTCTCATTTCTGTCTCTCTCTGTCTCTCTCTCTGTCTCTCTCTGTATCTCTCTGTCTCTCTCTGTCTCTCTCTGTCCCTCTCTGTCTCTCTCTGTCTCTATCTCTGTCTCTCTCTGTCTCTCTCTGTCTCTCTCTGTATCTCTCTATCTGTCTCTTTCTGCCTCTCTCTCTTTGTCGGTTTCTGTCTCTCTCTGTCTCTCTCTGTATCTCACTGTCTCTCTCTGTCTCTGTGTGTCTCTCTCTCTGTCTCTCTCTATGTCTGTCTCTGTCTATCTCTCTGTCTCTCTCTCTCTCAGTCTCTATCTCTGTCTCTCTCTTTCCCTCTATTTCTCTCTCTGTCTCTATCTCTGTCTCTCTCTGTCTCTCTCTGTATCTCTCTCTGTCCCTCTCAAGCTATCTCACTCTGTCTCTGTCTCTCACTGTCTCTCTCTTTGTCTCTGTCTCTCTCTGTCTCTCTCTCTGTCTATCTCAGTCTCTCTCACTTTGTTTCTATCTCTCTCTGTCTCTCTCTGTCTCTCTCTGTCTCTCTTTTTGTCTCTGTCTCTCTCTCTGTCTCTCTCTGTGTCTCACTCTGTCTCTCTCTATCTCTCTCTGTCTCTCTCTGTCTCTCTCTGTATCTCACTGTCTCTCTCTGTCTTTGTGTGTGTCTCTCTCTGTCTCTCTCTTTGTCTGTCTCTGTCTCTCTCTCTCTGTCTCTCTCTCTCTCTGTCTCTATTTTTGTATCGCTCTGTCCCTCTCTGTCTCTCTCTGTCTCTATCTCTGTCTCTCTCCGTCTCTCTCTTTCTCTCTCTGTATCTCTCTCTGTCTCTCTCAAGCTATCTCACTCTGTCTCTGTCTCTCTCTGTCTCTCTCTTTTTCTCTGTCTCTCTCTATCTCTCTCTCCATCTCAGTCTCTCTCACTTTGTCTCTGTCTCTCTCTCTGTCTCTCTCTGTGTCTCACTCTGTCTCTCTCTATCTCTCTCTCTGTCTCTCTCTGTATCTCTCTGTCTCTCTCTGACTCTCTCTGTCTCTCTCTCTCTGTCTCTCTCTGTCTTTATCTCTGTCTCTCTCTGTCTCTCTCTGTGTCTCTCTCTTTCTCTCTCTATCTCTCTCTCTGTCTCTTTCTCTCTCTCTCTGTCTCTCTCTCTCAGTCTCTATCTCTGTCTCTCTCTTTCCCTCTATTTCTCTCTCTGTCTCTATCTCTGTCTCTCTCTGTCTCTCTCTGTATCTCTCTCTGTCCCTCTCAAGCTATCTCACTCTGTCTCTGTCTCTCACTGTCTCTCTCTTTGTCTCTGTCTCTCTCTGTCTCTCTCTCTGTCTATCTCAGTCTCTCTCACTTTGTTTCTATCTCTATCTGTCTCTCTCTGTCTCTCTCTGTCTCTCTTTTTGTCTCTGTCTCTCTCTCTGTCTCTCTCTGTGTCTCACTCTGTCTCTCTCTATCTCTCTCTGTCTCTCTCTGTCTCTCTCTGTATCTCACTGTCTCTCTCTGTCTTTGTGTGTGTCTCTCTCTGTCTCTCTCTTTGTCTGTCTCTGTCTCTCTCTCTCTGTCTCTCTCTCTCTGTCTCTATTTTTGTATCGCTCTGTCCCTCTCTGTCTCTCTCTGTCTCTATCTCTGTCTCTCTCCGTCTCTCTCTTTCTCTCTCTGTATCTCTCTCTGTCTCTCTCAAGCTATCTCACTCTGTCTCTGTCTCTCTCTGTCTCTCTCTTTTTCTCTATCTCTCTCTATCTCTCTCTCCATCTCAGTCTCTCTCACTTTGTCTCTGTCTCTCTCTCTGTCTCTCTCTGTGTCTCACTCTGTCTCTCTCTATCTCTCTCTCTGTCTCTCTCTGTATCTCTCTGTCTCTCTCTGACTCTCTCTGTCTCTCTCTCTCTGTCTCTCTCTGTCTTTATCTCTGTCTCTCTCTGTCTCTCTCTGTGTCTCTCTCTTTCTCTCTCTATCTCTCTCTCTGTCTCTTTCTGTCTCTCTCTGTCTCTCTCTCTCAGTCTCTATCTCTGTCTCTCTCTTTCCCTCTATTTCTCTCTCTGTCTCTATCTCTGTCTCTCTCTGTCTCTCTCTGTCTCTCTCTGTCTCTCTCTATCTGTCTCTGCCTCTCTCTCTTTGTCGGTTTCTGTCTCTCTCTATCTCACTCTCTGTCTCTTTCTGTCTCTCTCTTTGTCTCATTTCTGTCTCTCTCTGTCTCTCTCTCTGTCTCTCTCTGTATCTCTCTGTCTCTCTTTGTCTCTCTCTGTCCCTCTCTGTCTCTCTCTGTCTCTCTCTCTGTCTCTCTCTGTCTCTCTCTGTCTCTCTCTGTATCTCTCTATCTGTCTCTTTCTGTCTCTCTCTTTGTCTCATTTGTGTCTCTCTCTGTCTCTCTCTCTGTCTCTCTCTGTATCTCTCTGTCTCTCTCTGTCTCTCTCTGTCCCTCTCTGTCTCTCTCTGTCTCTATCTCTGTCTCTCCCTGTCTCTCTCTGTCTCTCTCTGTATCTCACTGTCTCTCTCTGTCTCTGTGTGTCTCTCTCTCTGTCTCTCTCTATGTCTGTCTCTGTCTATCTCTCTGTCTCTCTCTCTCTCAGTCTCTATCTCTGTCTCTCTCTTTCCCTCTATTTCTCTCTCTGTCTCTATCTCTGTCTCTCTCTGTCTCTCTCTGTATCTCTCTCTGTCCCTCTCAAATTATCTCACTCTGTCTCTGTCTCTCTCTGTCTCTCTCTTTGTCTCTGTCTCTCTCTGTCTCTCTCTCTGTCTATCTCAGTCTCTCTCACTTTGTTTCTATCTCTCTCTGTCTCTCTCTGTCTCTCTCTGTCTCTCTCTTTGTCTCTGTCTCTCTCTCTGTCTCTCTCTGTGTCTCACTCTGTCTCTCTCTATCTCTCTCTGTCTCTCTCTGTATCTCACTGTCTCTCTCTGTCTTTGTGTGTCTGTCTCTCTGTCTCTCTCTTTGTCTGTCTCTGTCTCTCTCTCTCTCTGTTTGTCTCTCTCTGTCTCTATTTTTGTATCGCTCTGTCCCTCTATGTCTCTCTCTGTCTCTATCTCTGTCTCTCTCCGTCACTCTCTTTCTCTCTCTATATCTCTCCTTGTCTCTCTCAAGCTATCTCACTCTGTCTCTGTCTCTCTCTGTCTCTCTCTTTTTCTCTGTCTCTCTCTATCTCTCTCTCCATCTCAGTCTCTCTCACTTTGTCTCTGTCTCTCTCTGTGTCTCACTCTGTCTCTCTCTATCTCTCTCTCTGTCTCTCTCTGTATCTGTCTCTCTCTTACTCTCTCTGTCTCTCTCTCTCTGTCTCTCTCTGTCTTTATCTCTGTCTCTCTCTGTCTCTCTCTGTCTCTCTCTGTGTCTCTCTCTCTGTGTCTCTCTCTGTCTCACTTATTCACTCTCTTTGACTCTGTCTCTCTCTCTGTCTCTCTCTGTGTCTCTCTCTGTCTCTCTCTTTCTCTCTCTGTCTCTCTCTGTCTCTCTCTGTCTCTCTCTCTGTCTCTCTCTCTGTCTCTCTCTGTCTTTCTCTGTCTCTCTCCCTTTGTCTCTTTTCTGTCTCTCTCTGTCTCTCTTTGTCTCTCTCAGTATCTCTCTGTCTCTCTCAGTCGCTCTCACTCTGTCTCTGTCTCTCTCTCTCTCTTTGTCTGTCTCCTTTTCTTTCTCTCTATCTGTCCTTCTCTGTCTTTCTCTGTCTCTCTCTTTCTCTGTCTCTCTTTGTGTCTCTCTCTGTCTCACTCTCTCTGTCTCTCTCTGTTTCTCTCTGTGTCTCTCTCTGTCTCTCTTCTCTCTTTGTCTCTCTGTATCTCTATACTCTCTTTGTGTAACTCTCTGTCTCTCTCTTTTGCTCTCTGTGTCTCTCTCTGTCTCTCTCTGTCTCTCTCTGTCTCTCTCGTCTCTCTCTGTCTCTCTCTCTGACTCTCTCTGTGTCTCTGTGTTTCTCTCTCTGTCTCTCTCTCTGTCTCTTTTCTGTCCTTCTCTGTCTCTCTCTCTGTCTCTCTCTTTCTCTTTCACTGTCTCTCCCTCTGTCCCTCTCTGTGTCTCTCTCTGTGTCTCCCTCTGTATCTCTCTCTGTCTCTCTCTGTCTCTCTCTGTCTGACTCTGTCTCTATCTGTCTGTCTCTCTGTCTCTCTCTGTGTCTCCCTCTGTCTCTCTCTGTGTCTCTCTCTGTATTTCTCTCTGTCTCTCTCTGTCTCTCTCTGTCTGACTCTGTCTCTATCTGTCTCTCTCTCTGTCTCTCTCTGTGTCTCCCTCTGTCTCTCTCTGTCTCTCTCTGTGTCTCTCTCTCTATCTCTGTCTATCTCTGTCTCTCTCTGTCTCTCTGTCTCTCTCTGTCTCTCTCTGTCTCTCTCTCTCTGTATCACTCTCTCTGTCTCTCTCTGTGTCTCTCTCTGTTTCTCTCTCTGTCTCTCTCCATCTATCTCTGTTTCTTTCTTTGTCTCTCCGTGTCTCTCTCTCTGTCTCTCTCTGTCTCTCTCATCTCTCTCGGTCTCTCTCTCTCTGTCTCTCTCTGTCTCTCTCTCTCTGTCTCTTTTCTGTCTCTCTCTGTCTCTCTCTCTGTCTCTCTCTCTCTTTCTTTCTGTCTCTCTCTGTCTCTCTCTCTGTTTCTCTCTTTGTCTCTATCTGTCTCTCTCTCTGTCTCTCTCTGTGTCTCTCTCTGTCTCTCTATGTCTCTCTCTGTATGTCTCTCTCGGTCTCGCTCTCTGTCTCTCTCAGTCTCTCTAACTCTGTCTCTGTCTCTCTCTGTCTCTCTGTCTCTCTCTTTTTCTCTCTATGTGTCTCTCTCTGTCTATCTCTGTCACTCTCTGTCTCTCTCTCTGTCTCTCTCTGTCTCTCTCTCTCTCTGTTTCTCTCTGTCTCTCTCTCTGTTTCTCTCTGTCTCTATCTCTCTCTCTGTCTCTCTTTCTCCTTCTGTCTCTCTCTGTCTCTCTCTCTATCTCTCTCTGTATCTCTCTGTCTCACTCTCTATCTCTCTCTCTCTGTCTCTCTCTGTCTCTCTCTATCTCTCTATGTGTCTCTCTTTGTCTCTCTCTGTCTCTCTCGTCTCTCTCTGTCTCTCTCTCTCTGTCACTCTCTGTGAATCTCTCTGTCTCTCTCTGTCTCTCTCTGTCTCTCTCTCTCTGTCTCTTTCTGTCTCTCTCTGTCTCTCTCTCTGTTTCTCTTTTTGTCTCTATCTGTCTCTCTCTCTGTCTCTCTCTGTGTCTCTCTCTGTCTCTCTATGTCTCTCTCTGTATATCTCTCTCGGTCTCGCTCTCTGTCTCTCTCAGTCTCTCTAACTCTGTCTCTTTCTCTCTCTGTCTCTCTGTCTCTCTCTTTTTCTCTCTATGTGTCTCTCTCTGTCTATCTCTGTCACTCTCTGTCTCTCTCTCTGTCTCTCTCTCTGTCTCTCTCTGTCCCTCTCTCTGTCTCTCTCTGTTTCTCTCTCTATCTCTCTCTCTGTTTCTCTCTGTCTCTATCTCTCTCTGTCTCTCTCTCCTTCTGTCTCTCTCTGTCTCTCTCTGTCTCTCTCTGTATCTCTCTGTCTCTCTCTGTCTCTCTCTCTCTCTGTCTCTCTCTGTTTCTCTCTCTGTCTCTCTCTGTGTCTCTATCTGTCTCTCTCTGTGTCTCTCTGTGTCTCTTTCTCTCTATCTCTGTCTATATCTGTCTCTCTCTCTCTCAGTCTCTCTCTCTCTGTCTCTCTCTGTTTCTCTCTCTGTCTCTCTCTCTGTCTCTCTCTGTCTCTATCTCTTACTCTCTCTGTCTCTCTCTGTCTCTCTCTGTGTCTCTTTCTCTCTATATCTGTCTCTCTCTGTATCTCTCTGTCTCTCTCAGTCTCTCTCTCTCTGTCTCTCTCTGTCTCTCTGTATCTCTCTCTGTCTCTCTCTGTGTCTCTCTCTGTCTCTCTCTGTGTCTCTATGTGTCTCTCTCTGTCTCTCACTCTGTCTCTCTCCATTTTTCTCTGTTTCTTTCTTTGTGTCTCTCTGTCTCTCTCTCTGTCTCTATCTGTCTCTATCTCTTACTCTCTCTGTCTCTCTCTGTCTCTCTCTGTGTCTCTTTCTCTCTCTCTCTGTCTCTCTCTGTCTCTCTCTGTCTTTCTCGTCTCTCTCTGTCTCTCTCTCTGTCTCTCTCTGTGTCTCTCTCTGTCTCTCTATCTGTCTCTCTCTGTCTCTCTCTGTCTCTCTCTGTCTCTTTCTGTCTCTTTTCTGTCTCTCTCTCTGTCTCTCTCTGTCTCTCTCTCTCCTTCTGTCTCTCTCTGTCTCTCTCTGTCTCTCTCTGTATCTCTCTGTCTCTCTCTGTCTCTCTCTCTCTGTCTCTCTCTGTTTCTCTCTCTGTCTCTCTCTGTGTCTCTCTCTGTCTCTCTCTGTGTCTCTCTGTGTCTCTTTCTCTCTATCTCTGTCTATATCTGTCTCTCTCTCTCTCTCAGTCTCTCTCTCTCTCTGTCTCTCTCTGTTTCTCTCTCTGTCTCTCTCTCTGTCTCTCTCTGTCTCTATCTCTTACTCTCTCTGTCTCTCTCTGTCTCTCTCTGTGTCTCTTTCTCTCTATATCTGTCTCTCTCTGTATCTCTCTGTCTCTCTCAGTCTCTCTCTCTCTGTCTCTCTCTGTCTCTCTGTATCTCTCTCTGTCTCTCTCTGTGTCTCTCTCTGTCTCTCTCTGTGTCTCTATGTGTCTCTCTCTGTCTCTCACTCTGTCTCTCTCCATCTTTCTCTATTTCTTTCTTTGTGTCTCTCTGTCTCTCTCTCTGTCTCTATCTGTCTCTATCTCTTACTCTCTCTGTGTCTCTCTCTCTCTCTGTGTCTCTTTCTCTCTCTCTCTGTCTCTCTCTGTCTCTCTCTGTCTCTCTCGTCTCTCTCTGTCTCTCTCTCTGTCTCTCTCTGTGTCTCTCTCTGTCTCTCTATCTGTCTCTCTCTGTCTCTCTCTCTGTCTCTCTCTGTCTCTGTCTTTCTCTCTGTTTCTCTCTTTGTCTCTCTCTGTCTCTCTCTCTATGTCTCTCTCTGTATTTCTCAGTCATTCTCTTTGTCTCTGTCTCTCTCTCTGTCTCTCTCTGTCTCTTGCTCTGTCTCTATCTTTCTCTCTCTGTGTCTCTCTCTGTCTCTTTCTCTGTCTCTCTCTCTGTCTCTCTCTGTCTCTTTCTCTGTCTCTCTCTGTCTCTCTCTGTCTTTTTATCTGTCTCCCTCTGTCTCTCCCTGTCTCTCTCTCAGTCCCTCTCTGTCTCTCTCTGTGTCTCGCTGTGTCTCTCTCTATCTCTGTCTCTCTCTGTGTCTCTCTCTGTCTCTATCTGTTTCTCTCTCTGTCTCTCTCTGTCTCTCTCTCTGTCTCTCTCTCTCTGTCTCTCTCTTTGTCTCTCTGTCTCTCTCTGTCTTTCTCTGTCTCTCTCCCTTTGTCTCTTTTCTGTCTCTCTCTGTCTCTCTTTGTCTCTCTCAGTATCTCTCTGTCTCTCTCAGTCTCTCTCACTCTGTCTCTGTCTCTCTCTCTCTCTGTGTCTGTCTCCTTTTCTTTTTCTCTATCTGTCCTTCTCTGTCTTTCTCTGTCTCTCTCTTTCTTTCTCTGTCTCTCTTTGTGTCTCTCTCTGTCTCACTCTCTCTGTCTCTCTCTGTTTCTCTCTGTGTCTCTCTCTGTCTCTCTTCTCTCTTTGTCTCTCTGTATCTCTATGCTCTCTTTGTGTAACTCTCTGTCTCTCTCTTTTGCTCTCTGTGTCTCTCTCTGTCTCTCTCTGTCTCTCTCGTCTCTCTCTGTCTCTCTCTCTGTCTCTCTCTGTGTCTCTGTGTTTCTCTCTCTGTCTCTCTCTCTGTCTCTTTTCTGTCCTTCTCTGTCTCTCTCTCTGTCTCTCTCTTTCTCTTTCACTGTCTCTCCCTCTGTCTCTCTCTGTGTCTCTCTCTGTATCTCTCTCTGTCTCTCTCTGTCTCTCTCTGTCTCTCTCTGTCTGACTCTGTCTCTATCTGTCTCTCTCTGTGTCTCTCTCTGTGTCTCCCTCTGTCTCTCTCTGTCTCTCTCTGTGTCTCTCTCTCTATCTCTGTCTATCTCTGTCTCTCTCTGTCTCTCTGTCTCTCTCTGTCTCTCTCTGTCTCTCTCTCTGTATCTCTCTCTCTGTGTCTCTCTCTGTTTCTCTCTCTGTCTCTCTCCATCTATCTCTGTTTCTTTCTTTGTCTCTCCGTGTCTCTCTCTCTGTCTCTCTCTGTCTCTCTCATCTCTCTCGGTCTCTCTCTCTCTGTCTCTCTCTGTCTCTCTCTCTGTTTCTCTCTTTGTCTCTATCTGTCTCTCTCTCTGTCTCTCTCTGTGTCTCTCTCTGTCTCTCTATGTCTCTCTCTGTATGTCTCTCTCGGTCTCGCTCTCTGTCTCTCTCAGTCTCTCTAACTCTGTCTCTGTCTCTCTCTGTCTCCCTGTCTCTCTCTTTTTCTCTCTATGTGTCTCTCTCTGTCTATCTCTGTCACTCTCTGTCTCTCTCTCTGTCTCTCTCTGTCTCTCTCTTTCTCTCTGTTTCTCTCTGTCTCTCTCTGTGTTTCTCTCTGTCTCTATCTCTCTCTCTGTCTCTCTCTCTCCTTCTGTCTCTCTCTGTCTCTCTCTCTATCTCTCTCTGTATCTCTCTGTCTCACTCTCTATCTCTCTCACTGTCTCTCTCTGTCTCTCTCTATCTCTCTATGTGTCTCTCTTTGTCTCTCCCTCTCTCTCTCGTCTCTCTCTGTCTCTCTCTCTCTGTCACTCTCTGTGAATCTCTCTGTCTCTCTCTGTCTCTCTCTGTCTCTCTCTCTGTCTCTTTCTGTCTCTCTCTGTCTCTCTCTCTGTTTCTCTTTTTGTCTCTATCTGTCTCTCTCTCTGTCTCTCTCTGTTTCTCTCTCTGTCTCTCTATGTCTCTCTCTGTATATCTCTCTCGGTCTCGCTCTCTGTCTCTCTCTATCTCTCTATGTGTCTCTCTTTGTCTCTCTCTGTCTCTCTAGTCTCTCTCTGTCTCTCTCTCTCTGTCACTCTCTGTGAATCTCTGTCTCTCTCTGTCTCTCTCTCTCTGTCTCTTTCTGTTTCTCTCTGTCTCTCTCTCTGTTTCTCTTTTTGTCTCTATCTGTCTCTCTCTCTGTCTCTCTCTGTGTCTCTCTCTGTCTCTCTATGTCTCTCTCTGTATATCTCTCTCGGTCTCGCTCTCTGTCTCTCTCAGTCTCTCTAACTCTGTCTCTGTCTCTCTCTGTCTCTCTGTCTCTCTCTTTTTCTCTCTATGTGTCTCTCTCTGTCTATCTCTGTCACTCTCTGTCTCTCTCTGTGTCTCTCTGTGTCTCTTTCTCTCTCTCTCTGTCTCTCTCTGTCTCTCTCTGTCTCTCTCTGTCTCTCTCGTCTCTCTCTGTCTCTCTCTCTCTGTCTCTCTCTGTGTCTCTCTCTGTCTCTCTATCTGTCTCTCTCTGTCTCTCTCTGTCTCTCTCTTTCTCTTTCTCTGTCTCTCCCTCTGTCTATCTCTGTGTCTCTCTCTGTATCTCTCTCTGTCTCTCTCTGTCTCTGTCTTTCTCTCTGTTTCTCTCTTTGTCTCTATCTGTCTCTCTCTCTATGTCTCTCTCTGTATTTCTCAGTCATTCTCTTGGTCTCTGTCTCTCTCTCTGTCTCTCTCTGTCTCTTGCTCTGTCTCTATCTTTCTCTCTCTGTGTCTCTCTCTGTCTCTTTCTCTGTCTCTCTCTCTGTCTCTCTCTGTCTCTTTCTCTGTCTCTCTCTCTGTCTCTCTCTGTCTCTTTATCTGTCTCCCTCTGTCTCTCCCTGTCTCTCTCTCAGTCCCTCTCTGTCTCTCTCTGTGTCTCCCTGTGTCTCTCTCTATCTCTGTCTCTCTCTGTGTCTCTCTCTGTCTCTCTCTGTTTCTCTCTCTGTCTCTCTCTGTCTCTCTCTGTCTCTCTCTCTGTCTCTCTCTTTGTCTCTCTGTCTCTCTCTGTCTTTCTCTGTCTCTCTCCCTTTGTCTCTTTTCTGTCTCTCTCTGTCTCTCTTTGTCTCTCTCAGTATCTCTCTGTCTCTCTCAGTCTCTCTCACTCTGTCTCTGTCTCTCTCTCTCTCTGTGTCTGTCTCCTTTTCTTTCTCTCTATCTGTCCTTCTCTGTCTTTCTCTGTCTCTCTCTTTCTTTCTCTGTCTCTCTTTGTGTCTCTCTCTGTCTCACTCTCTCTGTCTCTCTCTGTTTCTCTCTGTGTCTCTCTCTGTCTCTCTTCTCTCTTTGTCTCTCTGTATCTCTATGCTCTCTTTGTGTCACTCTCTGTCTCTCTCTTTTGCTCTCTGTGTCTCTCTCTGTCTCTCTCTGTCTCTCTCGTCTCTCTCTGTCTCTCTCTGTCTCTCTCTCTGTCTCTCTCTGTGTATCTGTGTTTCTCTCTCTGTCTCTCTCTCTGTCTCTTTTCTGTCCTTCTCTGTCTCCCTCTCTGTCTCTCTCTCTGTCTCTCTCTTTCTCTGTCTCTGTCTCTCCCTCTGTCTCTCTCTGTGTCTCTCTCTGTATCTCTCTCTGTCTCTCTCTGTCTCTGTCTGTCTCTCTCTCTGTCTCTCTCTGTCTCTCTCTGTCTGTCTCTGTCTCTATCTGTCTCTCTCTCTGTCTCTCTCTGTGTCTCTCTCTGTCTCTCTCTGAAACTCTCTGTGTCTCTCTCTCTATCTCTGTCTATCTCTGTCTCTCTCTGTCTCTCTCTGTATCTCTCTCTCTGTATCTCTCTCTCTTTCTCTCTCTGTGTCTCTCTCTGTTTCTCTCTCTGTCTCTCTCCATCTATCTCTGTTTCTTTCTTTGTATCTCCCTGTCTCTCTCTCTGTCTCTCTCTGTCTCTCTCATCTCTCTCTGTCTCTCTCTCTCTGTCTCTCTCTCTGTCTCTTTTCTGTCTCTCTCTGTCTCTCTCTCTGTCTCTCTCTCTCTTTCTTTCTGTCTCTCTCTGTCTCTCTCTCTGTTTCTCTCTTTGTCTCTATCTGTCTCTCTCTCTGTCTCTCTCTCTGTCTCTCTCTGTCTCTCTATGTCTCTCTCTGTATGTCTCTCTCAGTCTCGCACTCTGTCTCTCTCAGTCTCTCTAACTCTGTCTCTGTCTCTCTCTGTCTCTCTGTCTCTCTCTTTTTCTCTCGATGTGTCTCTCTCTGTCTATCTCTGTCACTCTCTGTCTCTCTCTCTGTCTCTCTCTGTCTCTCTCTCTCTGTGTTTCTCTCTCTGTCTCTCTCTCTGTTTCTCTCTGTCTCTATCTCTCTCTCTGTCTCTCTCTCTCCTTCTGTCTCTCTCTGTCTCTCTCTCTGTTTCTCTCTGTATCTCTCTGTCTCACTCTCTATCTCTCTCTCTCTCTGTCTCTCTCTGTCTCTCTCTATCTCTCTATGTGTCTCTCTTTGTCTCTCTCTGTCTCTCTCGTCTCTCTCTGTCTCTCTCTCTCTCTGTCACTCTCTGTGAATCTCTCTGTCTCTCTCTGTCTCTCTCTCTCTGTCTCTTTCTGTCTCTCTCTGTCTCTCTCTCTGTTTCTCTTTTTGTCTCTATCTGTCTCTCTCTGTCTCTCTCTGTGTCTCTCTCTGTCTCTCTATGTCTCTCTCTGTATATCTCTCTCGGTCTCGCTCTCTGTCTCTCTCAGTCTCTCTAACTCTGTCTCTGTCTCTCTCTGTCTCTCTGTCTCTCTCTTTTTCTCTCTATGTGTCTCTCTCTGTCTATCTCTGTCACTCTCTGTCTCTCTGTCTGTCTCTCTCTCTGTCTCTCTCTGTCTCTTTATATGTCTCACTCTGTCTCTCCCTGTCTCTCTCTCGGTCCCTCTCTGTCTCTCTCTGTGTCTCCCTGTGTCTCTCTTTATCTCTGTCTCTCTCTGTGTCTCTCTCTGTCTCTCTCTGTTTCTCTCTCTGTCTCTCTCTGTCTCTGTCTCTGTCTCTCTCTCTGTCTCTCTCTTTGTCTCTCTCAGTATCTCTCTGTCTCTCTCAGTCTCTCTGACTCTGTCTCTCTCTCTCTCTCTCTCTGTGTCTGTCTCCTTTTCTTTTTCTCTATCTGTCCTTCTCTGTCTTTCTCTGTCTCTCTCTTTTTTTCTCTGTCTCTCTTTGTGTCTCTCTCTGTCTCACTCTCTCTTTCTCTCTCTGTTTCTATCTGTGTCTCTCTCTGTCTCTCTTCTCTCTTTGTCTCTCTGTATCTCTATGCTCTCTTTGTGTAACTCTCTGTCTCTCTCATTTGCTCTCTGTGTCTCTCTCTTTCTCTCTCTGTCTCTCTCTGTCTCTCTCGTCTCTCTCTGTCTCTCTCTCTGTCTCTCTCTGTGTCTCTGTTTTTCTCTCTCTGTCTCTCTCTCTGTCTCTTTTCTGTCCTTCTCTGTCTCTCTCTCTGTCTCTCTCTTTCTCTTTCACTGTCTCTCCCTCTGTCTCTCTCTGTGTCTCTCTCTGTATCTCTCTCTGTCTCTCTCTGTCTCTCTCTGTCTCTCTCTGTTTCTCTCTGTGTCTCTCTCTGTCTCTCTTCTCTCTTTGTCTCTCTGTATCTCTATGCTCTCTTTGTGTCACTCTCTGTCTCTCTCTTTTGCTCTCTGTGTCTCTCTCTGTCTCTCTCTGTCTCTCTCGTCTCTCTCTGTCTCTCTCTGTCTCTCTCTCTGTCTCTCTCTGTGTATCTGTGTTTCTCTCTCTGTCTCTCTCTCTGTCTCTTTTCTGTCCTTCTCTGTCTCCCTCTCTGTCTCTCTCTCTGTCTCTCTCTTTCTCTGTCTCTGTCTCTCCCTCTGTCTCTCTCTGTGTCTCTCTCTGTATCTCTCTCTGTCTCTCTCTGTCTCTGTCTGTCTCTCTCTCTGTCTCTCTCTGTCTCTCTCTGTCTGTCTCTGTCTCTGTCTCTCTCTCTGTCTCTCTCTGTGTCTCTCTCTGTCTCTCTCTGAAACTCTCTGTGTCTCTCTCTCTATCTCTGTCTATCTCTGTCTCTCTCTGTCTCTCTCTGTATCTCTCTCTCTGTATCTCTCTCTCTTTCTCTCTCTGTGTCTCTCTCTGTTTCTCTCTCTGTCTCTCTCCATCTATCTCTGTTTCTTTCTTTGTATCTCCCTGTCTCTCTCTCTGTCTCTCTCTGTCTCTCTCATCTCTCTCTGTCTCTCTCTCTCTGTCTCTCTCTCTGTCTCTTTTCTGTCTCTCTCTGTCTCTCTCTCTGTCTCTCTCTCTTTCTTTCTGTCTCTCTCTGTCTCTCTCTCTGTTTCTCTCTTTGTCTCTATCTGTCTCTCTCTCTGTCTCTCTCTCTGTCTCTCTCTGTCTCTCTATGTCTCTCTCTGTATGTCTCTCTCAGTCTCGCACTCTGTCTCTCTCAGTCTCTCTAACTCTGTCTCTGTCTCTCTCTGTCTCTCTGTCTCTCTCTTTTTCTCTCGATGTGTCTCTCTCTGTCTATCTCTGTCACTCTCTGTCTCTCTCTCTGTCTCTCTCTGTCTCTCTCTCTCTGTGTTTCTCTCTCTGTCTCTCTCTCTGTTTCTCTCTGTCTCTATCTCTCTCTCTGTCTCTCTCTCTCCTTCTGTCTCTCTCTGTCTCTCTCTCTGTTTCTCTCTGTATCTCTCTGTCTCACTCTCTATCTCTCTCTCTCTCTGTCTCTCTCTGTCTCTCTCTATCTCTCTATGTGTCTCTCTTTGTCTCTCTCTGTCTCTCTCGTCTCTCTCTGTCTCTCTCTCTCTCTGTCACTCTCTGTGAATCTCTCTGTCTCTCTCTGTCTCTCTCTCTCTGTCTCTTTCTGTCTCTCTCTGTCTCTCTCTCTGTTTCTCTTTTTGTCTCTATCTGTCTCTCTCTCTGTCTCTCTCTGTGTCTCTCTCTGTCTCTCTATGTCTCTCTCTGTATATCTCTCTCGGTCTCGCTCTCTGTCTCTCTCAGTCTCTCTAACTCTGTCTCTGTCTCTCTCTGTCTCTCTGTCTCTCTCTTTTTCTCTCTATGTGTCTCTCTCTGTCTATCTCTGTCACTCTCTGT
>NW_028227276.1:4539922-4582422 GCF_978045245.1 Mus caroli
TGTCTCTCTCTGTCTATCTCAGTCTCTCTCACTCTGTCTCTGTCTCTCTCTTTCTCTCTGTCTCTCTCGCTGTCTCTCTCTGTGTCTCTAGCTGTCTCTCTCTATCTCTCTCTGTCTCTTTATGTCTCTCTCTGTCTCTCTCTCTATGTATGTTTTGTGTCCCTCTGTCTCTGTCTCTGTCTCTCTCTCTGTCTCTCTGTCTCTGTCTCTATCATTGTCTCTCTCTGTCTATCTCTATCTCTCTGTGTCTCTCTCTGTCTCTGTCTGTATCTCTCTATCTCTCTCTGTCTCTCTCTGTCTCTCACTCTGTCTCTCTCTGTCTCTTTCTCTGTGTCTATCTCTGTCTCTCACTGTCTCTCTCTGTCTCTCTCTTTGTCTCTGTCTCTCTCTGTCTCTCTCTGTGTCTTTTTTTGTCTCTCTCTATCTCACTCTCTGTCTCTTTCTGTCTCTCTCTGTCTATCTCTTTGTCTCTTTTCTGTCTCTGTCTGTCTCTCTGTCTCTCTCTGTCTCTCTCTGTCTCTCTCACTCTGTCTCTGTTTCTCCTTGTCTCTCCCTCTGTCTCTCTCTTTGTCTCTCTCTGTCTCTCGTTGTGTCTCTCTCTCTGTCGATCTCTGTCTCTCTCTTTGTCTCTCTCTGTGTCTCTATTTCTGTCTCTCTCTGTCTCTCTCTGTCTCTCTGTGTCTTTCGCTGTGTCTCTCTCTGTCTCTCTCTGTCTCTCTCTCTGTCTCTCTCTGTCTTTATCTCTGTCTCTCTCTGTTTCTCTCCGTCTCTCTCTGTGTCTCTCTCTGTCTTTCTCAGTCTATCTCACTCTGTCTCTGTCTCTCTCTGTCTCTCTCTTTGTCTCTGTAACTCTCTGTCTCTCTCCCTGTCTATCTCTCTCTCTCACTTTGTCTCTTTCTATCTCTGCCTCTCTCTCTGTCTCTCAGTCTCTTTCACTCTATCTCTGTCTCTCTCTGTCTCTCTCTTTGTCTCTGTCTCTCTCTCTGTCTCTCTCTGTGTCTCTTTCTGTCTCTCTCTATCTCTCTCTGTCTCTTTCTGTCTCTTTCTGTCTCTCTCCCTTTGTCTGTTTTCTGTCTCTGTCTCTCTTTCTGTCTCTCTCTGTGTATCACTCTGCCTCTCTCTGTCGCTGTCTGTCTCTCTCTGAATCTCTCTGTCTCTATCTCTCTCTTTGTCTCTCTCTGTATCTCTCTGTCTCTCTCTTTGCCTCTCTCTGTCTACCTCTCTATCTGTCTCTCTCTGTGTCTCTGTCTGTCTCTCTGTCTCTCTGTCTGTCTCTCTCTCTCTGTCTCTCTGTCTATCTGTCTCTATCTCTGACTCTCTCTGTTTCTCTATGTATCTCAGAATCTCTCGGTTTATCTCTCTGTCTCTATCTCTGTCTCTCTCTGTCTCTCACTGTCTCTCTCTGTTTCTCTCTGTATCTCTCTCTGTCTCTCTCAAGTTATCTCACTCTGTCTCTGTCTCTCTCTGTCTCTCTCTTTGTCTCTGTCTCTCTCTGTCTCTCTCTGTCTCTTTCTTTGATCTGTCTCTCTCTCTGTCTCTCTCTGTGTCTCACTCTGTATCTCTCTATCTCTGTCTGTCTCTCTCTGTCTCTCTCTGTATCTCACTGTCTATCTCTGTCTCTGTGTGTCTCTCTCTCTGTCTCTCTCTTTGTCTGTCTCTGTCTCTCTCTCTGTTTCTCTCTCTCTCAGTCTCTATCTCTGTCTCTCTCTTTCCCTCTATGTATCTCTCTGTCTCTATCTCTGTCTCTGTCTCACTGTCTCTCTCTGTATCTCTCTCTTTCTTTCTCAAGCTATCTCACTCTGTCTCTGTCTCTCTCTGTCTCTCTCTTTGTCTCTGTCTCTCTCTGTCTCTCTCTCTCTGTCTATCTCAGTCTGTCTCACTTTGTCTCTATCTCTCTCTGTCTCTCTCTGTCTCTCTCTATCTCACTCTCTGTCTCTTTCTGTCTCTCTCGGTCTCTCCTTTGTCTCATTTCTGTCTCTCTCTGTCTCTCTCTCTGTATCTCTCTGTATCTCTCTGTCTCTCTCTGTCTCTCTCTGTCCCTCTCTGTCTCTCTCTGTCTCTATCTCTGTCTCTCTCTGTCTCTCTCTGTATCTCTCTATATGTCTCTTTCTGTCTCTCTCTCTTTGTCGGTTTCTGTCTCTCTCTGTCTCTCTCTGTCTCTCTCTGTATCTCACTGTCTCTCTCTGTTTCTGTGTGTCTCTCTCTGTCTCTCTCTTTGTCTGTCTCTGTCTCTCTCTCTCAGTCTATATCTGTCTCTCTCTTTCCCTCTATGTCTCTCTCTGTCTCTATCTCTGTCTCTCTCTGTCTCTCTCTGTCTCTCTCTGTATCTCTCTCTGTCTCTCTCAAGTTATCTCACTCTGTCTCTGTCTCTCTCTGTCTCTCTCTTTGTCTCTGTCTCTCTCTGTCTCTCTCTCTGTCTCTCTCTTTGTCTCTGTCCCTCTCTCTGTCTCTCTCTGTGTCTCACTCTGTATCTCTCTATCTCTCTCTGTCACTCTCTGTCTCTCTCTGTATCTCACTGTCTCTCTCTGTCTCTGTGTGTCTCTCTCTCTGTCTCTCTCTTTGTCTGTCTCTGTCTCTCTCTCTGTTTCTCTCTCTCTCAGTCTCTATCTCTGTCTTTCTCTTCCCTCTATGTCTCTCTCTGTCTCTATCTCTGTCTCTGTCTCTCTCTGTCTCTCTCTGTATCTCTCTCTGTCTCTCTCAAGCTATCTCACTCTGTCTCTGTCTCTCTCTGTCTCTCTCTTTGTCTCTGTCTCTCTCTGTCTCTCTCTCTGTCTATCTCAGTCTCTCTCACTTTGTCTCTATCTCTCTCTGTCTCTCTCTCTGTCTCTCTCTGTCTCTCTCACTCTGTCTCTGTCTCTCTCTGTCTCTCTCTTTGTCTCTGTCTCTCTCTCTGTCTCTCTCTGTGTCTCAATCTGTCTCTCTCTCTATCTCTCTCTTTGTCTCTCTCTGTCTCTCTCTATATCTCACTGTCTCTCTCTGTCTTTGTGTGTGTCTCTCTCTGTCTCTCTCTTTGTCTGTCTCTGTCTCTCTCTCTCTGTCTCTCTCTCTGTCTCTATCTCTGTCTCTATCTGTGCCTCTCTGTCTCTCTCTGTCTCTATCTCTGTCTCTCTCTGTCTCTCTCTGTCTCTCTCTGTATCTCTCTATCTGTCTCTTTCAGTCTCTCTCTCTTTGTCGGTTTCTGTCTCTATCTCACTCTCTGTCTCTTTCTGTCTCTCTCTGTCTCTCTCTATATCTCACTGTCTCTCTTTGTCTTTGTGTGTCTCTCTCTCTGTCTCTCTCTTTGTCTGTCTCTGTCTCTCTCTCTCTCTGTCTCTCTCTCTCTGTCTCTATCTCTGTCTCTCTCTGTCTCTCTTTGTCTCTCTCTGTCCCTCTCTGTCTCTCTCTGTCTCTCTCTCTGTCTCTCTCTGTCTCTCTCTGTCTCTCTCTGTATCTCTCTATCTGTCTCTTTCTGTCTCTCTCTTTGTCTCATTTGTGTCTCTCTCTGTCTCTCTCTCTGTCTCTCTCTGTATCTCTCTGTCTCTCTCTGTCTCTCTCTGTCCCTCTCTGTCTCTCTCTGTCTCTATCTCTGTCTCTCCCTGTCTCTCTCTGTCTCTCTCTGTATCTCACTGTCTCTCTCTGTCTCTGTGTGTCTCTCTCTCTGTCTCTCTCTATGTCTGTCTCTGTCTATCTCTCTGTCTCTCTCTCTCTCAGTCTCTATCTCTGTCTCTCTCTTTCCCTCTATTTCTCTCTCTGTCTCTATCTCTGTCTCTCTCTGTCTCTCTCTGTATCTCTCTCTGTCCCTCTCAAATTATCTCACTCTGTCTCTGTCTCTCTCTGTCTCTCTCTTTGTCTCTGTCTCTCTCTGTCTCTCTCTCTGTCTATCTCAGTCTCTCTCACTTTGTTTCTATCTCTCTCTGTCTCTCTCTGTCTCTCTCTGTCTCTCTCTTTGTCTCTGTCTCTCTCTCTGTCTCTCTCTGTGTCTCACTCTGTCTCTCTCTATCTCTCTCTGTCTCTCTCTGTATCTCACTGTCTCTCTCTGTCTTTGTGTGTCTGTCTCTCTGTCTCTCTCTTTGTCTGTCTCTGTCTCTCTCTCTCTCTGTTTGTCTCTCTCTGTCTCTATTTTTGTATCGCTCTGTCCCTCTATGTCTCTCTCTGTCTCTATCTCTGTCTCTCTCCGTCACTCTCTTTCTCTCTCTATATCTCTCCTTGTCTCTCTCAAGCTATCTCACTCTGTCTCTGTCTCTCTCTGTCTCTCTCTTTTTCTCTGTCTCTCTCTATCTCTCTCTCCATCTCAGTCTCTCTCACTTTGTCTCTGTCTCTCTCTGTGTCTCACTCTGTCTCTCTCTATCTCTCTCTCTGTCTCTCTCTGTATCTGTCTCTCTCTTACTCTCTCTGTCTCTCTCTCTCTGTCTCTCTCTGTCTTTATCTCTGTCTCTCTCTGTCTCTCTCTGTCTCTCTCTGTGTCTCTCTCTCTGTGTCTCTCTCTGTCTCACTTATTCACTCTCTTTGACTCTGTCTCTCTCTCTGTCTCTCTCTGTGTCTCTCTCTGTCTCTCTCTTTCTCTCTCTGTCTCTCTCTGTCTCTCTCTGTCTCTCTCTCTGTCTCTCTCTCTGTCTCTCTCTGTCTTTCTCTGTCTCTCTCCCTTTGTCTCTTTTCTGTCTCTCTCTGTCTCTCTTTGTCTCTCTCAGTATCTCTCTGTCTCTCTCAGTCGCTCTCACTCTGTCTCTGTCTCTCTCTCTCTCTTTGTCTGTCTCCTTTTCTTTCTCTCTATCTGTCCTTCTCTGTCTTTCTCTGTCTCTCTCTTTCTCTGTCTCTCTTTGTGTCTCTCTCTGTCTCACTCTCTCTGTCTCTCTCTGTTTCTCTCTGTGTCTCTCTCTGTCTCTCTTCTCTCTTTGTCTCTCTGTATCTCTATACTCTCTTTGTGTAACTCTCTGTCTCTCTCTTTTGCTCTCTGTGTCTCTCTCTGTCTCTCTCTGTCTCTCTCTGTCTCTCTCGTCTCTCTCTGTCTCTCTCTCTGACTCTCTCTGTGTCTCTGTGTTTCTCTCTCTGTCTCTCTCTCTGTCTCTTTTCTGTCCTTCTCTGTCTCTCTCTCTGTCTCTCTCTTTCTCTTTCACTGTCTCTCCCTCTGTCCCTCTCTGTGTCTCTCTCTGTGTCTCCCTCTGTATCTCTCTCTGTCTCTCTCTGTCTCTCTCTGTCTGACTCTGTCTCTATCTGTCTGTCTCTCTGTCTCTCTCTGTGTCTCCCTCTGTCTCTCTCTGTGTCTCTCTCTGTATTTCTCTCTGTCTCTCTCTGTCTCTCTCTGTCTGACTCTGTCTCTATCTGTCTCTCTCTCTGTCTCTCTCTGTGTCTCCCTCTGTCTCTCTCTGTCTCTCTCTGTGTCTCTCTCTCTATCTCTGTCTATCTCTGTCTCTCTCTGTCTCTCTGTCTCTCTCTGTCTCTCTCTGTCTCTCTCTCTCTGTATCACTCTCTCTGTCTCTCTCTGTGTCTCTCTCTGTTTCTCTCTCTGTCTCTCTCCATCTATCTCTGTTTCTTTCTTTGTCTCTCCGTGTCTCTCTCTCTGTCTCTCTCTGTCTCTCTCATCTCTCTCGGTCTCTCTCTCTCTGTCTCTCTCTGTCTCTCTCTCTCTGTCTCTTTTCTGTCTCTCTCTGTCTCTCTCTCTGTCTCTCTCTCTCTTTCTTTCTGTCTCTCTCTGTCTCTCTCTCTGTTTCTCTCTTTGTCTCTATCTGTCTCTCTCTCTGTCTCTCTCTGTGTCTCTCTCTGTCTCTCTATGTCTCTCTCTGTATGTCTCTCTCGGTCTCGCTCTCTGTCTCTCTCAGTCTCTCTAACTCTGTCTCTGTCTCTCTCTGTCTCTCTGTCTCTCTCTTTTTCTCTCTATGTGTCTCTCTCTGTCTATCTCTGTCACTCTCTGTCTCTCTCTCTGTCTCTCTCTGTCTCTCTCTCTCTCTGTTTCTCTCTGTCTCTCTCTCTGTTTCTCTCTGTCTCTATCTCTCTCTCTGTCTCTCTTTCTCCTTCTGTCTCTCTCTGTCTCTCTCTCTATCTCTCTCTGTATCTCTCTGTCTCACTCTCTATCTCTCTCTCTCTGTCTCTCTCTGTCTCTCTCTATCTCTCTATGTGTCTCTCTTTGTCTCTCTCTGTCTCTCTCGTCTCTCTCTGTCTCTCTCTCTCTGTCACTCTCTGTGAATCTCTCTGTCTCTCTCTGTCTCTCTCTGTCTCTCTCTCTCTGTCTCTTTCTGTCTCTCTCTGTCTCTCTCTCTGTTTCTCTTTTTGTCTCTATCTGTCTCTCTCTCTGTCTCTCTCTGTGTCTCTCTCTGTCTCTCTATGTCTCTCTCTGTATATCTCTCTCGGTCTCGCTCTCTGTCTCTCTCAGTCTCTCTAACTCTGTCTCTTTCTCTCTCTGTCTCTCTGTCTCTCTCTTTTTCTCTCTATGTGTCTCTCTCTGTCTATCTCTGTCACTCTCTGTCTCTCTCTCTGTCTCTCTCTCTGTCTCTCTCTGTCCCTCTCTCTGTCTCTCTCTGTTTCTCTCTCTATCTCTCTCTCTGTTTCTCTCTGTCTCTATCTCTCTCTGTCTCTCTCTCCTTCTGTCTCTCTCTGTCTCTCTCTGTCTCTCTCTGTATCTCTCTGTCTCTCTCTGTCTCTCTCTCTCTCTGTCTCTCTCTTTTTCTCTCTCTGTCTCTCTCTGTGTCTCTATCTGTCTCTCTCTGTGTCTCTCTGTGTCTCTTTCTCTCTATCTCTGTCTATATCTGTCTCTCTCTCTCTCAGTCTCTCTCTCTCTGTCTCTCTCTGTTTCTCTCTCTGTCTCTCTCTCTGTCTCTCTCTGTCTCTATCTCTTACTCTCTCTGTCTCTCTCTGTCTCTCTCTGTGTCTCTTTCTCTCTATATCTGTCTCTCTCTGTATCTCTCTGTCTCTCTCAGTCTCTCTCTCTCTGTCTCTCTCTGTCTCTCTGTATCTCTCTCTGTCTCTCTCTGTGTCTCTCTCTGTCTCTCTCTGTGTCTCTATGTGTCTCTCTCTGTCTCTCACTCTGTCTCTCTCCATTTTTCTCTGTTTCTTTCTTTGTGTCTCTCTGTCTCTCTCTCTGTCTCTATCTGTCTCTATCTCTTACTCTCTCTGTCTCTCTCTGTCTCTCTCTGTGTCTCTTTCTCTCTCTCTCTGTCTCTCTCTGTCTCTCTCTGTCTTTCTCGTCTCTCTCTGTCTCTCTCTCTGTCTCTCTCTGTGTCTCTCTCTGTCTCTCTATCTGTCTCTCTCTGTCTCTCTCTGTCTCTCTCTGTCTCTTTCTGTCTCTTTTCTGTCTCTCTCTCTGTCTCTCTCTGTCTCTCTCTCTCCTTCTGTCTCTCTCTGTCTCTCTCTGTCTCTCTCTGTATCTCTCTGTCTCTCTCTGTCTCTCTCTCTCTGTCTCTCTCTGTTTCTCTCTCTGTCTCTCTCTGTGTCTCTCTCTGTCTCTCTCTGTGTCTCTCTGTGTCTCTTTCTCTCTATCTCTGTCTATATCTGTCTCTCTCTCTCTCTCAGTCTCTCTCTCTCTCTGTCTCTCTCTGTTTCTCTCTCTGTCTCTCTCTCTGTCTCTCTCTGTCTCTATCTCTTACTCTCTCTGTCTCTCTCTGTCTCTCTCTGTGTCTCTTTCTCTCTATATCTGTCTCTCTCTGTATCTCTCTGTCTCTCTCAGTCTCTCTCTCTCTGTCTCTCTCTGTCTCTCTGTATCTCTCTCTGTCTCTCTCTGTGTCTCTCTCTGTCTCTCTCTGTGTCTCTATGTGTCTCTCTCTGTCTCTCACTCTGTCTCTCTCCATCTTTCTCTATTTCTTTCTTTGTGTCTCTCTGTCTCTCTCTCTGTCTCTATCTGTCTCTATCTCTTACTCTCTCTGTGTCTCTCTCTCTCTCTGTGTCTCTTTCTCTCTCTCTCTGTCTCTCTCTGTCTCTCTCTGTCTCTCTCGTCTCTCTCTGTCTCTCTCTCTGTCTCTCTCTGTGTCTCTCTCTGTCTCTCTATCTGTCTCTCTCTGTCTCTCTCTCTGTCTCTCTCTGTCTCTGTCTTTCTCTCTGTTTCTCTCTTTGTCTCTCTCTGTCTCTCTCTCTATGTCTCTCTCTGTATTTCTCAGTCATTCTCTTTGTCTCTGTCTCTCTCTCTGTCTCTCTCTGTCTCTTGCTCTGTCTCTATCTTTCTCTCTCTGTGTCTCTCTCTGTCTCTTTCTCTGTCTCTCTCTCTGTCTCTCTCTGTCTCTTTCTCTGTCTCTCTCTGTCTCTCTCTGTCTTTTTATCTGTCTCCCTCTGTCTCTCCCTGTCTCTCTCTCAGTCCCTCTCTGTCTCTCTCTGTGTCTCGCTGTGTCTCTCTCTATCTCTGTCTCTCTCTGTGTCTCTCTCTGTCTCTATCTGTTTCTCTCTCTGTCTCTCTCTGTCTCTCTCTCTGTCTCTCTCTCTCTGTCTCTCTCTTTGTCTCTCTGTCTCTCTCTGTCTTTCTCTGTCTCTCTCCCTTTGTCTCTTTTCTGTCTCTCTCTGTCTCTCTTTGTCTCTCTCAGTATCTCTCTGTCTCTCTCAGTCTCTCTCACTCTGTCTCTGTCTCTCTCTCTCTCTGTGTCTGTCTCCTTTTCTTTTTCTCTATCTGTCCTTCTCTGTCTTTCTCTGTCTCTCTCTTTCTTTCTCTGTCTCTCTTTGTGTCTCTCTCTGTCTCACTCTCTCTGTCTCTCTCTGTTTCTCTCTGTGTCTCTCTCTGTCTCTCTTCTCTCTTTGTCTCTCTGTATCTCTATGCTCTCTTTGTGTAACTCTCTGTCTCTCTCTTTTGCTCTCTGTGTCTCTCTCTGTCTCTCTCTGTCTCTCTCGTCTCTCTCTGTCTCTCTCTCTGTCTCTCTCTGTGTCTCTGTGTTTCTCTCTCTGTCTCTCTCTCTGTCTCTTTTCTGTCCTTCTCTGTCTCTCTCTCTGTCTCTCTCTTTCTCTTTCACTGTCTCTCCCTCTGTCTCTCTCTGTGTCTCTCTCTGTATCTCTCTCTGTCTCTCTCTGTCTCTCTCTGTCTCTCTCTGTCTGACTCTGTCTCTATCTGTCTCTCTCTGTGTCTCTCTCTGTGTCTCCCTCTGTCTCTCTCTGTCTCTCTCTGTGTCTCTCTCTCTATCTCTGTCTATCTCTGTCTCTCTCTGTCTCTCTGTCTCTCTCTGTCTCTCTCTGTCTCTCTCTCTCTGTATCTCTCTCTCTGTGTCTCTCTCTGTTTCTCTCTCTGTCTCTCTCCATCTATCTCTGTTTCTTTCTTTGTCTCTCCGTGTCTCTCTCTCTGTCTCTCTCTGTCTCTCTCATCTCTCTCGGTCTCTCTCTCTCTGTCTCTCTCTGTCTCTCTCTCTGTTTCTCTCTTTGTCTCTATCTGTCTCTCTCTCTGTCTCTCTCTGTGTCTCTCTCTGTCTCTCTATGTCTCTCTCTGTATGTCTCTCTCGGTCTCGCTCTCTGTCTCTCTCAGTCTCTCTAACTCTGTCTCTGTCTCTCTCTGTCTCCCTGTCTCTCTCTTTTTCTCTCTATGTGTCTCTCTCTGTCTATCTCTGTCACTCTCTGTCTCTCTCTCTGTCTCTCTCTGTCTCTCTCTTTCTCTCTGTTTCTCTCTGTCTCTCTCTGTGTTTCTCTCTGTCTCTATCTCTCTCTCTGTCTCTCTCTCTCCTTCTGTCTCTCTCTGTCTCTCTCTCTATCTCTCTCTGTATCTCTCTGTCTCACTCTCTATCTCTCTCACTGTCTCTCTCTGTCTCTCTCTATCTCTCTATGTGTCTCTCTTTGTCTCTCCCTCTCTCTCTCGTCTCTCTCTGTCTCTCTCTCTCTGTCACTCTCTGTGAATCTCTCTGTCTCTCTCTGTCTCTCTCTGTCTCTCTCTCTGTCTCTTTCTGTCTCTCTCTGTCTCTCTCTCTGTTTCTCTTTTTGTCTCTATCTGTCTCTCTCTCTGTCTCTCTCTGTTTCTCTCTCTGTCTCTCTATGTCTCTCTCTGTATATCTCTCTCGGTCTCGCTCTCTGTCTCTCTCTATCTCTCTATGTGTCTCTCTTTGTCTCTCTCTGTCTCTCTAGTCTCTCTCTGTCTCTCTCTCTCTGTCACTCTCTGTGAATCTCTGTCTCTCTCTGTCTCTCTCTCTCTGTCTCTTTCTGTTTCTCTCTGTCTCTCTCTCTGTTTCTCTTTTTGTCTCTATCTGTCTCTCTCTCTGTCTCTCTCTGTGTCTCTCTCTGTCTCTCTATGTCTCTCTCTGTATATCTCTCTCGGTCTCGCTCTCTGTCTCTCTCAGTCTCTCTAACTCTGTCTCTGTCTCTCTCTGTCTCTCTGTCTCTCTCTTTTTCTCTCTATGTGTCTCTCTCTGTCTATCTCTGTCACTCTCTGTCTCTCTCTGTGTCTCTCTGTGTCTCTTTCTCTCTCTCTCTGTCTCTCTCTGTCTCTCTCTGTCTCTCTCTGTCTCTCTCGTCTCTCTCTGTCTCTCTCTCTCTGTCTCTCTCTGTGTCTCTCTCTGTCTCTCTATCTGTCTCTCTCTGTCTCTCTCTGTCTCTCTCTTTCTCTTTCTCTGTCTCTCCCTCTGTCTATCTCTGTGTCTCTCTCTGTATCTCTCTCTGTCTCTCTCTGTCTCTGTCTTTCTCTCTGTTTCTCTCTTTGTCTCTATCTGTCTCTCTCTCTATGTCTCTCTCTGTATTTCTCAGTCATTCTCTTGGTCTCTGTCTCTCTCTCTGTCTCTCTCTGTCTCTTGCTCTGTCTCTATCTTTCTCTCTCTGTGTCTCTCTCTGTCTCTTTCTCTGTCTCTCTCTCTGTCTCTCTCTGTCTCTTTCTCTGTCTCTCTCTCTGTCTCTCTCTGTCTCTTTATCTGTCTCCCTCTGTCTCTCCCTGTCTCTCTCTCAGTCCCTCTCTGTCTCTCTCTGTGTCTCCCTGTGTCTCTCTCTATCTCTGTCTCTCTCTGTGTCTCTCTCTGTCTCTCTCTGTTTCTCTCTCTGTCTCTCTCTGTCTCTCTCTGTCTCTCTCTCTGTCTCTCTCTTTGTCTCTCTGTCTCTCTCTGTCTTTCTCTGTCTCTCTCCCTTTGTCTCTTTTCTGTCTCTCTCTGTCTCTCTTTGTCTCTCTCAGTATCTCTCTGTCTCTCTCAGTCTCTCTCACTCTGTCTCTGTCTCTCTCTCTCTCTGTGTCTGTCTCCTTTTCTTTCTCTCTATCTGTCCTTCTCTGTCTTTCTCTGTCTCTCTCTTTCTTTCTCTGTCTCTCTTTGTGTCTCTCTCTGTCTCACTCTCTCTGTCTCTCTCTGTTTCTCTCTGTGTCTCTCTCTGTCTCTCTTCTCTCTTTGTCTCTCTGTATCTCTATGCTCTCTTTGTGTCACTCTCTGTCTCTCTCTTTTGCTCTCTGTGTCTCTCTCTGTCTCTCTCTGTCTCTCTCGTCTCTCTCTGTCTCTCTCTGTCTCTCTCTCTGTCTCTCTCTGTGTATCTGTGTTTCTCTCTCTGTCTCTCTCTCTGTCTCTTTTCTGTCCTTCTCTGTCTCCCTCTCTGTCTCTCTCTCTGTCTCTCTCTTTCTCTGTCTCTGTCTCTCCCTCTGTCTCTCTCTGTGTCTCTCTCTGTATCTCTCTCTGTCTCTCTCTGTCTCTGTCTGTCTCTCTCTGTCTCTCTCTGTCTCTCTCTGTCTGTCTCTGTCTCTATCTGTCTCTCTCTCTGTCTCTCTCTGTGTCTCTCTCTGTCTCTCTCTGAAACTCTCTGTGTCTCTCTCTCTATCTCTGTCTATCTCTGTCTCTCTCTGTCTCTCTCTGTATCTCTCTCTCTGTATCTCTCTCTCTTTCTCTCTCTGTGTCTCTCTCTGTTTCTCTCTCTGTCTCTCTCCATCTATCTCTGTTTCTTTCTTTGTATCTCCCTGTCTCTCTCTCTGTCTCTCTCTGTCTCTCTCATCTCTCTCTGTCTCTCTCTCTCTGTCTCTCTCTCTGTCTCTTTTCTGTCTCTCTCTGTCTCTCTCTCTGTCTCTCTCTCTCTTTCTTTCTGTCTCTCTCTGTCTCTCTCTCTGTTTCTCTCTTTGTCTCTATCTGTCTCTCTCTCTGTCTCTCTCTCTGTCTCTCTCTGTCTCTCTATGTCTCTCTCTGTATGTCTCTCTCAGTCTCGCACTCTGTCTCTCTCAGTCTCTCTAACTCTGTCTCTGTCTCTCTCTGTCTCTCTGTCTCTCTCTTTTTCTCTCGATGTGTCTCTCTCTGTCTATCTCTGTCACTCTCTGTCTCTCTCTCTGTCTCTCTCTGTCTCTCTCTCTCTGTGTTTCTCTCTCTGTCTCTCTCTCTGTTTCTCTCTGTCTCTATCTCTCTCTCTGTCTCTCTCTCTCCTTCTGTCTCTCTCTGTCTCTCTCTCTGTTTCTCTCTGTATCTCTCTGTCTCACTCTCTATCTCTCTCTCTCTGTCTCTCTCTGTCTCTCTCTATCTCTCTATGTGTCTCTCTTTGTCTCTCTCTGTCTCTCTCGTCTCTCTCTGTCTCTCTCTCTCTCTGTCACTCTCTGTGAATCTCTCTGTCTCTCTCTGTCTCTCTCTCTCTGTCTCTTTCTGTCTCTCTCTGTCTCTCTCTCTGTTTCTCTTTTTGTCTCTATCTGTCTCTCTCTCTGTCTCTCTCTGTGTCTCTCTCTGTCTCTCTATGTCTCTCTCTGTATATCTCTCTCGGTCTCGCTCTCTGTCTCTCTCAGTCTCTCTAACTCTGTCTCTGTCTCTCTCTGTCTCTCTGTCTCTCTCTTTTTCTCTCTATGTGTCTCTCTCTGTCTATCTCTGTCACTCTCTGTCTCTCTGTCTGTCTCTCTCTCTGTCTCTCTCTGTCTCTTTATATATCTCACTCTGTCTCTCCCTGTCTCTCTCTCGGTCCCTCTCTGTCTCTCTCTGTGTCTCCCTGTGTCTCTCTTTATCTCTGTCTCTCTCTGTGTCTCTCTCTGTCTCTCTCTGTTTCTCTCTCTGTCTCTCTCTGTCTCTGTCTCTGTCTCTCTCTCTGTCTCTCTCTTTGTCTCTCTCAGTATCTCTCTGTCTCTCTCAGTCTCTCTGACTCTGTCTCTCTCTCTCTCTCTCTCTGTGTCTGTCTCCTTTTCTTTTTCTCTATCTGTCCTTCTCTGTCTTTCTCTGTCTCTCTCTTTTTTTCTCTGTCTCTCTTTGTGTCTCTCTCTGTCTCACTCTCTCTTTCTCTCTCTGTTTCTATCTGTGTCTCTCTCTGTCTCTCTTCTCTCTTTGTCTCTCTGTATCTCTATGCTCTCTTTGTGTAACTCTCTGTCTCTCTCATTTGCTCTCTGTGTCTCTCTCTTTCTCTCTCTGTCTCTCTCTGTCTCTCTCGTCTCTCTCTGTCTCTCTCTCTGTCTCTCTCTGTGTCTCTGTTTTTCTCTCTCTGTCTCTCTCTCTGTCTCTTTTCTGTCCTTCTCTGTCTCTCTCTCTGTCTCTCTCTTTCTCTTTCACTGTCTCTCCCTCTGTCTCTCTCTGTGTCTCTCTCTGTATCTCTCTCTGTCTCTCTCTGTCTCTCTCTGTCTCTCTCTGTTTCTCTCTGTGTCTCTCTCTGTCTCTCTTCTCTCTTTGTCTCTCTGTATCTCTATGCTCTCTTTGTGTCACTCTCTGTCTCTCTCTTTTGCTCTCTGTGTCTCTCTCTGTCTCTCTCTGTCTCTCTCGTCTCTCTCTGTCTCTCTGTCTCTCTCTCTGTCTCTCTCTGTGTATCTGTGTTTCTCTCTCTGTCTCTCTCTCTGTCTCTTTTCTGTCCTTCTCTGTCTCCCTCTCTGTCTCTCTCTCTGTCTCTCTCTTTCTCTGTCTCTGTCTCTCCCTCTGTCTCTCTCTGTGTCTCTCTCTGTATCTCTCTCTGTCTCTCTCTGTCTCTGTCTGTCTCTCTCTCTGTCTCTCTCTGTCTCTCTCTGTCTGTCTCTGTCTCTGTCTCTCTCTCTGTCTCTCTCTGTGTCTCTCTCTGTCTCTCTCTGAAACTCTCTGTGTCTCTCTCTCTATCTCTGTCTATCTCTGTCTCTCTCTGTCTCTCTCTGTATCTCTCTCTCTGTATCTCTCTCTCTTTCTCTCTCTGTGTCTCTCTCTGTTTCTCTCTCTGTCTCTCTCCATCTATCTCTGTTTCTTTCTTTGTATCTCCCTGTCTCTCTCTCTGTCTCTCTCTGTCTCTCTCATCTCTCTCTGTCTCTCTCTCTCTGTCTCTCTCTCTGTCTCTTTTCTGTCTCTCTCTGTCTCTCTCTCTGTCTCTCTCTCTTTCTTTCTGTCTCTCTCTGTCTCTCTCTCTGTTTCTCTCTTTGTCTCTATCTGTCTCTCTCTCTGTCTCTCTCTCTGTCTCTCTCTGTCTCTCTCTGTCTCTCTATGTCTCTCTCTGTATGTCTCTCTCAGTCTCGCACTCTGTCTCTCTCAGTCTCTCTAACTCTGTCTCTGTCTCTCTCTGTCTCTCTGTCTCTCTCTTTTTCTCTCGATGTGTCTCTCTCTGTCTATCTCTGTCACTCTCTGTCTCTCTCTCTGTCTCTCTCTGTCTCTCTCTCTCTGTGTTTCTCTCTCTGTCTCTCTCTCTGTTTCTCTCTGTCTCTATCTCTCTCTCTGTCTCTCTCTCTCCTTCTGTCTCTCTCTGTCTCTCTCTCTGTTTCTCTCTGTATCTCTCTGTCTCACTCTCTATCTCTCTCTCTCTCTGTCTCTCTCTGTCTCTCTCTATCTCTCTATGTGTCTCTCTTTGTCTCTCTCTGTCTCTCTCGTCTCTCTCTGTCTCTCTCTCTCTCTGTCACTCTCTGTGAATCTCTCTGTCTCTCTCTGTCTCTCTCTCTCTGTCTCTTTCTGTCTCTCTCTGTCTCTCTCTCTGTTTCTCTTTTTGTCTCTATCTGTCTCTCTCTCTGTCTCTCTCTGTGTCTCTCTCTGTCTCTCTATGTCTCTCTCTGTATATCTCTCTCGGTCTCGCTCTCTGTCTCTCTCAGTCTCTCTAACTCTGTCTCTGTCTCTCTCTGTCTCTCTGTCTCTCTCTTTTTCTCTCTATGTGTCTCTCTCTGTCTATCTCTGTCACTCTCTGTCTCTCTGTCTGTCTCTCTCTCTGTATCTCTCTGTCTCTTTATATGTCTCACTCTGTCTCTCCCTGTCTCTCTCTCGGTCCCTCTCTGTCTCTCTCTGTGTCTCCCTGTGTCTCTCTTTATCTCTGTCTCTCTCTGTGTCTCTCTCTGTCTCTCTCTGTTTCTCTCTCTGTCTCTCTCTGTCTCTGTCTCTGTCTCTCTCTCTGTCTCTCTCTTTGTCTCACTCAGTATCTCTCTGTCTCTCTCAGTCTCTCTGACTCTGTCTCTGTCTCTCTCTCTCTCTGTGTCTGTCTCCTTTTCTTTTTCTCTATCTGTCCTTCTCTGTCTTTCTCTGTCTCTCTCTTTTTTTCTCTGTCTCTCTTTGTGTCTCTCTCTGTCTCACTCTCTCTTTTTCTCTCTGTTTCTATCTGTGTCTCTCTCTGTCTCTCTTCTCTCTTTGTCTCTCTGTATCTCTATGCTCTCTTTGTGTAACTCTCTGTCTCTCTCATTTGCTCTCTGTGTCTCTCTCTTTCTCTCTCTGTCTCTCTCTGTCTCTCTCGTCTCTCTCTGTCTCTCTCTCTGTCTCTCTCTGTGTCTCTGTTTTTCTCTCTCTGTCTCTCTCTCTGTCTCTTTTCTGTCCTTCTCTGTCTCTCTCTCTGTCTCTCTCTTTCTCTTTCACTGTCTCTCCCTCTGTCTCTCTCTTTGTCTCTCTCTGTATCTCTCTCTGTCTCTCTCTGTCTCTCTCTGTCTCTCTCTGTCTGACTCTGTCTCTATCTGTCTCTCTCTCTGTCTCTCTCTGTGTCTCCCTCTGTCTCTCTCTGTCTCTCTCTGTGTCTCTCTCTCTATCTCTGTCTACCTCTGTCTCTCTCTGTCTCTCTGTCTCTCTCTGTCTCTCTCTGTCTCTCTCTCTCTGTATCTCTCTCTCTGTCTCTCTCTGTGTCTCCCTCTGTTTCTCTCTCTGTCTCTCTCCATCTATCTCTGTTTCTTTCTTTGTCTCTCCGTGTCTCTCTCTCTGTCTCTCTCTGTCTCTCTCATCTCTCTCGGTCTCTCTCTCTCTCTGTCTCTCTCTGTCTCTCTCTCTCTGTCTCTTTTCTGTCTCTCTCTGTCTCTCTCTCTGTCTCTATCTCTCTTTCTTTCTGTCTCTCTCTGTCTCTCTCTCTGTTTCTCTCTTTGTCTCTATCTGTCTCTCTCTCTGTCTCTCTCTGTGTCTCTCTCTGTCTCTCTATGTCTCTCTCTGTATATCTCTCTCGGTCTCGCTCTCTGTCTCTCTCAGTCTCTCTAACTCTGTCTCTGTCTCTCTCTGTCTCTCTGTCTCTCTCTTTTTCTCTCTATGTGTCTCTCTCTGTCTATCTCTGTCACTCTCTGTCTCTCTCTGTGTCTCTCTGTGTCTCTTTCTCTCTCTCTCTGTCTCTCTCTGTCTCTCTCTGTCTCTCTCGTCTCTCTCTGTCTCTCTCTCTCTGTCTCTCTCTGTGTCTCTCTCTGTCTCTCTATCTGTCTCTCTCTGTCTCTCTCTGTCTCTCTCTTTCTCTTTCTCTGTCTCTCCCTCTGTCTATCTCTGTGTCTCTCTCTGTATCTCTCTCTGTCTCTCTCTGTCTCTGTCTTTCTCTCTGTTTCTCTCTTTGTCTCTCTCTGTCTCTCTCTCTATGTCTCTCTCTGTATTTCTCAGTCATTCTCTTTGTCTCTGTCTCTCTCTCTGTCTCTCTCTGTCTCTTGCTCTGTCTCTATCTTTCTCTCTCTGTGTCTCTCTCTGTCTCTTTCTCTGTCTCTCTCTCTGTCTCTCTCTGTCTCTTTCTCTGTCTCTCTCTCTGTCTCTCTCTGTCTCTTTATCTGTCTCCCTCTGTCTCTCCCTGTCTCTCTCTCAGTCCCTCTCTGTCTCTCTCTGTGTCTCCCTGTGTCTCTCTCTATCTCTGTCTCTCTCTGTGTCTCTCTCTGTCTCTCTCTGTTTCTCTCTCTGTCTCTCTCTGTCTCTCTCTGTCTCTCTCTTTGTCTCTCTGTCTCTCTCTGTCTTTCTCTGTCTCTCTCCCTTTGTCTCTTTTCTGTCTCTCTCTGTCTCTCTTTGTCTCTCTCAGTATCTCTCTGTCTCTCTCAGTCTCTCTCACTCTGTCTCTGTCTCTCTCTCTCTCTCTCTCTGTCTGTCTCCTTTTCTTTCCCTCTCTCTGTCCTTCTCTGTCTTTCTCTGTCTCTCTCTTTCTTTCTCTGTCTCTCTTTGTGTCTCTCTCTGTCTCACTCTCTCTGTCTCTCTCTGTTTCTCTCTGTGTCTCTCTCTGTCTCTCTTCTCTCTTTGTCTCTCTGTATCTCTATGCTCTCTTTGTGTAACTCTCTGTCTCTCTCTTTTGCTCTCTGTGTCTCTCTCTGTCTCTCTCTGTCACTCTCTGTCTCTCTCTCTGTCTCTCTCTGTCTCTCTCTCTCTCTGTTTCTCTCTCTGTCTCTCTCTCTGTTTCTCTCTGTCTCTATCTCTCTCTCTGTCTCTCTCTCTCCTTCTGTCTCTCTCTGTCTCTCTCTCTCTGTTTCTCTCTGTATCTCTCTGTCTCACTCTCTATCTCTCTCTCTCTGTCTCTCTCTGTCTCTCTCTATCTCTCTATGTGTCTCTCTTTGTCTCTCTCTGTCTCTCTCGTCTCTCTCTGTCTCTCTCTCTCTGTCACTCTCTGTGAATCTCTCTGTCTCTCTCTGTCTCTCTCTGTCTCTTTCTGTCTCTCTCTGTCTCTCTCTCTGTTTCTCTTTTTGTCTCTATCTGTCTCTCTCTCTGTCTCTCTCTGTGTCTCTCTCTGTCTCTCTATGTCTCTCTCTGTATATCTCTCTCGGTCTCGCTCTCTGTCTCTCTCAGTCTCTCTAAATCTGTCTCTGTCTCTCTCTGTATCTCTGTCTCTCTCTTTTTCTCTCTATGTGTCTCTCTCTGTCTATCTCTGTCACTCTCTGTCTCTCTGTCTGTCTCTCTCTGTGTCTCTCTCTGTCTCTCTCTGTGTCTCACTGTTTCTCTCTCTGTCTCTCTCTCTGTTTCTCTCTGTCTCTAGCTCTCTCTGTCTCTCTCTCTCCTTCTGTCTCTCTCTGCCTCTCTCTGTCTCTCTCTGTATCTCTCTGTCTCTCTCTGTCTCTCTCTATCTCTCTGTGTGGCTCTCTTTGTCTCTCTCTGTCTCTCTCTGTCTGTCTCTGTCTATTTCTCTCTCTCTGTCTCTCTTTGTCTCTCTCTCTCTGTATCTCTCTCTCTGTCTCTCTCTGTGTCTCTCTCTGTCTCTCTGTGTGTCTCTCTGTGTCTCTTTCTCTCTATCTCTGTCTATCTGTGTCTCTCTCTGTCTCTCTCAGTCTCTCTCTCTCTCTCTGTCTCTCTGTTTCTTTCTCTGTCTCGCTCTCTGTCTCTCTCTGTCTCTCTCTGTCTCTCTCGTCTCTCTGTGTCTCTCTATGTCTCTCTTCTCTCTTTGTCTCTCTGTATCTCTATGCTCTCTTTGTGTAACTCTCTGTCTCTCTCTTTTGCTCTCTGTGTCTCTCTCTGTCTCTCTCTGTCTCTCTCTGTCTCTCTCGTCTCTCTCTGTCTCTCTCTGTCTCTCTCTCTGTCTCTCTCTGTATATCTGTGTTTCTCTCTCTGTCTCTCTCTCTGTCTCTTTTCTGTCCTTCTCTGTCTCTCTCTCTGTCTCTCTCTCTGTCTCTCTCTTTCTCTGTCTCTGTCTCTCCCTCTGTCTCTCTCTCTGTGTCTCTCTCTGTATCTCTCTCTGTCTCTCTCTGTCTCTCTCTGTCTCTCTCTCTGTCTCTCTCTGTCTCTCTCTGTCTGTCTCTGTCTCTATCTGTCTCTCTCTCTGTCTCTATCTGTGCCTCTCTCTGTCTCTCTCTGAAACTCTCTGTGTCTCTCTCTCTATCTCTGTCTATCTCTGTCTCTCTCTGTCTCTCTCTGTCTCTCTCTGTCTCTCTCTGTCTCTCTCGTCTCTCTCTGTCTCTCTCTGTCTCTCTCTCTGTCTCTCTCTGTATATCTGTGTTTCTCTCTCTGTCTCTCTCTCTGTCTCTTTTCTGTCCTTCTCTGTCTCTCTCTCTGTCTCTCTCTCTGTCTCTCTCTTTCTCTGTCTCTGTCTCTCCCTCTGTCTCTCTCTCTGTGTCTCTCTCTGTATCTCTCTCTGTCTCTCTCTGTCTCTCTCTGTCTCTCTCTCTGTCTCTCTCTGTCTCTCTCTGTCTGTCTCTGTCTCTATCTGTCTCTCTCTCTGTCTCTATCTGTGCCTCTCTCTGTCTCTCTCTGAAACTCTCTGTGTCTCTCTCTCTATCTCTGTCTATCTCTGTCTCTCTCTGTCTCTCTCTGTCTCTCTCTGTATCTCTCTCTCTGTATCTCTCTCTCTTTCTCTCTCTGTGTCTCTCTCTGTTTCTCTCTCTGTCTCTCTCCATCTATCTCTGTTTATTTTTTTGTCTCTCCCTGTCTCTCTCTCTGTCTCTCTCTGTCTCTCTCATCTCTCTCTGTCTCTCTCTCTCTCTGTCTCTCTCTGTCTCTCTCTCTCTGTCTCTTTTCTGTCTCTCTCTGTCTCTCTCTCTGTCTCTCTCTCTTTCTTTCTGTCTCTCTCTGTCTCTCTCTCTGTTTCTCTCTTTGTCTCTATCTGTCTCTCTCTCTGTCTCTCTCTGTGTCTCTCTCTGTCTCTCTATGTCTCTCTGTATGTCTCTCTCAGTCTCGCACTCTGTCTCTCTCAGTCTCTCTAACTCTGTCTCTGTCTCTCTCTGTCTCTCTGTCTCTCTCTTTTTCTCTCGATGTGTCTCTCTCTGTCTATCTCTGTCACTCTCTGTCTCTCTCTCTGTCTCTCTCTGTCTCTCTCTCTCTCTGTTTCTCTCTCTGTCTCTCTCTCTCTGTTTCTCTCTGTCTCTATCTCTCTCTCTGTCTCTCTCTCTCCTTCTGTCTCTCTCTGTCTCTCTCTCTGTCTCTTTTCTGTCCTTCTCTGTCTCACTCTCTGTCTCTCTCTCTCTGTCTCTCTCTGTCTCTCTCTATCTCTCTATGTGTCTCTCTTTGTCTCTCTCTGTCTCTCTAGTCTCTCTCTGTCTCTCTCTCTCTGTCACTCTCTGTGAATCTCTCTGTCTCTCTCTGTCTATCTCTCTCTGTCTCTTTCTGTTTCTCTCTGTCTCTCTCTCTGTTTCTCTTTTTGTCTCTATCTGTCTCTCTCTCTGTCTCTCTCTGTGTCTCTCTCTGTCTCTCTATGTCTCTCTCTGTATATCTCTCTCGGTCTCGCTCTCTGTCTCTCTCAGTCTCTCTAACTCTGTCTCTGTCTCCCTCTGTCTCTCTCTCTCTCTCTTTTTCTCTCTATGTGTCTCTCTCTGTCTATCTCTGTCACTCTCTGTCTCTCTCTCTGTCTCTCTCTGTGTCTCTTTCTCTCTCTCTCTGTCTCTCTCTGTCTCTCTCTGTCTCTCTCGTCTCTCTCTGTCTCTCTCTCTGTCTCTCTCTGTGTCTCTCTCTGTCTCTCTATCTGTCTCTCTCTGTCTCTCTCTGTCTCTCTCTTTCTCTTTCTCTGTCTCTCCCTCTGTCTATCTCTGTGTCTCTCTCTGTATCTCTCTCTGTCTCTCTCTGTCTCTGTCTTTCTCTCTGTTTCTCTCTTTGTCTCTCTCTGTCTCTCTCTCTATGTCTCTCTCTGTATTTCTCAGTCATTCTCTTGGTCTCTGTCTCTCTCTCTGTCTCTCTCTGTCTCTTGCTCAGTCTCTATCTTCCTCTCTCTGTGTCTCTCTGTCTCTTTCTCTCTCTGTCTCTCTCTGTCTCTTTCTCTGTCTCTCTCTCTGTCTCTCTCTGTCTCTTTTTCTGTCTCCCTCTGTCTCTCCCTGTCTCTCTCTCAGTCCCTCTCTGTCTCTCTCTGTGACTCCCTGTGTCTCTCTCTATCTCTGTCTCTCTCTGTGTCTCTCTCTGTCTCTCTCTGTTTCTCTCTCTGTCTCTCTCTGTCTCTCTCTCTGTCTCTCTCTCTGTCTCTCTCTTTGTCTCTCTGTCTCTCTCTGTCTTTCTCTGTCTCTCTCCCTTTGTCTCTTTTCTGTCTCTCTCTGTCTCTCTTTGTCTCTCTCAGTATCTCTCTGTCTCTCTCAGTCTCTCTCACTCTGTCTCTGTCTCTCTCTCTCTCTCTGTATCTGTCTCCTTTTCTTTCTCTCTATCTGTCCTTCTCTGTCTTTCTCTGTCTCTCTCTTTCTTTCTCTGTCTCTCTTTGTGTCTCTCTCTGTCTCACTCTCTCTGTCTCTCTCTGTTTCTCTCTGTGTCTCTTTCTGTCTCTCTTCTCTCTTTGTCTCTCTGTATCTCTATGCTCTTTTTGTGTAACTCTCTGTCTCTCTCTTTTGCTCTCTGTGTCTCTCTCTGTCTCTCTCTGTCTCTCTCTGTCTCTCTCGTCTCTCTCTGTCTCTCTCTGTCTCTCTCTCTGTCTCTCTCTGTGTATCTGTGTTTCTCTCTCTGTCTCTCTCTCTGTCTCTTTTCTGTCCTTCTCTGTCTCTCTCTCTGTCTCTCTCTCTGTCTCTCTCTTTCTCTGTCTCTGTCTCTCCCTCTGTCTCTCTCTGTGTCTCTCTCTGTATCTCTCTCTGTCTCTCTCTGTCTCTGTCTGTCTCTCTCTCTGTCTCTCTCTGTCTCTCTCTGTCTGTCTCTGTCTCTATCTGTCTCTCTCTCTGTCTCTCTCTGTGTCTCTCTCTGTCACTCTCTGAAACTCTCTGTGTCTCTCTCTCTATCTCTGTCTATCTCTGTCTCTCTCTGTCTCTCTCTGTCTCTCTCTGTATCTCTCTCTCTGTATCTCTCTCCCTTTCTCTCTCTGTGTCTCTCTCTGTTTCTCTCTCTGTCTCTCTCCATCTATCTCTGTTTCTTTCTTTGTCTCTCCCTGTCTCTCTCTCTGTCTCTCTCTGTCTCTCTCATCTCTCTCTGTCTCTCTCTCTCTCTGTCTCTCTCTCTCTGTCTCTTTTCTGTCTCTCTCTGTCTCTCTCTCTGTCTCTCTCTCTCTTTCTTTCTGTCTCTCTCTGTCTCTCTCTCTGTTTCTCTCTTTGTCTCTATCTGTCTCTCTCTCTGTCTCTCTCTGTGTCTCTCTCTGTCTCTCTATGTCTCTCTGTATGTCTCTCTCAGTCTCCCACTCTGTCTCTCTCAGTCTCTCTAACTCTGTCTCTGTCTCTCTCTGTCTCTCTGTCTCTCTTTTTCTCTCGATGTGTCTCTCTCTGTCTATCTCTGTCACTCTCTGTCTCTCTCTCTGTCTCTCTCTGTCTCTCTCTCTCTCTGATTCTCTCTCTGTCTCTCTCTCTGTTTCTCTCTGTCTCTATCTCTCTCTCTGTCTCTCTCTCTCCTTCTGTCTCTCTCTGTCTCTCTCTCTGTTTCTCTCTGTATCTCTCTGTCTCACTCTCTATCTCTCTCTCTCTGTCTCTCTCTGTCTCTCTCTATCTCTCTATGTGTCTCTCTTTGTCTCTCTCTGTCTCTCTCGTCTCTCTCTGTCTCTCTCTCTCTGTCACTCTCTGTGAATCTCTCTGTCTCTCTCTGTCTCTCTCTCTCTGTCTCTTTCTGTCTCTCTCTGTCTCTCTCTCTGTTTCTCTTTTTGTCTCTATCTGTCTCTCTCTCTGTCTCTCTCTGTGTCTCTCTCTGTCTCTCTATGTCTCTCTCTGTATATCTCTCTCGGTCTCGCTCTCTGTCTCTCTCAGTCTCTCTAAATCTGTCTCTGTCTCTCTCTGTCTCTCTGTCTCTGTCTTTTTCTCTCTATGTGTCTC
This sequence comes from Mus caroli, assembly GCF_978045245.1. NCBI lineage: Eukaryota > Metazoa > Chordata > Mammalia > Rodentia > Muridae > Mus > Mus caroli. The sequence continues at coordinate 4,562,475 of NW_028227276.1, forward strand.
TCTCTGCCTATCTATGTCACTCTCTGTCTCTCTGTCTGTCTCTCTCTCTGTCTCTCTCTGTCTCTCTCTGTGTCTCACTGTTTCTCTCTCTGTCTCTCTCTCTGTTTCTCTCTGTCTCTATCTCTCTCTGTCTCTCTCTCCTTCTGTCTCTCTCTGCCTCTCTCTGTCTCTCTCTGTATCTCTCTGTCTCTCTCTGTCTCTCTCTATCTCTCTGTGTGGCTCTCTTTGTCTCTCTCTGTCTCTCTCTGTCTGTCTCTGTCTATTTCTCTCTCTCTGTCTCTCTCTGTCTCTCTCTCTGTATCTCTCTCTCTGTCTCTCTCTGTGTCTCTCTCTGTCTCTCTGTGTGTCTCTCTGTGTCTCTTTCTCTCTATCTCTGTCTATCTGTGTCTCTCTCTGTCTCTCTCAGTCTCTCTTTCTCTGTCTCTCTGTTTCTTTCTCTGTCTCTCTCTCTGTCTCTCTCTGTCTCTATCTCTTACTCTCTCTGTCTCTCTCTGTCTCTCTCTGTGTCTTTTTCTCTCTATCTCTGTCTATCTCTGTCTCTCTCTGTCTCTCTCAGTCTCTCTCTCTCGGTCTCTCTCTGTCTCTCTGTATCTCTCTCTCTGTCTCTCTCTGTGTCTCTCTCTGTCTCTCTCTGTGTCTCTATGTGTCTCTCTCTGTCTCTCTCTCTGTCTCTCTCCATCTTTCTGTTTCTTTCTTTGTGTCTCTCTGTCTCTCTCTCTGTCTCTCTCTGTCTCTATCTCTTACTCTCTCTGTCTCTCTCTGTCCCTCTCTGTGTCTCTTTCTCTCTCTCTCTGTCTCTCTCTGTCTCTCTCTGTCTCTCTCTCTCTGTCTCTCTCTTTGTCTCTCTCTGTCTCTCTATCTGTCTCTCTCTGTCTCCCTCTGTCTCTCTCTGTCTCTTTTCTTTTTCTCTCTGTCTCTCTCTCTGTCTCTCTCTTTCTCTTTCTCTGTCTCTCCCTCTGTCTATCTCTGTGTCTCTCTCTGTATCTCTCTCTGTCTCTCTCTGTCTCTGTCTTTCTCTCTGTTTCTCTCTTTGTCTCTCTCTGTCTCTCTCACTGTGTCTCTCTCTGTATTTCTCAGTCATTCCCTTTGTCTCTGTCTCTCTCTCTGTCTCTCTCTGTCTCTTGCTCTGTCTCTATCTTCCTCTCTCTGTGTCTCTCTCTGTCTCTTTCTCTCTATCTCTCTCTCTGTCTCTTTCTCTGTCTCTCTCTCTGTCTCTCTCTGTCTCTTTATCTGTCTCCCTCTGTCTCTCCCTGTCTCTCTCTCAGTCCCTCTCTGTCTCTCTCTGTGTCTCCCTGTGTCTCTCTCTATCTCTGTCTCTCTCTGTGTCTCTCTCTGTCTCTCTCTGTTTCTCTCTCTGTCTCTCTCTGTCTCTGTCTCTGTCTCTCTCTCTGTCTCTCTCTGTGTCTCTTTCTCTCTCTCTCTGTCTATCTCTGTCTCTCTCTGTCTCTCTCGTCTCTCTCTGTCTCTCTCTCTGTCTCTCTCTGTGTCTCTCTCTGTCTCTCTATCTGTCTCTCTCTGTCTCTCTCTGTCTCTCTCTTTCTCTTTCTCTGTCTCTCCCTCTGTCTATCTCTGTGTCTCTCTCTGTATCTCTCTCTGTCTCTCTCTGTCTCTGTCTTTCTCTCTGTTTCTCTCTTTTTCTCTCTCTGTCTCTCTCTATGTCTCTCTCTGTATTTTTCAGTCATTCTCTTTGTCTCTGTCTCTCTCTCTGTCTCTCTCTGTCTCTTGCTCTGTCTCTATCTTTCTCTCTCTGTGTCTCTCTCTGTCTCTTTCTCTGTCTCTCTCTCTGTCTCTCTCTGTCTCTTTCTCTGTCTCTCTCTCTGTCTCTCTCTGTCTCATTATCTGTCTCCCTCTGTCTCTCCCTGTCTCTCTCTCAGTCCCTCTCTGTCTCTCTCTGTGTCTCCCTGTGTCTCTCTCTTTATCTGTCTCTCTCTGTGTCTCTCTCTGTCTCTCTCTGTTTCTCTCTCTGTCTCTCTCTGTCTCTCTCTCTGTCTCTCTCTCTGTCTCTCTCTTAGTCTCTCTGTCTCTCTCTGTCTTTCTCTGTCTCTCTCCCTTTGTCTCTTTTCTGTCTCTCTCTGTCTCTCTTTGTCTCTCTCAGTATCTCTCTGTCTCTCTCAGTCTCTCTCACTCTGTCTCTGTCTCTCTCTCTCTCTGTGTCTGTCTCCTTTTCTTTCTCTCTATCTGTCCTTCTCTGTCTTTCTCTGTCTCTCTCTTTCTTTCTCTGTCTCTCTTTGTGTCTCTCTCTGTCTCACTCTCTCTGTCTCTCTCTGTTTCTCTCTGTGTCTCTCTCTGTCTCTCTTCTCTCTTTGTCTCTCTGTATCTCTATGCTCTCTTTGTGTAACTCTCTGTCTCTCTCTTTTGCTCTCTGTGTCTCTCTCTGTCTCTCTCGTCTCTCTCTGTCTCTCTCTGTCTCTCTCTCTGTCTCTCTCTGTGTATCTGTGTTTCTCTCTCTGTCTCTCTCTCTGTCTCTCTCTGTCTCTTTATCTGTCTCCCCCTGTCTCTCCCTGTCTCTCTCTCAGTCCCTCTCTGTCTCTCTCTGTGTCTCCCTGTGTCTCTCTCTATCTCTGTCTCTCTCTGTGTCTCTCTCTGTCTCTCTCTGTTTCTCTCTCTGTCTCTCTCTGTCTCTGTCTCTGTCTCTCTCTCTGTCTCTCTCTTTGTCTCTCTATCTCTCTCTGTCTTTCTCTGTCTCTCTCCCTTTGTCTCTTTTCTGTCTCTCTCTGTCTCTCTTTGTCTCTCTCAGTATCTCTCTGTCTCTCTCAGTCTCTCTCACTCTGTCTCTGTCTCTCTCTCTCTCTGTGTCTGTTTCCTTTTCTTTCTCTCTATCTGTCCTTCTCTGTCTTTCTCTGTCTCTCTCTTTCTTTCTCTGTCTCTCTTTGTGTCTCTCTCTGTCTCACTCTCTCTGTCTCTCTCTGTTTTTCTCTGTGTCTCTCTCTGTATCTCTTCTCTCTTTGTCTCTCTGTATCTCTATGCTCTCTTTGTGTAACTCTCTATCTCTCTCTTTTGCTCTCTGTGTCTCTCTCTGTCTCTCTCTGTCTCTCTCGTCTCTCTCTGTCTTCTCTCTGTCTCTCTCTTTCTCTTTCTCTGTCTCTCCCTCTGTCTCTCTCTGTGTCTCTCTCTGTATCTCCTTCTGTCTCTCTCTGTCTCTGTCTGTCTCTCTCTCTGTCTCTCCCTGTCTCTCTCTGTCTGTCTCTGTCTCTATCTGTCTCTCTCTCTGTCTCTTTTCTGTCTCTCTCTGTCTCTCTCTCTGTCTCTCTCTGTGTCTCCCTCTGTCTCTCTCTGTCTCTCTCTGTGTCTCTTTCTCTATCTCTGTCTATTTCTGTCTCTCTCTGTCTCTCTGTCTCTCTCTGTCTCTCTCTCTGTATCTCTCTCTCAGTCTCTCTCTGTCTCTCTTTCTTGTATCTCTCACTCTCTGTCTCTCTCTGTATCTCTCTCTGTCTCTCTCTGTGTCTCTCTCTGTCTCTCTCTGTCTCTCTCTATGTCTCTCTCCGTCTATCTCTGTTTCTTTCTTTGTCGCTCTCTGTGTCTCTCTTTGTCTCTCTTTGTCTCTCTCTGTCTCTCTCTGTCTCTCTCCTCTCTCTTTGTCTCACTATCTGTCTCTCTCTGTCTCTCTCTGTCTGTCTCTGTCTCTCTCTCTGTCTCTTTTCTGTCTCTCTCTGTCTCTCTCTCTGTCTCTCTCTTTCTCTTTCTCTGTCTCTCCCTCTGTCTATCTCTGTGTCTCTCTCTGTATCTCTCTCTGTATTTCTCTGTCATTCTCTTTGTCTCTGTCTCTCTCTCTGTCTCTCTCTATCTCTATTTCTGTCTCTCTCTGTCTCTCTCTCTGTCTCTCTCTGTTTCTCCCAGTGTCTCTCCCCATCTCTCTCTGTCTCTATCTCTATCTCTCTGAGTCTCTCTCTGTCTCTCTCTCTGTCTCTCTCTGTCTCTATCTCTGTCTCTCTCTCTGTGTCTCTCTCTGTCTTTGTCTGTCTCTCTCTCTCTCTTCTCTGTGTCTCTCTCTGTCTCTCTTTGTGTCTCTCTCTGTCTCTCACTGTCTCTCTCTGTCTGTCTCTGTCTCTCTCTGTCTCTCTCTGTGTCTCTCTGTGTCTCTCCATGTCTCTCTCTGTGTCTCTCTCTGTCTCTCTCTGTGTTTCTCTCTGTCTCTCTCTGTGTCTCTTTCTGTCTCTCTCTGTCTCTCTCTGTATCTCTCTGTTTCTCTGTCTCTCTGTCTGTTTCTGTCTCTTTCTGTTTCTCTCTATATATCTCTCTGTCTCTCTCTGTGTCTTTCTTTGTCTCACTCTGTCTCTATCTGTCTCTTTCTTTCTCTCTCTGTGTCTCTCTCTCTCTGTCTCTCTCTGTCTCTCTCTGTCTCTCTCTACTCTCTTTGTCTCTCTCTGTATGTCTCTGTCATCTCTGTGTCTCTCTCTGTCTCTCTCTCTCTGTCTCTCTCTGTCTCTCTGTGTTTCTCACAGTGTCTTTCTCTGTCTCTCTCTGTCTCTATATCTGTCTCTGTCTCTCTCCATCTCTCTCTCTGTCTCTCTCTGTATTTCTCTGTCTCTCTTTGTCTCTCTCTCTTTGTCTCTTTTCTGTATCTATGACTCTCTCTCTGTCTATCTCTGTCTCTTCCTGACTATCTCTGTCTCTCTCTGTCTCTCTCTCTGTCTCTCTCTCGGTCTCTCTCTGTCTCTCTCATTCACTCTCTTTGTCTCTGTCTCTCTTTCTTTCTCCCTCTGTCTCTCTTTCTGTCTCTCTTTCTCTCTCTGTGTCTCTCTGTGTCCTCTCTGTCTTTCTCTGTCGCCCTTCTTTCTCTCTCTCTGTCTCTTTCTGTATCTCTCTCTGTCTCTCTCTGTCTCTCTCTGTCTCTGTATCTGTCTCTCTCTGTCTCTATCTATGTCTCTCTCTGTGTCTCTCTCTGTCTCTCTTCTCTCTTTGTCCTTCTGTATCTCTATGCTCTCTTTGTGTAACTCTCTGTCTCTCTCTTTTGCTCTCTGTGTCTCTCTCTGTCTCTCTCTGTCTCTCTCTGTCTCTCTCGTCTCTCTCTGTCTCTCTCTCTGTCTCTCTGTGTGTCTCTGTGTTTCTCTCTCTGTCTCTCTCTCTGTCTCTTTTCTGTCCTTCTCTGTCTCTCTCTCTGTCTCTCTCTCTCTGTCTCTCTCTTTCTCTTTCTCTGTCTCTCCCTCTGTCTCTCTCTGTGTCTCTCTCTGTATCTCTCTCTGTCTCTCTCTGTCTCTGTCTGTCTCTCTCTCTGTCTCTCTCTGTCTCTCTCTGTCTGTCTCTGTCTCTATCTGTCTCTCTCTCTGTCTCTCTCTGTTTCTCTCTCTGTCTCTCTCTGTCTCTCTCTGTGTCTCTATCTCTATCTCTGTCTATCTCTGTCTCTCTCTGTCTCTCTGTCTCTCTCTGTCTCTCTCTGTCTCTCTCTCTGTATCACTCTCTCTGTCTCTCTCTGTCTCTCTTTCTTGTATCTCTCTCTCTGTCTATCTCTGTGTCTCTCTCTGTCTCTCTCTGTGTCTCTCTCTGTCTCTCTCTGTCTCTCTCTCTGTCTCTCTCCGTCTATCTCTGTTTCTTTCTTTGTCGCTCTCTGTCTCTCTCTCTGTCTCTCTCTGTCTCTCTCTGTCTCTCTCCTCTCTCTTTGTCTCACTATCTGTCTCTCTCTGTCTCTCTCTGTCTGTCTCTGTCTCTCTCTGTCTCTTTTCTGTCTCTCTCTGTCTCTCTCTGTGTCTCTCTCTGTCTCTCTTTGTCTCTCTCTCTGTCTCTCTCCGTCTATCTCTGTTTCTTTCTTTGTCGCTCTCTGTCTCTCTCTCTGTCTCTCTCTGTCTCTCTCTGTCTCTCTCCTCTCTCTTTGTCTCACTATCTGTCTCTCTCTGTCTCTCTCTGTCTGTCTCTGTCTCTCTCTGTCTCTTTTCTGTCTCTCTCTGTTTCTCTCTCTGTCTCTCTCTTTCTCTTTCTCTGTCTATCCCTCTGTCTATCTCTGTGTCTCCCTCTGTATCTCTCTCTGTATTTCTCAGTCATTCTCTTTGTCACTGTCTCTCTCTCTATCTCTATTTCTGTCTCTCTCTGTCTCTCTCTCTGTCTCTCTCTGTTTCTCCCAGTGTCTCTCCCCATCTCTCTCTGTCTCTATCTCTATCTCTCTAGTCTCTCTCTGTCTCTCTCTCTGTCTCTCTCTGTCTCTATCTCTGTCTTTCTCTCTCTGTGTCTTTCTCTGTCTCTGTCTGTCTCTCTCTCTCTCTTCTCTGTGTCTCTCTGTGTCTCTCTCTGTCTCTCTTTGTGTCTCTCTCTGTCTCTCACTGTCTCTCTCTGTCTGTCTCTGTCTCTCTCTGTCTCTCTCTGTGTCTCTCTGTGTCTCTCCATGTCTCTCTCTGTGTCTCTCTCTGTCTCTCTCTCTGTTTCTCTCTGTCTCTCTCTGTGTCTCTCTCTGTCTCTCTGTCTCTCTCTCTGTATCTCTCTGTTTCTCTGTCTCTCTGTCTGTTTCTGTCTCTCTCTACTCTCTTTGTCTCTCTCTGTATGTCTCTGTCATCTCTGTGTCTCTCTCTGTCTCTCTCTCTGTCTCTCTCTGTCTCTCTGTCTCTCTGTGTTTCTCTCTGTGTCTTTCTCTGTCTCTCTCTGTCTCTATATCTGTCTCTCTCTGTCTCTCTCCATCTATCTCTCTGTCTCTCTCTGTCTTTCTCTGTCTCTCTTTGTCTCTTTTCTGTATCTATGACTCTCTCTCTGTCTATCTCTGTCTCTCCCTGACTATCTCTGTCTCTCTCTGTCTCCCTCTCTTTCTCTCTCTCAGTCTCTCTCTGTCTCTCTCATTCACTCTCTTTGTCTCTGTCTCTCTCTCTTTCTCCCTCTGTCTCTCTCTCTGTCTCTCTTTCTCTCTCTGTGTCTCTCTGTGTCCTCTCTGTCTTTTTCTGTCGCCCTCTCTTTCTCTCTCTCTGTCTCTTTCTGTATCTCTCTCTTACTCTCTCTGTCTCTGTATCTGTCTCTCTCTGTCTCTATCTATGTCTCTCTCTGTGTCTCTCTCTGTCTTTCTCTCTGTCTCTCTCTGTCTCTTTCTCTGTCTCTCTCTGTGTCTCTTTCTGTCTCTCTCTGTCTCTCTCTATGTCTCTCTCCGTCTATCTCTGTTTCTTTCTTTGTCGCTCTCTGTGTCTCTCTTTGTCTCTCTTTGTCTCTCTCTGTCTCTCTCTGTCTCTCTCCTCTCTCTTTGTCTCACTATCTGTCTCTCTCTGTCTCTCTCTGTCTGTCTCTGTCTCTCTCTCTGTCTCTTTTCTGTCTCTCTCTGTCTCTCTCTCTGTCTCTCTCTTTCTCTTTCTCTGTCTCTCCCTCTGTCTATCTCTGTGTCTCTCTCTGTATCTCTCTCTGTATTTCTCTGTCATTCTCTTTGTCTCTGTCTCTCTCTCTGTCTCTCTCTATTTCTATTTCTGTCTCTCTCTGTCTCTCTCTCTGTCTCTCTCTGTTTCTCCCAGTGTCTCTCCCCATCTCTCTCTGTCTCTATCTCTATCTCTCTGAGTCTCTCTCTGTCTCTCTCTGTCTCTCTCTGTCTCTATCTCTGTCTCTCTCTCTGTGTCTCTCTCTGTCTTTGTCTGTCTCTCTCTCTCTCTTCTCTGTGTCTCTCTCTGTCTCTCTTTGTGTCTCTCTCTGTCTCTCACTGTCTCTCTCTGTCTGTCTCTGTCTCTCTCTGTCTCTCTCTGTGTCTATCTGTGTCTATCCATGTCTCTCTCTGTGTCTCTCTCTGTCCCTCTCTGTGTTTCTCTCTGTCTCTCTCTGTGTCTCTTTCTGTCTCTCTCTGTCTCTCTCTGTATCTCTCTGTTTCTCTGTCTCTCTGTCTGTTTCTGTCTCTTTCTGTCTCTCTCTATATATCTCTCTGTCTCTCTCTGTGTCTTTCTTTGTCTCACTCTGTCTCTATCTGTCTCTTTCTTTCTCTCTCTGTGTCTCTCTCTCTGTCTCTCTCTGTCTCTCTCTGTCTCTCTCTACTCTCTTTGTCTCTCTCTGTATGTCTCTGTCATCTCTGTGTCTCTCTCTGTCTCTCTCTCTCTGTCTCTCTCTGTCTCTCTGTTTTTCTCACAGTGTCTTTCTCTGTCTCTCTCTGTCTCTATATCTGTCTCTGTCTCTCTCCATCTCTCTCTCTGTCTCTCTCTGTATTTCTCTGTCTCTCTTTGTCTCTCTCTCTTTGTCTCTTTTCTGTATCTATGACTCTCTCTCTGTCTATCTCTGTCTCTTCCTGACTATCTCTGTCTCTCTCTGTCTCTCTCTCTGTCTCTCTCTCGGTCTCTCTCTGTCTCTCTCATTCACTCTCTTTGTCTCTGTCTCTCTTTCTTTCTCCCTCTGTCTCTCTTTCTGTCTCTCTTTCTCTCTCTGTGTCTCTCTGTGTCCTCTCTGTCTTTCTCTGTCGCCCTTCTTTCTCTCTCTCTGTCTCTTTCTGTATCTCTCTCTGTCTCTCTCTGTCTCTCTCTGTCTCTGTATCTGTCTCTCTCTGTTTCTATCTATGTCTCTCTCTGTGTCTCTCTCTGTCTCTCTTCTCTCTTTGTCCTTCTGTATCTCTATGCTCTCTTTGTGTAACTCTCTGTCTCTCTCTTTTGCTCTCTGTGTCTCTCTCTGTCTCTCTCTGTCTCTCTCGTCTCTCTCTGTCTCTCTCTCTGTCTCTCTGTGTGTCTCTGTGTTTCTCTCTCTGTCTCTCTCTCTGTCTCTTTTCTGTCCTTCTCTGTCTCTCTCTCTGTCTCTCTCTCTCTCTGTCTCTCTCTTTCTCTTTCTCTGTCTCTCCCTCTGTCTCTCTCTGTGTCTCTCTCTGTATCTCTCTCTGTCTCTCTCTGTCTCTGTCTGTCTCTCTCTCTGTCTCTCTCTGTCTCTCTCTGTCTGTCTCTGTCTCTATCTGTCTCTCTCTCTGTCTCTCTCTGTTTCTCTCTCTGTCTCTCTCTGTCTCTCTCTGTGTCTCTCTCTCTATCTCTGTCTATCTCTGTCTCTCTCTGTCTCTCTGTCTCTCTCTGTCTCTCTCTGTCTCTCTCTCTGTATCACTCTCTCTGTCTCTCTTTCTTGTATCTCTCTCTCTGTCTATCTCTGTGTCTCTCTCTGTCTCTCTCTGTGTCTCTCTCTGTCTCTCTCTGTCTCTCTCTCTGTCTCTCTCCGTCTATCTCTGTTTCTTTCTTTGTCGCTCTCTGTCTCTCTCTCTGTCTCTCTCTGTCTCTCTCTGTCTCTCTCCTCTCTCTTTGTCTCACTATCTGTCTCTCTCTGTCTGTCTCTGTCTCTCTCTTTCTCTTTTCTGTCTCTCTCTGTTTCTCTCTCTGTCTCTCTCTTTCTCTTTCTCTGTTTCTCCCTCTGTCTATCTCTGTGTCTCTCTCTGTATCTCTCTCTGTATTTCTCAGTCATTCTCTTTGTCACTGTCTCTCTCTCTATCTCTATTTCTGTCTCTCTCTGTCTCTCTCTCTGTCTCTCTCTGTTTCTCCCAGTGTCTCTCCCCATCTCTCTCTGTCTCTATCTCTATCTCTCTAGTCTCTCTCTGTCTCTCTCTCTGTCTCTCTCTGTCTCTATCTCTGTCTTTCTCTCTCTGTGTCTTTCTCTGTCTCTGTCTGTCTCTCTCTCTCTCTTCTCTGTGTCTCTCTGTGTCTCTCTCTGTCTCTCTTTTTGTCTCTCTCTGTCTCTCACTGTCTCTCTCTGTCTGTCTCTGTCTCTCTCTGTCTCTCTCTGTGTCTCTCTGTGTCTCTCCATGTCTCTCTCTGTGTCTCTCTCTGTCTCTCTCTGTGTTTCTCTCTGTCTCTCTCTGTGTCTCTCTCTGTCTCTCTGTCTCTCTCTCTGTATCTCTCTGTTTCTCTGTCTCTCTGTCTGTTTCTGTCTCTCTCTACTCTCTTTGTCTCTCTCTGTATGTCTCTGTCATCTCTGTGTCTCTCTCTGTCTCTCTCTCTGTCTCTCTCTGTCTCTCTGTCTCTCTGTGTTTCTCTCTGTGTCTTTCTCTGTCTCTCTCTGTCTCTATATCTGTCTCTCTCTGTCTCTCTCCATCTATCTCTCTGTCTCTCTCTGTCTTTCTCTGTCTCTCTTTGTCTCTTTTCTGTATCTATGACTCTCTCTCTGTCTATCTCTGTCTCTCCCTGACTATTTCTGTCTCTCTCTGTCTCTCTCTCTTTCTCTCTCTCAGTCTCTCTCTGTCTCTCTCATTCACTCTCTTTGTCTCTGTCTCTCTCTCTTTCTCCCTCTGTCTCTCTCTCTGTCTCTCTTTCTCTCTCTGTGTCTCTCTGTGTCCTCTCTGTCTTTTTCTGTCGCCCTCTCTTTCTCTCTCTCTGTCTCTTTCTGTATCTCTCTATGTCTCTCTATGTCTCTGTATCTGTCTCTCTCTGTCTCTATCTATGTCTCTCTCTGTGTCTCTCTCTGTCTTTCTCTCTGTCTCTCTCTGTCTCTTTCTCTGTCTCTCTCTGTGTCTCTCTCTGTCTCTATCTCTGTCTCTCTCTGTGTCTCTCTCTATCTCTCTCTCTGTGTCTCTCTGTCTCTCTCAATCTCTCACTGTCTCTCTCTTCTCTCTTTGTCTCTTTCTCTGTATGTCTCTGTCTCTCTGTCTGTCTCTGTCTATCTCTCTCTCTGTCTCTCTCTGTCTCTCTCTCTGTATCTCTCTCTCTGTCTCTCTCTGTGTCTCTCTCTGTCTCTCTGTGTGTCTCTCTGTGTCTCTTTCTCTCTATATCTGTCTATCTCTGTCTCTCTCTGTCTCTCTCAGTCTCTCTCTCTCTGTCTCTCTCTGTTTCTCTCTCTGTCTCTCTCTCTGTCTCTCTCTGTCTCTATCTCTTACTCTCTCTGTCTCTCTCTGTCTCTCTCTGTGTCTTTTTCTCTCTATCTCTGTCTATCTCTGTCTCTCTCTGTCTCTCTCAGTCTCTCTCTCTCGGTCTCTCTCTGTCTCTCTGTATCTCTCTCTCTGTCTCTCTCTGTGTCTCTCTCTGTCTCTCTCTGTGTCTCTATGTGTCTCTCTCTGTCTCTCTCTCTGTCTCTCTCCATCTTTCTGTTTCTTTCTTTGTGTCTCTCTGTCTCTCTCTCTGTCTCTCTCTGTCTCTATCTCTTACTCTCTCTGTCTCTCTCTGTCTCTCTCTGTGTCTCTTTCTCTCTCTCTCTGTCTCTCTCTGTCTCTCTCTGTCTCTCTCTCTGTCTCTCTCTGTGTCTCTCTCTGTCTCTCTATCTGTCTCTCTCTGTCTCCCTCTGTCTCTCTCTGTCTCTTTTCTTTTTCTCTCTGTCTCTCTCTCTGTCTCTCTCTTTCTCTTTCTCTGTCTCTCCCTCTGTCTATCTCTGTGTCTCTCTCTGTATCTCTCTCTGTCTCTCTCTGTCTCTGTCTTTCTCTCTGTTTCTCTCTTTGTCTCTCTCTGTCTCTCTCACTGTGTCTCTCTCTGTATTTCTCAGTCATTCCCTTTGTCTCTGTCTCTCTCTCTGTCTCTCTCTGTCTCTTGCTCTGTCTCTATCTTCCTCTCTCTGTGTCTCTCTCTGTCTCTTTCTCTCTATCTCTCTCTCTCTGTCTCTTTCTCTGTCTCTCTCTCTGTCTCTCTCTGTCTCTTTATCTGTCTCCCTCTGTCTCTCCCTGTCTCTCTCTCAGTCTCTCTCTGTCTCTCTCTGTGTCTCCCTGTGTCTCTCTCTATCTCTGTCTCTCTCTGTGTCTCTCTCTGTCTCTCTCTGTTTCTCTCTCTGTCTCTCTCTGTCTCTGTCTCTGTCTCTCTCTCTGTCTCTCTCTGTGTCTCTTTCTCTCTCTCTCTGTCTCTCTCTGTCTCTCTCTGTCTCTCTCGTCTCTCTCTGTCTCTCTCTCTGTCTCTCTCTGTGTCTCTCTCTGTCTCTCTATCTGTCTCTCTCTGTCTCTCTCTGTCTCTCTCTTTCTCTTTCTCTGTCTCTCCCTCTGTCTATCTCTGTGTCTCTCTCTGTATCTCTCTCTGTCTCTCTCTGTCTCTGTCTTTCTCTCTGTTTCTCTCTTTGTCTCTCTCTGTCTCTCTCTCTATGTCTCTCTCTGTATTTCTCAGTCATTCTCTTTGTCTCTGTCTCTCTCTCTGTCTCTCTCTGTCTCTTGCTCTGTCTCTATCTTTCTCTCTCTGTGTCTCTCTCTGTCTCTTTCTCTGTCTCTCTCTCTGTCTCTCTCTGTCTCTTTCTCTATCTCTCTCTCTGTCTCTCTCTGTCTCTTTATCTGTCTCCCTCTGTCTCTCCCTGTCTCTCTCTCAGTCCCTCTCTGTCTCTCTCTGTGTCTCCCTGTGTCTCTCTCTATCTCTGTCTCTCTCTGTGTCTCTATCTGTCTCTCTCTGTTTCTCTCTCTGTCTCTCTCTGTCTCTCTCTCTGTCTCTCTCTCTGTCTCTCTCTTTGTCTCTCTGTCTCTCTCTGTCTTTCTCTGTCTCTCTCCCTTTGTCTCTTTTCTGTCTCTCTCTGTCTCTCTTTGTCTCTCTCAGTATCTCTCTGTCTCTCTCAGTCTCTCTCACTCTGTCTCTGTCTCTCTCTCTCTCTCTGTGTCTGTCTCCTTTTCTTTCTCTCTATCTGTCCTTCTCTGTCTTTCTCTGTCTCTCTCTTTCTTTCTCTGTCTCTCTTTGTGTCTCTCTCTGTCTCACTCTCTCTGTCTCTCTCTGTTTCTCTGTGTCTCTCTCTGTCTCTCTTCTCTCTTTGTCTCTCTGTATCTCTATGCTCTCTTTGTGTAACTCTCTGTCTCTCTCTTTTGCTCTCTGTGTCTCTCTCTGTCTCTCTCTGTCTCTCTCTGTCTCTCTCGTCTCTCTCTGTCTCTCTCTGTCTCTCTCTCTGTCTCTCTCTGTGTATCTGTGTTTCTCTCTCTGTCTCTCTCTCTGTCTCTATTCTGTCCTTCTCTGTCTCACTCTCTGTCTCTCTCTCTCTGTCTCTCTCTGTCTCTCTCTATCTCTCTATGTGTCTCTCTTTGTCTCTCTCTGTCTCTCTAGTCTCTCTCTGTCTCTCTCTCTCTGTCACTCTCTGTGAATCTCTCTGTCTCTCTCTGTCTCTCTCTCTCTCTGTCTCTTTCTGTTTCTCTCTGTCTCTCTCTCTGTTTCTCTTTTTGTCTCTATCTGTCTCTCTCTCTGTCTCTCTCTGTGTCTCTCTCTGTCTCTCTATGTCTCACTCTGTATATCTCTCTCGGTCTCGCTCTCTGTCTCTCTCAGTCTCTCTAACTCTGTCTCTGTCTCTCTCTGTCTCTCTGTCTCTCTCTTTTTCTCTCTATGTGTCTCTCTCTGTCTATCTCTGTCACTCTCTGTCTCTCTCTCTGTCTCTCTCTGTGTCTCTTTCTCTCTCTCTCTCTGTCTCTCTCTGTCTCTCTCTGTCTCTCTCGTCTCTCTCTGTCTCTCTCTCTGTCTCTCTCTGTGTCTCTCTCTCTCTATCTGTCTCTCTCTGTCTCTCTCTGTCTCTCTCTTTCTCTTTCTCTGTCTCTCCCTCTGTCTATCTCTGTGTCTCTCTCTGTATCTCTCTCTGTCTCTCTCTGTCTCTGTCTTTCTCTCTGTTTCTCTCTTTGTCTCTCTCTGTCTCTCTCTCTATGTTTCTCTCTGTATTTCTCAGTCATTCTCTTTGTCTCTGTCTCTCTCTCTGTCTCTCTCTGTCTCTTGCTCTGTCTCTATCTTTCTCTCTCTGTGTCTCTCTCTGTCTCTTTCTCTGTCTCTCTCTCTGTCTCTCTCTGTCTCTTTCTCTGTCTCTCTCTCTGTCTCTCTCTGTCTCTTTATCTGTCTCCCTCTGTCTCTCCCTGTCTCTCTCTCAGTCCCACTCTGTCTCTCTCTGTGTCTCCCTGTGTCTCTCTATATATCTGTCTCTCTCTGTGTCTCTCTCTCTGTCTCTCTCTGTTTCTCTCTCTGTCTCTCTCTGTCTCTCTCTCTGTCTCTCTCTCTGTCTCTCTCTTTGTCTCTCTGTCTCTCTCTGTCTTTCTCTGTCTCTCTCCCTTTGTCTCTTTTCTGTCTCTCTCTGTCTCTCTTTGTCTCTCTCAGTATCTCTCTGTCTCTCTCAGTCTCTCTCACTCTTTCTCTGTCTCTCTCTCTCTCTGTGTCTGTCTCCTTTTCTTTCTCTCTATCTGTCCTTCTCTGTCTTTCTCTGTCTCTCTCTTTCTTTCTCTGTCTCTCTTTGTGTCTCTCTCTGTCTCACTCTCTCTGTCTCTCTCTGTTTCTCTCTGTGTCTCTCTCTGTCTCTCTTCTCTCTTTGTCTCTCTGTATCTCTATGCTCTCTTTGTGTAACTCTCTGTCTCTCTCTTTTGCTCTCTGTGTCTCTCTCTGTCTCTCTCTGTCTCTCTCTGTCTCTCTCGTCTCTCTCTGTCTCTCTCTGTCTCTCTCTCTGTCTCTCTCTGTGTATCTGTGTTTCTCTCTCTGTCTCTCTCTCTGTCTCTTTTCTGTCCTTCTCTGTTTCACTCTCTGTCTCTCTCTCTCTGTCTCTCTCTGTCTCTCTCTATCTCTCTATGTGTCTCTCTTTGTCTCTCTCTGTCTCTCTAGTCTCTCTCTGTCTCTCTCTCTCTGTCACTCTCTGTGAATCTCTGTCTCTCTCTGTCTCTCTCTCTCTGTCTCTTTCTGTTTCTCTCTGTCTCTCTCTCTGTTTCTCTTTTTGTCTCTATCTGTCTCTCTCTCTGTCTCTCTCTGTGTCTCTCTCTGTCTCTCTATGTCTCTCTCTGTATATCTCTCTCGGTCTCGCTCTCTGTCTCTCTCAGTCTCTCTAACTCTGTCTCTGTCTCTCTCTGTCTCTCTGTCTCTCTCTTTTTCTCTCTATGTGTCTCTCTCTGTCTATCTCTGTCACTCTCTGTCTCTCTCTCTGTCTCTCTGTGTCTCTTTCTCTCTCTCTCTGTCTCTCTCTGTCTCTCTCTGTCTCTCTCGTCTCTCTCTGTCTCTCTCTCTCTGTCTCTCTCTGTGTCTCTCTCTGTCTCTCTATCTGTCTCTCTCTGTCTCTCTCTGTCTCTCTCTTTCTCTTTCTCTGTCTCTCCCTCTGTCTATCTCTGTGTCTCTCTCTGTATCTCTCTCTGTCTCTCTCTGTCTCTGTCTTTCTCTCTGTTTCTCTCTTTGTCTCTCTCTGTCTCTCTCTCTATGTCTCTCTCTGTATTTCTCAGTCATTCTCTTTGTCTCTGTCTCTCTCTCTGTCTCTCTCTGTCTCTTGCTCTGTCTCTATCTTTTTCTCTCTGTGTCTCTCTCTGTCTCTTTCTCTGTCTCTCTCTCTGTCTCTCTCTGTCTCTTTCTCTGTCTCTCTCTCTGTCTCTCTCTGTCTCTTTATCTGTCTCCCTCTGTCTCTCCCTGTCTCTCTCTCAGTCCCTCTCTGTCTCTCTCTGTGTCTCCCTGTGTCTCTCTCTATCTCTGTCTCTCTCTGTGTCTCTCTCTGTCTCTCTCTGTTTCTCTCTCTGTCTCTCTCTGTCTCTCTCTCTGTCTCTCTCTCTGTCTCTCTCTTTGTCTCTCTGTCTCTCTCTGTCTTTCTCTGTCTCTCTCCCTTTGTCTCTTTTCTGTCTCTCTCTGTCTCTCTTTGTCTCTCTCAGTATCTCTCTGTCTCTCTCAGTCTCTCTCACTCTTTCTCTGTCTCTCTCTCTCTCTGTGTCTGTCTCCTTTTCTTTCTCTCTATCTGTCCTTCTCTGTCTTTCTCTGTCTCTCTCTTTCTTTCTCTGTCTCTCTTTGTGTCTCTCTCTGTCTCACTCTCTCTGTCTCTCTCTGTTTCTCTCTGTGTCTCTCTCTGTCTCTCTTCTCTCTTTGTCTCTCTGTATCTCTATGCTCTCTTTGTGTAACTCTCTGTCTCTCTCTTTTGCTCTCTGTGTCTCTCTCTGTCTCTCTCTGTCTCTCTCTGTCTCTCTCGTCTCTCTCTGTCTCTCTCTGTCTCTCTCTCTGTCTCTCTCTGTGTATCTGTGTTTCTCTCTCTGTCTCTCTCTCTGTCTCTTTTCTGTCCTTCTCTGTTTCACTCTCTGTCTCTCTCTCTCTGTCTCTCTCTGTCTCTCTCTATCTCTCTATGTGTCTCTCTTTGTCTCTCTCTGTCTCTCTAGTCTCTCTCTGTCTCTCTCTCTCTGTCACTCTCTGTGAATCTCTGTCTCTCTCTGTCTCTCTCTCTCTGTCTCTTTCTGTTTCTCTCTGTCTCTCTCTCTGTTTCTCTTTTTGTCTCTATCTGTCTCTCTCTCTGTCTCTCTCTGTGTCTCTCTCTGTCTCTCTATGTCTCTCTCTGTATATCTCTCTCGGTCTCGCTCTCTGTCTCTCTCAGTCTCTCTAACTCTGTCTCTGTCTCTCTCTGTCTCTCTGTCTCTCTCTTTTTCTCTCTATGTGTCTCTCTCTGTCTATCTCTGTCACTCTCTGTCTCTCTCTCTGTCTCTCTGTGTCTCTTTCTCTCTCTCTCTGTCTCTCTCTGTCTCTCTCTGTCTCTCTCGTCTCTCTCTGTCTCTCTCTCTCTGTCTCTCTCTGTGTCTCTCTCTGTCTCTCTATCTGTCTCTCTCTGTCTCTCTCTGTCTCTCTCTTTCTCTTTCTCTGTCTCTCCCTCTGTCTATCTCTGTGTCTCTCTCTGTATCTCTCTCTGTCTCTCTCTGTCTCTCTCTCTATGTCTCTCTCTGTATTTCTCAGTCATTCTCTTTGTCTCTGTCTCTCTCTCTGTCTCTCTCTGTCTCTTGCTCTGTCTCTATCTTTTTCTCTCTGTGTCTCTCTCTGTCTCTTTCTCTGTCTCTCTCTCTGTCTCTCTCTGTCTCTTTCTCTGTCTCTCTCTCTGTCTCTCTCTGTCTCTTTATCTGTCTCCCTCTGTCTCTCCCTGTCTCTCTCTCAGTCCCTCTCTGTCTCTCTCTGTGTCTCCCTGTGTCTCTCTCTTTATCTGTCTCTCTCTGTGTCTCTCTCTGTCTCTCTCTGTTTCTCTCTCTGTCTCTCTCTGTCTCTCTCTCTGTCTCTCTCTCTGTCTCTCTCTTTGTCTCTCTGTCTCTCTCTGTCTTTCTCTGTCTCTCTCCCTTTGTCTCTTTTCTGTCTCTCTCTGTCTCTCTTTGTCTCTCTCAGTATCTCTCTGTCTCTCTCAGTCTCTCTCACTCTGTCTCTGTCTCTCTCTCTCTCTGTGTCTGTCTCCTTTTCTTTCTCTCTATCTGTCCTTCTCTGTCTTTCTCTGTCTCTCTCTTTCTTTCTCTGTCTCTCTTTGTGTCTCTCTCTGTCTCACTCTCTCTGTCTCTCTCTGTTTCTCTCTGTGTCTCTCTCTGTCTCTCTTCTCTCTTTGTCTCTCTGTATCTCTATGCTCTCTTTGTGTAACTCTCTGTCTCTCTCTTTTGCTCTCTGTGTTTCTCTCTGTCTCTCTCTGTCTCTCTCGTCTCTCTCTGTCTCTCTCTGTCTCTCTCTCTGTCTCTCTCTGTATATCTGTGTTTCTCTCTCTGTCTCTCTCTCTGTCTCTTTTCTGTCCTTCTCTGTCTCTCTCTCTGTCTCTCTCTGTCTCTCTCTTTCTCTGTCTCTGTCTCTCCCTCTGTCTCTCTCTCTGTGTCTCTCTCTGTATCTCTCTCTGTCTCTCTCTGTCTCTGTCTGTCTCTCTCTCTGTCTCTCTCTGTCTCTCTCTGTCTGTCTCTGTCTCTATCTGTCTCTCTCTCTGTCTCTCTCTGTGTCTCTCTCTGTCTCTCTCTGAAACTCTCTGTGTCTCTCTCTCTATCTCTGTCTATCTCTGTCTCTCTCTGTCTCTCTCTGTCTCTCTCTGTATCTCTCTCTCTGTATCTCTCTCTCTGTCTCTCTCTGTGTCTCTCTCTGTTTCTCTCTCTGTCTCTCTCCATCTATCTGTTTCTTTCTTTGTCTCTCCCTGTCTCTCTCTCTGTCTCTCTCTGTCTCTCTCATCTCTCTCTGTCTCTCTCTCTCTCTGTCTCTCTCTGTCTCTCTCTCTCTGTCTCTTTTCTGTCTCTCTCTGTCTCTCTCTCTGTCTCTCTCTCTCTTTCTTTCTGTCTCTCTCTGTCTCTCTCTCTGTTTCTCTCTTTGTCTCTATCTGTCTCTCTCTCTGTCTCTCTCTGTGTCTCTCTCTGTCTCTCTATGTCTCTCTGTATGTCTCTCTCAGTCTCGCACTCTGTCTCTCTCAGTCTCTCTAACTCTCTCTCTGTCTCTCTCTGTCTCTCTGTCTCTCTCTTTTTCTCTCGATGTGTCTCTCTCTGTCTATCTCTGTCACTCTCTGTCACTCTCTCTGTCTCTCTCTGTCTCTCTCTCTCTCTGTTTCTCTCTCTGTCTCTCTCTCTCTGTTTCTCTCTGTCTCTATCTCTCTCTCTGTCTGTCTCTCTCCTTCTGTCTCTCTCTGTCTCTCTCTCTGTCTCTTTTCTGTCCTTCTCTGTCTCACTCTCTGTCTCTCTCTCTCTGTCTCTCTCTGTCTCTCTCTATCTCTCTATGTGTCTCTCTTTGTCTCTCTCTGTCTCTCTAGTCTCTCTCTGTCTCTCTCTCTCTCTGTCACTCTCTGTGAATCTCTCTGTCTCTCTCTGTCTCTCTCTCTCTGTCTCTCTCTGTTTCTCTCTGTCTCTCTCTCTGTTTCTCTTTTTGTCTCTATCTGTCTCTCTCTCTGTCTCTCTCTGTGTCTCTCTCTGTCTCTCTATGTCTCTCTCTGTATATCTCTCTCGGTCTCGCTCTCTGTCTCTCTCAGTCTCTCTAACTCTGTCTCTGTCTCTCTCTGTCTCTCTGTCTCTCTCTTTTTCTCTCTATGTGTCTCTCTCTGTCTATCTCTGTCACTCTCTGTCTATCTCTCTGTCTCTCTCTGTGTCTCTTTCTCTCTCTGTCTCTCTCTGTCTCTCTCTGTCTCTCTCGTCTCTCTCTGTCTCTCTCTCTGTCTCTCTCTGTGTCTCTCTCTGTCTCTCTATCTGTCTCTCTCTGTCTCTCTCTGTCTCTCTCTTTCTCTTTCTCTGTCTCTCCCTCTGTCTATCTCTGTGTCTCTCTCTGTATCTCTCTCTGTCTCTCTCTGTCTCTGTCTTTCTCTCTGTTTCTCTCTTTGTCTCTCTCTGTCTCTCTCTCTATGTCTCTCTCTGTATTTCTCAGTCATTCTCTTTGTCTCTGTCTCTCTCTCTGTCTCTCTCTGTCTCTTGCTCTGTCTCTATCTTTCTCTCTCTGTGTCTCTCTCTGTCTCTTTCTCTGTCTCTCTCTCTGTCTCTCTCTGTCTCTTTCTCTGTCTCTCTCTCTGTCTCTCTCTGTCTCTTTATCTGTCTCCCTCTGTCTCTCCCTGTCTCTCTCTCAGTCCCTCTCTGTCTCTCTCTGTGTCTCCCTGTGTCTCTCTCTATCTCTGTCTCTCTCTGTGTCTCTCTCTGTCTCTCTCTGTTTCTCTCTCTGTCTCTCTCTGTCTCTCTCTCTGTCTCTCTCTCTGTCTCTCTCTTTGTCTCTCTGTCTCTCTCTGTCTTTCTCTGTCTCTCTCCCTTTGTCTCTTTTCTGTCTCTCTCTGTCTCTCTTTGTCTCTCTCAGTATCTCTCTGTCTCTCTCAGTCTCTCTCACTCTGTCTCTGTCTCTCTCTCTCTCTGTGTCTGTCTCCTTTTCTTTCTCTCTATCTGTCCTTCTCTGTCTTTCTCTGTCTCTCTCTTTCTTTCTCTGTCTCTCTTTGTGTCTCTCTCTGTCTCACTCTCTCTGTCTCTCTCTGTTTCTCTCTGTGTCTCTCTGTCTCTCTTCTCTCTTTGTCTCTCTGTATCTCTATGCTCTTTTTGTGTAACTCTCTGTCTCTCTCTTTTGCTCTCTGTGTCTCTCTCTGTCTCTCTCTGTCTCTCTCTGTCTCTCTCGTCTCTCTCTGTCTCTCTCTGTCTCTCTCTGTGTATCTGTGTTTCTCTCTCTGTCTCTCTCTCTGTCTCTTTTCTGTCCTTCTCTGTCTCTCTCTCTGTCTCTCTCTCTGTCTCTCTCTTTCTCTGTCTCTGTCTCTCCCTCTGTCTCTCTCTGTGTCTCTCTCTATATCCCTCTCTGTCTCTCTCTGTCTCTGTCTGTCTCTCTCTCTGTCTCTCTCTGTCTCTCTCTGTCTGTCTCTGTCTCTATCTGTCTCTCTCTCTGTCTCTCTCTGTGTCTCTCTCTGTCTCTCTCTGAAACTCTCTGTGTCTCTCTCTCTATCTCTGTCTATCTCTGTCTCTCTCTGTCTCTCTCTGTCTCTCTCTGTATCTCTCTCTCTGTATCTCTCTCCC
>NW_028227276.1:4584922-4604922 GCF_978045245.1 Mus caroli
TTTTCTTTCTCTCTATCTGTCCTTCTCTGTCTTTCTCTGTCTCTCTCTTTCTTTCTCTGTCTCTCTTTGTGTCTCTCTCTGTCTCACTCTCTCTGTCTCTCTCTGTTTTTCTCTGTGTCTCTCTCTGTCTCTCTTCTCTCTTTGTCTCTCTGTATCTCTATGCTCTCTTTGTGTAACTCTCTATCTCTCTTTTTTGCTCTCTGTGTCTCTCTCTGTCTCTCTCTGTCTCTCTCGTCTCTCTCTGTCTCTCTCTCTGTCTCTCTCTTTCTCTTTCTCTGTCTCTCCCTCTGTCTCTCTCTGTGTCTCTCTCTGTATCTCCTTCTGTCTCTCTCTGTCTCTGTCTGTCTCTCTCTCTGTCTCTCCCTGTCTCTCTCTGTCTGTCTCTGTCTCTATCTGTCTCTCTCTCTGTCTCTTTTCTGTCTCTCTCTGTCTCTCTCTCTGTCTCTCTCTGTGTCTCCCTCTGTCTCTCTCTGTCTCTCTCTGTGTCTCTTTCTCTATCTCTGTCTATTTCTGTCTCTCTCTGTCTCTCTGTCTCTCTCTGTCTCTCTCTCTGTATCTCTCTCTCAGTCTCTCTCTGTCTCTCTTTCTTGTATCTCTCACTCTCTGTCTCTCTCTGTATCTCTCTCTGTCTCTCTCTGTGTCTCTCTCTGTCTCTCTCTGTCTCTCTCTATGTCTCTCTCCGTCTATCTCTGTTTCTTTCTTTGTCGCTCTCTGTGTCTCTCTTTGTCTCTCTTTGTCTCTCTCTGTCTCTCTCTGTCTCTCTCCTCTCTCTTTGTCTCACTATCTGTCTCTCTCTGTCTCTCTCTGTCTGTCTCTGTCTCTCTCTCTGTCTCTTTTCTGTCTCTCTCTGTCTCTCTCTCTGTCTCTCTCTTTCTCTTTCTCTGTCTCTCCCTCTGTCTATCTCTGTGTCTCTCTCTGTATCTCTCTCTGTATTTCTCTGTCATTCTCTTTGTCTCTGTCTCTCTCTCTGTCTCTCTCTATCTCTATTTCTGTCTCTCTCTGTCTCTCTCTCTGTCTCTCTCTGTTTCTCCCAGTGTCTCTCCCCATCTCTCTCTGTCTCTATCTCTATCTCTCTGAGTCTCTCTCTGTCTCTCTCTCTGTCTCTCTCTGTCTCTATCTCTGTCTCTCTCTCTGTGTCTCTCTCTGTCTTTGTCTGTCTCTCTCTCTCTCTTCTCTGTGTCTCTCTCTGTCTCTCTTTGTGTCTCTCTCTGTCTCTCACTGTCTCTCTCTGTCTGTCTCTGTCTCTCTCTGTCTCTCTCTGTGTCTCTCTGTGTCTCTCTGTGTCTCTCTCTGTCTCTCTCTGTGTTTCTCTTTGTCTCTCTCTGTGTCTCTTTCTGTCTCTCTCTGTCTCTCTCTGTATCTCTCTGTTTCTCTGTCTCTCTGTCTGTTTCTGTCTCTTTCTGTCTCTCTCTATATATCTCTCTGTCTCTCTCTGTGTCTTTCTTTGTCTCACTCTGTCTCTATCTGTCTCTTTCTTTCTCTCTCTGTGTCTCTCTCTCTCTGTCTCTCTCTGTCTCTCTCTGTCTCTCTCTACTCTCTTTGTCTCTCTCTGTATGTCTCTGTCATCTCTGTGTCTCTCTCTGTCTCTCTCTCTGTCTCTCTCTGTCTCTCTGTCTCTCTGTGTTTCTCACAGTGTCTTTCTCTGTCTCTGTCTGTCTCTATATCTGTCTCTGTCTCTCTCCATCTCTCTCTCTGTCTCTCTCTGTATTTCTCTGTCTCTCTTTGTCTCTCTCTCTTTGTCTCTTTTCTGTATCTATGACTCTCTCTCTGTCTATCTCTGTCTCTTCCTGACTATCTCTGTCTCTCTCTGTCTCTCTCTCTGTCTCTCTCTCGGTCTCTCTCTGTCTCTCTCATTCACTCTCTTTGTCTCTGTCTCTCTTTCTTTCTCCCTCTGTCTCTCTTTCTGTCTCTCTTTCTCTCTCTGTGTCTCTCTGTGTCCTCTCTGTCTTTCTCTGTCGCCCTTCTTTCTCTCTCTCTGTCTCTTTCTGTATCTCTCTCTGTCTCTCTCTGTCTCTCTCTGTCTCTGTATCTGTCTCTCTCTGTCTCTATCTATGTCTCTCTCTGTGTCTCTCTCTGTCTCTCTTCTCTCTTTGTCCTTCTGTATCTCTATGCTCTCTTTGTGTAACTCTCTGTCTCTCTCTTTTGCTCTCTGTGTCTCTCTCTGTCTCTCTCTGTCTCTCTCTGTCTCTCTCGTCTCTCTCTGTCTCTCTCTCTGTCTCTCTGTGTGTCTCTGTGTTTCTCTCTCTGTCTCTCTCTCTGTCTCTTTTCTGTCCTTCTCTGTCTCTCTCTCTGTCTCTCTCTCTCTGTCTCTCTCTTTCTCTTTCTCTGTCTCTCCCTCTGTCTCTCTCTGTGTCTCTCTCTGTATCTCTCTCTGTCTCTCTCTGTCTCTGTCTGTCTCTCTCTCTGTCTCTCTCTGTCTCTCTCTGTCTGTCTCTGTCTCTATCTGTCTCTCTCTCTGTCTCTCTCTGTTTCTCTCTCTGTCTCTCTCTGTCTCTCTCTGTGTCTCTCTCTCTA
The DNA here is from genome assembly GCF_978045245.1 of Mus caroli. Lineage (NCBI taxonomy): Eukaryota > Metazoa > Chordata > Mammalia > Rodentia > Muridae > Mus > Mus caroli. The sequence goes on from NW_028227276.1 coordinate 4,587,437, forward strand.
TCTCTGTCTATCTCTGTCTCTCTCTGTCTCTCTGTCTCTCTCTGTCTCTCTCTGTCTCTCTCTCTGTATCACTCTCTCTGTCTCTCTCTGTCTCTCTTTCTTGTATCTCTCTCTCTGTCTATCTCTGTGTCTCTCTCTGTCTCTCTCTGTGTCTCTCTCTGTCTCTCTTTGTCTCTCTCTCTGTCTCTCTCCGTCTATCTCTGTTTCTTTCTTTGTCGCTCTCTGTCTCTCTCTCTGTCTCTCTCTGTCTCTCTCTGTCTCTCTCCTCTCTCTTTGTCTCACTATCTGTCTCTCTCTGTCTCTCTCTGTCTGTCTCTGTCTCTCTCTGTCTCTTTTCTGTCTCTCTCTGTTTCTCTCTCTGTCTCTCTCTTTCTCTTTCTCTGTCTCTCCCTCTGTCTATCTCTGTGTCTCTCTCTGTATCTCTCTCTGTATTTCTCAGTCATTCTCTTTGTCACTGTCTCTCTCTCTATCTCTATTTCTGTCTCTCTCTGTCTCTCTCTCTGTCTCTCTCTGTTTCTCCCAGTGTCTCTCCCCATCTCTCTCTGTCTCTATCTCTATCTCTCTAGTCTCTCTCTGTCTCTCTCTCTGTCTCTCTTTGTCTCTATCTCTGTCTTTCTCTCTCTGTGTCTTTCTCTGTCTCTGTCTGTCTCTCTCTCTCTCTTCTCTGTGTCTCTCTGTGTCTCTCTCTGTCTCTCTTTGTGTCTCTCTCTGTCTCTCACTGTCTCTCTCTGTCTGTCTCTGTCTCTCTCTGTCTCTCTCTGTGTCTCTCTGTGTCTCTCCATGTCTCTCTCTGTGTCTCTCTCTGTCTCTCTCTGTGTTTCTCTCTGTCTCTCTCTGTCTCTCTCTCTGTCTCTCTGTCTCTCTCTCTGTATCTCTCTGTTTCTCTGTCTCTCTGTCTGTTTCTGTCTCTCTCTACTCTCTTTGTCTCTCTCTGTATGTCTCTGTCATCTCTGTGTCTCTCTCTGTCTCTCTCTCTGTCTCTCTCTGTCTCTCTGTCTCTCTGTGTTTCTCTCTGTGTCTTTCTCTGTCTCTCTCTGTCTCTATATCTGTCTCTCTCTGTCTCTCTCCATCTATCTCTCTGTCTCTCTCTGTCTTTCTCTGTCTCTCTTTGTCTCTTTTCTGTATCTATGACTCTCTCTCTGTCTATCTCTGTCTCTCCCTGACTATTTCTGTCTCTCTCTGTCTCTCTCTCTTTCTCTCTCTCAGTCTCTCTCTGTCTCTCTCATTCACTCTCTTTGTCTCTGTCTCTCTCTCTTTCTCCCTCTGTCTCTCTCTCTGTCTCTCTTTCTCTCTCTGTGTCTCTCTGTGTCCTCTCTGTCTTTTTCTGTCGCCCTCTCTTTCTCTCTCTCTGTCTCTTTCTGTATCTCTCTCTGTCTCTCTATGTCTCTGTATCTGTCTCTCTCTGTCTCTATCTATGTCTCTCTCTGTATCTCTCTCTGTATTTCTCAGTCATTCTCTTTGTCACTGTCTCTCTCTCTATCTCTATTTCTGTCTCTCTCTGTCTCTCTCTCTGTCTCTCTCTGTTTCTCCCAGTGTCTCTCCCCATCTCTCTCTGTCTCTATCTCTATCTCTCTAGTCTCTCTCTGTCTCTCTCTCTGTCTCTCTCTGTCTCTATCTCTGTCTTTCTCTCTCTGTGTCTTTCTCTGTCTCTGTCTGTCTCTCTCTCTCTCTTCTCTGTGTCTCTCTGTGTCTCTCTCTGTCTCTCTTTGTGTCTCTCTCTGTCTCTCACTGTCTCTCTCTGTCTGTCTCTGTCTCTCTCTGTCTCTCTCTGTGTCTCTCTGTGTCTCTCCATGTCTCTCTCTGTGTCTCTCTCTGTCTCTCTCTGTGTTTCTCTCTGTCTCTCTCTGTGTCTCTCTCTGTCTCTCTGTCTCTCTCTCTGTATCTCTCTGTTTCTCTGTCTCTCTGTCTGTTTCTGTCTCTCTCTACTCTCTTTGTCTCTCTCTGTATGTCTCTGTCATCTCTGTGTCTCTCTCTGTCTCTCTCTCTGTCTCTCTCTGTCTCTCTGTCTCTCTGTGTTTCTCTCTGTGTCTTTCTCTGTCTCTCTCTGTCTCTATATCTGTCTCTCTCTGTCTCTCTCCATCTATCTCTCTGTCTCTCTCTGTCTTTCTCTGTCTCTCTTTGTCTCTTTTCTGTATCTATGACTCTCTCTCTGTCTATCTCTGTCTCTCCCTGACTATCTCTGTCTCTCTCTGTCTCTCTCTCTTTCTCTCTCTCAGTCTCTCTCTGTCTCTCTCATTCACTCTCTTTGTCTCTGTCTCTCTCTCTTTCTCCCTCTGTCTCTCTCTCTGTCTCTCTTTCTCTCTCTGTGTCTCTCTGTGTCCTCTCTGTCTTTTTCTGTCGCCCTCTCTTTCTCTCTCTCTGTCTCTCTCTGTCTCTCTCTGTGTCTCTCTATGTCTCTGTATCTGTCTCTCTCTGTCTCTATCTATGTCTCTCTCTGTGTCTCTCTCTGTCTTTCTCTCTGTCTCTCTCTGTCTCTTTCTCTGTCTCTCTCTGTGTCTCTCTCTGTCTCTATCTCTGTCTCTCTCTGTGTCTCTCTCTATCTCTCTCTCTGTGTCTCTCTGTCTCTCTCAATCTCTCACTGTCTCTCTCTTCTCTCTTTGTCTCTTTCTCTGTATGTCTCTGTCTCTCTGTCTGTGTCTGTCTATCTCTCTCTCTCTGTCTCTCTCTGTCTCTCTCTCTGTATCTCTCTCTCTGTCTCTCTCTGTGTCTCTCTCTGTCTCTCTGTGTGTCTCTCTGTGTCTTTTTCTCTCTATATCTGTCTATCTCTGTCTCTCTCTGTCTCTCTCAGTCTCTCTCTCTCTGTCTCTCTCTGTTTCTCTCTCTGTCTCTCTCTCTGTCTCTCTCTGTCTCTATCTCTTACTCTCTCTATCTCTCTCTGTCTCTCTCTGTGTCTTTCTCTGTCTATCTCTGTCTCTCTCTGTCTCTCTCAGTCTCTCTCTCTCTGTCTCTCTCTGTCTCTCTGTATCTCTCTCTCTGTCTCTCTCTGTGTCTCTCTCTGTCTCTCTCTGTGTCTCTATGTGTCTCTCTCTGTCTCTCTCTCTGTCTCTCTCCATCTTTCTCTGTTTCTTTCTTTTGTCTCTCTGTCTCTCTCTGTCTCTCTCTGTCTCTATCTCTTACTCTCTCTGTCTCTCTCTGTTTCTCTCTGTGTCTCTTTCTCTCTCTCTGTCTCTCTCTGTCTCTCTCTGTCTCTCTCTGTCTCTCTCTGTGTCTCTCTGTCTCTCTATCTGTCTCTCTCTGTCTCTCTCTGTCTCCCTCTGTCTCTCTCTGTCTCTTTTCTGTTTCTCTCTGTCTCTCTCTCTGTCTCTCTCTTTCTCTTTCTCTGTCTCTCCCTCTGTCTATCTCTGTGTCTCTCTCTGTATCTCTCTCTGTCTCTCTCTGTCTCTGTCTTTCTCTCTGTTTCTCTCTTTGTCTCTCTCTGTCTCTCTCTCTGTGTCTCTCTCTGTATTTCTCAGTCATTCCCTTTGTCTCTGTCTCTCTCTGTCTCTCTCTGTCTCTTGCTCTGTCTCTATCTTCCTCTCTCTGTGTCTCTCTCTGTCTCTTTCTCTCTCTGTCTCTCTCTGTCTCTTTCTCTGTCTCTCTCTCTGTCTCTCTCTGTCTCTTTATCTGTCTCCCTCTGTCTCTCCCTGTCTCTCTCTCAGTCCCTCTCTGTCTCTCTCTGTGTCTCCCTGTGTCTCTCTCTATCTCTGTCTCTCTCTGTGTCTCTCTCTGTCTCTCTCTGTTTCTCTCTCTGTCTCTCTCTGTCTCTGTCTCTGTCTCTGTCTCTCTCTCTGTCTCTCTCTTTGTCTCTCTATCTCTCTCTGTCTTTCTCTGTCTCTCTCCCTTTGTCTCTATTCTGTCTCTCTCTGTCTCTCTTTGTCTCTCTCAGTATCTCTCTGTCTTTCCTAGTCTCTCTCACTCTGTCTCTGTCTCTCTCTCTCTCTGTTTCTGTCTCCTTTTCTTTCTCTCTATCTGTCCTTCTCTGTCTTTCTCTGTCTCTCTCTTTCTTTCTCTGTCTCTCTTTGTGTCTCTCTCTGTCTCACTCTCTCTGTCTCTCTCTGTTTCTCTCTGTGTCTCTCTCTGTCTCTCTTCTCTCTTTTCTCTCTGTATCTCTATGCTCTCTTTGTGTAACTCTCTGTCTCTCTCTTTTGCTCTCTATGTCTCTCTCTGTCTCTCTCTGTCTTTCTCTGTCTCTCTCGTCTCTCTCTGTCTCTCTCTCTGTCTCTCTCTGTGTCTCTGTGTTTCTCTCTCTGTCTCTCTCTCTGTCTCTTTTCTGTTCTTCTCTGTCTCTCTCTCTGTCTCTCTCTTTCTCTTTCTCTGTCTCTCCCTCTGTCTCTCTCTGTGTCTCCTTCTGTATCTCTCTCTGTCTCTCTCTGTCTCTGTCTGTCTCTCTCTCTGTCTCTCTCTGTCTCTCTCTGTCTGTCTCTGTCTCTATCTGTCTCTCTCTCTGTCTCTCTCTGTGTCTCTCTCTGTCTCTCTCTGTCTCTCTCTGTGTCTCTTTCTCTATCTCTGTCTATCTCTGTCTCTCTCTGTCTCTCTGTCTCTCTCAGTCTCTCTCTGTCTCTCTCTCTGTATCTCTCTCTCTGTCTCTCTCTGTCTCTCTTTCTTGTATCTCTCACTCTCTGTCTCTCTCTGTATCTCTCTCTGTCTCTCTCTGTGTCTCTCTCTGTCTCTCTCTGTCTCTCTCTATGTCTCTCTCCGTCTATCTCTGTTTCTTTCTTTGTCGCTCTCTGTCTCTCTCTTTGTCTCTCTTTGTCTCTCTCTCTCTCACTCTGTCTCTCTCCTCTCTCTTTTTCTCACTATCTGTCTCTCTCTGTCTCTCTCTGTCTGTCTCTGTCTCTCTCTCTGTCTCTTTTCTGTCTCTCTCTGTCTCTCTCTCTGTCTCTCTCTTCTTCTTTCTCTGTCTCTCCCTCTGTCTATCTCTGTGTCTCTCTCTGTATCTCTCTCTGTATTTCTCAGTCATTCTCTTTGTCTCTGTCTCTCTCTCTGTCTCTCTCTATCTCTATTTCTGTCTCTCTCTGTCTCTCTCTCTGTCTCTCTCTGTTTCTCCCAGTGTCTCTCCCCATCTCTCTCTGTCTCTATCTCTGTCTCTCTCTCTGTGTCTCTCTCTGTCTTTGTCTGTCTCTCTCTCTCTCTTCTCTTTGTCTCTCTCTGTCTCTCTTTGTGTCTCTCTCTGTCTCTCACTGTCTCTCTCTGTCTGTCTCTGTCTCTCTCTGTGTCTCTCTGTGTCTCTCCATGTCTCTCTCTGTGTCTCTCTCTGTCTCTCTCTGTGTTTCTCTCTGTCTCTCTCTCTGTATCTCTCTGTTTCTCTGTCTCTCTGTCTGTTTCTGTCTCTTTCTTGTCTCTCTCTATATATCTCTCTGTCTCTCTCTGTGTCTTTCTTTGTCTCACTCTGTCTCTATCTGTCTCTTTCTTTCTCTCTCTGTGTCTCTCTCTCTCTGTCTCTCTCTGTCTCTCTCTGTCTCTCTCTGTCTCTCTCTGTCTCTCTACTCTCTCTTTGTCTCTCTCTGTATGTCTCTGTCATCTCTGTGTCTCTCTCTGTGTCTCTCTCTGTCTCTCTCTGTCTCTCTGTCTCTCTGTGTTTCTCACAGTGTCTTTCTCTGTCTCTCTCTGTCTCTATATCTGTCTCTCTCTGTCTCTCTCCATCTCTCTTTCTGTCTCTCTCTGTATTTCTCTGTCTCTCTTTGTCTCTCTCTCTTTGTCTCTTTTCTGTATCTATGACTCTCTCTCTGTCTATCTCTGTCTCTTCCTGACTATCTCTGTCTCTCTCTGTCTCTCTCTCTGTCTCTCTCTCGGTCTCTCTCTATCTCTCTCATTCACTCTCTTTGTCTCTGTCTCTCTTTCTTTCTCCCTCTGTCTCTCTTTCTGTCTCTCTTTCTCTCTCTGTGTCTCTCTGTGTCCTCTCTGTCTTTTTCTGTCGCCCTCTCTTTCTCTCTCTCTGTCTCTTTCTGTATCTCTCTCTGTCTCTCTCTGTCTCTGTCTCTGTATCTGTCTCTCTCTGTCTCTATCTATGTCTCTCTCTGTGTCTCTCTCTGTCTTTCTCTCTGTCTCTCTCTGTCTCTTTCTCTGTCTCTCTCTGTGTCTCTCTCTGTCTCTATCTCTGTCTCTCTCTGTGTCTCTCTCTATCTCTCTCTCTGTGTCTCTTCTCTATGTGTCTTTCTTTGTCTTTATCTATGTCTCTCTCTGTCTCTTTATTTCTCTCTCTGTCTCTCTCTCTTTGTCTGTTTTCTTTCTGTCTCTTTCTCTCTCTCTGTCTCTCTCTGTATCTCGCTGTCTCTCTCTGTCTCTCTCTCTGTCTCTCTCTGTCTCTATCTCCGTCTCTCTCTGTCTCACTCTGTCTCTCTCTGTGTCTCTCTCTGTATCTCTAAGTCTCTCTCACTCTGTCTCTGTTTCTCTCTGTCTCTCTCATTCTCTCTCACTCTTTCTCTGTCTCTCTCTTTGTCTCTGTCTTCTGTCTGTCTCTCTCTGTGTCTCTCTCTCTATCTCTCTCTCTTTCTCTTTCTGTCTCTCTCTCTCTTTGTCGGTTTCTGTCTCTCTCTGTCTCTCTCTGTCTCTCGCTCTGTATCTCACTGTCCATGTCTGTCTCTCTCTCTGTCTCTCTCTCTGTCTCTCTCCTTGTCTCTCTCTGTCTCTCTCTCTTTCTCTCTCTCTGTCGCTCTCTGTCTCTCTCTTTGTCTCTCTCTCTCTGTCTCTATCTCTGTCTCTCTCTGTCTCTCTCTGTCTCTATCTCTGTCACTCTCTGTCTCTATCAGTCTCTCTCACTATATCTCTGTCTCTCTCTGTCTCTCTCTTTGTCTCTGTCTCTCTCTGTCTTTCTCTGTGTCTCTGTCTCTCTCTGTCTCTGTCTGTGTCTTTCTCTGTCTCTCTATCTCTCTCTCTGTCTCTATCTGTCTCTCTTTGTCTCTCTCTCTTTGTCTCTTTTCTGTCTCTCTCTGTCTCTCTCTCTGTCTCCCTTTGTATCTCTCTGTCTCTCTCTGTCGCTCACTCTGTCTCTCTCTCTGTCTTTCTCTGTTTCTAAATCCATCTCTCTCTGTCTCTCTCTGTCTCTCTCTGTCTCCCTCTGTGTCTCTCTCTGTCTCTCTATGTATCTCTCTGTCTCTCTCAGTCTCTCTCTCTGTCTCTGTCTCTATCTCTGTCTCTCTCTGTCTCTCTTTGTCTCTATCTGTGTCTCTCTCTGTCTCTCTCAGTCTCTCTCACTCTGTCTCTGTCTCTCTCTGTCTCTCTCTTTCTCTCTGTCTCTCTCTCTGTCTCTCTCTGTGTCTCTAGCTGCCTCTCTCTATCTCTCTCTGTCTCTTTCTGTCTCTCTCTGTCTCTCTCTCTTTGTCTGTTTCTGTCTCTCTTTGTCTCTGTCTCTGTCTCTCTCTCTGTCTCTTTCTGTCTCTCTCTCTGTCTCTCTCTGTCTCTGTCTGTCTCTCTCTGTCTCTCTATCTGTCTCTCTCTTTGTCTCTCTCTGTCTCTGTCTCTCTCTCTCTGTCTCTCTCTGTCTCTTTCTGTCTCTCTCTGTCTCTCTATCTGTCGCTCTCTCTGTCTCTCTGTGTCTCTCTGTCTCTCTCTCTCTGTCTCTTTCTTTGTCTCTCTCTGTTTCTCTCTGTGTCTCTCTCTGTCTCTCTCTGTATCTCTCTATCTCTCTGTGTCTCTCTCTGTCTCTCTCTGTCTCTCTCTCTGTCTCTATCTCTGTCTCTCTCTGCCTCTCTCTGTCTCTCTCGGTGTCTCTGTCTCTCTAAGTCTATCTCACACTGTCTCTGTTTCTCTCTGTCTCTCTCTTTGTCTCTGTCTCTCTGTTTCTCTCTGTCTCTCTCTGTTTCTCTTAATCTCTCTCTGTCTCTACCTGTCTCTCTCTGTATCTCTCTGTCTCTCTCTGTCTCTCTCTTTGTCTCTGTCTCTCTGTCTCTCTCTTTGTCTCTCTCAGTCTCTCTCAATCTGTCTCTGTCTCTCTCTCAATCTCTCTCACTCTGTTTCTGTCTCTCTCTGTCTCTCTCTTTGTCTCTGACTCTCTCTCATTCTCTCTCATTCTGTCTCTGTCTCTCTCTTTATTCTCTGTCTCTCTCTCTGTCTCTCTCTGTCTCTCTCTGTCTCTCTTTCTCTCTCTCTGTGTCTTTATTTCTGTATCTCTCTGTCTCTCTCTGTCTCTCTGTGTCTTTCACTGTGTCTGTCTCTGTCTCTCTCTGTATCTCTCTGTCTCTCTCTTTCTCTCTCTGTCTGTCTCTATCTCTGTCTCTCTCTGTCACTCTCTCTGGCTCTCTCTGTCTCTTTCTGTCTCTATCAGTCTTTCTCACTATGTCTCTGTCTCTCTCTGTCTCTCTCTTTGTCTCTGTCTCTCTCTCTGTCTCTCTCTGTGTCTCTGTCTCTCTCTGTCTCTGTCTGTGTCTTTCTCTGTCTCTCTATCTCTCTCTCTGTCTCTATCTGTCTCTCTTTGTCTCTCTCTCTTTGTCTCTTTTCTGTCTCTCTCTGTCTCTCTCTCTGTCTCCCTCTGTATCTCTCTGTCTCTCTCTGTCTCTCACTCTATCTCTCTCTGTCTTTCTCTGTTTCTAAATCCATCTCTCTCTGTCTCTCTCTGTCTCTCTCTGTCTCTCTCTGTCTCTCTCTGTGTCTCTCTCTGTCTCTCTATGTATCTCTCTGTTTCTCTCAGTCTCTCTCTCTCTGTCTCTCTCTGTCTCAATCTCTGTCTCTCTCTGTCTCTCTTTGTCTCTATCTGTGTCTCTCTCTGTCTCTCTCAGTCTCTCTCACTCTGTCTTTGTCTCTCTCTGTCTCTCTCTTTCTCTCTGTCTCTCTCTCTGTCTCTCTCTGTGTCTCTAGCTGCCTCTCTCTGTCTCTCTCTCTTTTTGTCTGTTTTCTGTCTCTCTCTGTCTCTGTCTCTCTCTCTGTCTCTTTCTGTCTCTCTCACTGTCTCTCTCTGTCTCTCTCTGTCTCTGTCTGTCTCTCTCTGTCTCTCTATCTGTCTCTCTCTTTGTCTCTCTCTGTCTCTGTCTCTCTATCTGTCTCTCTCTGTCTCTCTCTCTGTCTCTCTCTGTCTCTCTCTGTCTCTCTCTGTCTCTCTATCTGTCGCTCTCTCTGTCTCTCTGTGTCTCTCTCCGTGTCTCTCTCTCTCTGTCTCTATCTTTGTCTCTCTCTGTCTCTCTCTGTCTCTCTCTGTGTCTCTCTGTCTCTCTCTGTATCTCTCTATCTCTCTGTGTCTCTCTCTGTCTCTCTCTCTGTCTCTATCTCTGTCTCTCTCTGTCTCTCTCTGTCTCTCTCGGTGTCTCTGTCTAAGTCTATCTCACTATGTCTCTGTCTCTCTCTGTCTCTCTCTTTGTCTCTGTCACTCTGTTTCTCTTTGTCTCTCTCTGTTTCTCTCAGTCTCTCTCTGTCTCTATCTGTCTCTCTCTGTATCTCTCTGTCTCTCTCTGTCTCTCTCTTTGTCTCTGTCTCTCTGTCTCTCTCTCTGTCTCTCTCAGTCTCTCTCAATCTGTCTCTGTCTCTCTCTCACTCTGTCTCTGTCTCTCTCTGTCTCTCTCTTTGTCTCTGACTCTCTCTCATTCTCTCTCATTCTGTCTCTGTCTCTCTCTGTCTCTCTCTTTATTCTCTGTCTCTCTATCTGTCTCTCTCTGTGTCTCTCTCTGTCTCTATCTCTCTCTCTGTCTCTTTCTGTCTCTCTCTGTTTCTCTCTCTTAGTATTTTTTCTTTCTTTCTCTTTCTCTCTCTCTGTCTCTCTCTTTATCTCTCTGTCTCTCTCTCTCTCTGTCACTCTCTGTCTCTCTCTTTGTCTCTCTCTCTCTGTGTCTCTATCTCCATATCTCTCTGCCTCACTCTGTCTCTCTCTGTGTCTCTCACTGTCTCTCTCAGTCTCTCTCACTCTGTCTCTGTTTCTCCTTGTCTCTCTCTCTGTCTCTCTCATTCTCTCTCACTCTTTCTCTGTCTCTCTCTATCTCTCTCTTTGTCTCTGTCTTCTGTCTGCCTCTCTCTGTGTCTCTCTCTGTCTCTCTCTAACTCTCTCTCTGTCTCTCTCTGTCGCTCTCTCTCTTTGTCGGTTGCTGTCTCTCTCTGTCTCTCTCTGTCTCTTTCTCTGTATCTCACTGTCTCACTCTGTCTCTCTGTCTCTCTTTGTCTCTCTCTCTGTCTCTCTCTTTGGCTCTCTCTGTCTCTCTCTCTGTCGCTCTCTGTCTCTCTTTCTCTCTCTCTCTCTCTGTGTCTATTTCTATATCTCTCTGTCTCTCTCTGTCTCTCTGTGTCTTTTGCTGTGTCTGTCTCTGTCTCTCTCTGTATCTCTTTGTCTCTCTCTGTCTCTCTCTGTCTCTCTCTCTCTCTGTCTCTAACTCTGTCTCTCTCTGTCTCTCTCTGTCTCTCTCTGTGTCTCTCTCTTTCTCTCTCAGTCTATCTCACTCTGTCTCTGTCTCTCCTTGTCTGTCTCTTTGTCTCTGTCTCTCTCTGTCTCTCTCTCTGTCTCTCTCAATCTCTTTCACTCTGTCTCTGTCTCTCTCTGTCTCTCTCTTTGTCTCTGTCTCTCTCTTTGTCTCTCTCTGTGTCTCTTTCTGTCTCTCTCTATCTCTGTCTCTTTCTGTCTCTCTCTGCATCTCTCCCTTTGTCTGTTTTCTGTCTCTCTGTCTCTCTTTCTGTCTCTCTCTGTGTATCACTCTGTCTCTCTCTGTCTCTGTCTGTCTCTCTCTCTCTGCCTCTCTCTCTGTCTCTCTCTTTGTCTCTCTCTGTATCTCTCTGTCTCTCTCTTTGTCTCTCTCTGTCTTCCTCTATCTCTGTCTCTCTCTGTGACTCTGTCTGTCTCTCTGTCTCTCTCTCTGTCTCTCTCTGTCTCTCTGTCTCTCTCTGTCTCTATTTCTGTCTCTCTCTGTCTCTCTATGTATCTCAGACTCTCTCTGATTCTCTCTCTGTCTCTATATCTGTCTCTCTCTGTATCTCTCTGTGTCTCTTTATCTCTCTGTCTCTCTCTGTATCTTTCTCTGTCTCTCTATCTCTCTCTCTGTCTGTTTCTGTATCTCTCTGTCTCTCACTCTGTCTCTCTCTCTGTCTCTTTTCTGTCTCTCTCTGTCTCTCTCTCTGTCTCTCTCTTCTTCTTTCTCTGTCTCTCCCTCTGTCTATCTCTGTGTCTCTCTCTGTATCTCTCTCTGTATTTCTCAGTCATTCTCTTTGTCTCTGTCTCTCTCTCTGTCTCTCTCTATCTCTATTTCTGTCTCTCTCTGTCTCTCTCTCTTTCTCTCTCTGTTTCTCCCAGTGTCTCTCCCCATCTCTCTCTGTCTCTATCTCTGTCTCTCTCTCTCTGTGTCTCTCTCTGTCTTTGTCTGTCTCTCTCTCTCTCTTCTCTTTGTCTCTCTCTGTCTCTCTTTGTGTCTCTCTCTGTCTCTCACTGTCTCTCTCTGTCTGTCTCTGTCTCTCTCTGTGTCTCTCTGTGTCTCTCCATGTCTCTCTCTGTGTCTCTCTCTGTCTCTCTCTGTGTTTCTCTCTGTCTCTCTCTCTGTATCTCTCTGTTTCTCTGTCTCTCTGTCTGTTTCTGTCTCTTTCTTGTCTCTCTCTATATATCTCTCTGTCTCTCTCTGTGTCTTTCTTTGTCTCACTCTGTCTCTATCTGTCTCTTTCTTTCTCTCTCTGTGTCTCTCTCTCTCTGTCTCTCTCTGTCTCTCTCTGTCTCTCTCTGTCTCTCTCTGTCTCTCTACTCTCTCTTTGTCTCTCTCTGTATGCCTCTGTCATCTCTGTGTCTCTCTCTGTGTCTCTCTCTGTCTCTCTCTGTCTCTCTGTCTCTCTGTGTTTCTCACAGTGTCTTTCTCTGTCTCTCTCTGTCTCTATATCTGTCTCTCTCTGTCTCTCTCCATCTCTCTTTCTGTCTCTCTCTGTATTTCTCTGTCTCTCTTTGTCTCTCTCTCTTTGTCTCTTTTCTGTATCTATGACTCTCTCTCTGTCTATCTCTGTCTCTTCCTGACTATCTCTGTCTCTCTCTGTCTCTCTCTCTGTCTCTCTCTCGGTCTCTCTCTATCTCTCTCATTCACTCTCTTTGTCTCTGTCTCTCTTTCTTTCTCCCTCTGTCTCTCTTTCTGTCTCTCTTTCTCTCTCTGTGTCTCTCTGTGTCCTCTCTGTCTTTTTCTGTCGCCCTCTCTTTCTCTCTCTCTGTCTCTTTCTGTATCTCTCTCTGTCTCTCTCTGTCTCTGTCTCTGTATCTGTCTCTCTCTGTCTCTATCTATGTCTCTCTCTGTGTCTCTCTCTGTCTTTCTCTCTGTCTCTCTCTGTCTCTTTCTCTGTCTCTCTCTGTGTTTCTCTCTGTCTCTATCTCTGTCTCTCTCTGTGTCTCTCTCTATCTCTCTCTCTGTGTCTCTTCTCTATGTGTCTTTCTTTGTCTTTATCTATGTCTCTCTCTGTCTCTTTATTTCTCTCTCTGTCTCTCTCTCTTTGTCTGTTTTCTTTCTGTCTCTTTCTCTCTCTCTGTCTCTCTCTGTATCTCGCTGTCTCTCTCTGTCTCTCTCTCTGTCTCTCTCTATCTCTATCTCCGTCTCTCTCTGTCTCACTCTGTCTCTCTCTGTGTCTCTCTCTGTATCTCTAAGTCTCTCTCACTCTGTCTCTGTTTCTCTCTGTCTCTCTCATTCTCTCTCACTCTTTCTCTGTCTCTCTCTTTGTCTCTGTCTTCTGTCTGTCTCTCTCTGTGTCTCTCTCTCTATCTCTCTCTCTTTCTCTTTCTGTCTCTCTCTCTCTTTGTCGGTTTCTGTCTCTCTCTGTCTCTCTCTGTCTCTCGCTCTGTATCTCACTGTCCATGTCTGTCTCTCTCTCTGTCTCTCTCTCTGTCTCTCTCCTTGTCTCTCTCTGTCTCTCTCCCTTTCTCTCTCTCTGTCGCTCTCTGTCTCCCTCTTTGTCTCTCTCTCTCTGTCTCTATCTCTGTCTCTCTCTGTCTCTCTCTGTCTCTATCTCTGTCACTCTCTGTCTCTATCAGTCTCTCTCACTATGTCTCTGTCTCTCTCTGTCTCTCTCTTTGTCTCTGTCTCTCTCTGTCTCTCTCTGTGTCTCTGTCTCTCTCAGTCTCTGTCTGTGTCTTTCTCTGTCTCTCTATCTCTCTCTCTGTCTCTATCTGTCTCTCTTTGTCTCTCTCTCTTTGTCTCTTTTCTGTCTCTCTCTGTCTCTCTCTCTGTCTCCCTTTGTATCTCTCTGTCTCTCTCTGTCGCTCACTCTGTCTCTCTCTCTGTCTTTCTCTGTTTCTAAATCCATCTCTCTCTGTCTCTCTCTGTCTCTCTCTGTCTCCCTCTGTGTCTCTCTCTGTCTCTCTATGTATCTCTCTGTCTCTCTCAGTCTCTCTCTCTGTCTCTGTCTCTATCTCTGTCTCTCTCTGTCTCTCTTTGTCTCTATCTGTGTCTCTCTCTGTCTCTCTCAGTCTCTCTCACTCTGTCTCTGTCTCTCTCTGTCTCTCTCTTTCTCTCTGTCTCTCTCTCTGTCTCTCTCTGTGTCTCTAGCTGCCTCTCTCTATCTCTCTTTGTCTCTTTCTGTCTCTCTCTGTCTCTCTCTCTTTGTCTGTTTCTGTCTCTCTTTGTCTCTGTCTCTGTCTCTCTCTCTGTCTCTTTCTGTCTCTCTCTCTGTCTCTCTCTGTCTCTGTCTGTCTCTCTCTGTCTCTCTATCTGTCTCTCTCTTTGTCTCTCTCTGTCTCTGTCTCTCTCTCTCTGTCTCTCTCTGTCTCTTTCTGTCTCTCTCTGTCTCTCTATCTGTCGCTCTCTCTGTCTCTCTGTGTCTCTCTGTCTCTCTCTCTCTGTCTCTTTCTTTGTCTCTCTCTGTTTCTCTCTGTGTCTCTCTCTGTCTCTCTCTGTATCTCTCTATCTCTCTGTGTCTCTCTCTGTCTCTCTCTGTCTCTCTCTCTGTCTCTATCTCTGTCTCTCTCTGCCTCTCTCTGTCTCTCTCGGTGTCTCTGTCTCTCTAAGTCTATCTCACACTGTCTCTGTTTCTCTCTGTCTCTCTCTTTGTCTCTGTCTCTCTGTTTCTCTCTGTCTCTCTCTGTTTCTCTTAATCTCTCTCTGTCTCTACCTGTCTCTCTCTGTATCTCTCTGTCTCTCTCTGTCTCTCTCTTTGTCTCTGTCTCTCTGTCTCTCTCTTTGTCTCTCTCAGTCTCTCTCAATCTGTCTCTGTCTCTCTCTCAATCTCTCTCACTCTGTTTCTGTCTCTCTCTGTCTCTCTCTTTGTCTCTGACTCTCTCTCATTCTCTCTCATTCTGTCTCTGTCTCTCTCTTTATTCTCTGTCTCTCTCTCTGTCTCTCTCTGTCTCTCTCTGTCTCTCTTTCTCTCTCTGTGTGTCTTTATTTCTGTATCTCTCTGTCTCTCTCTGTCTCTCTGTGTCTTTCACTGTGTCTGTCTCTGTCTCTCTCTGTATCTCTCTGTCTCTCTCTGTCTCTCTCTGTCTGTCTCTATCTCTGTCTCTCTCTGTCTCTCTCTCTGGCTCTCTCTGTCTCTCTCTGTCTCTATCAGTCTCTCTCACTATGTCTCTGTCTCTCTCTGTCTCTCTCTTTGTCTCTGTCTCTCTCTCTGTCTCTCTCTGTGTCTCTGTCTCTCTCTGTCTCTGTCTGTGTCTTTCTCTGTCTCTCTATCTCTCTCTCTGTCTCTATCTGTCTCTCTTTGTCTCTCTCTCTTTGTCTCTTTTCTGTCTCTCTCTGTCTCTCTCTCTGTCTCCCTCTGTATCTCTCTGTCTCTCTCTGTCTCTCACTCTATCTCTCTCTGTCTTTCTCTGTTTCTAAATCCATCTCTCTCTGTCTCTCTCTGTCTCTCTCTGTCTCTCTCTGTCTCTCTCTGTGTCTCTCTCTGTCTCTCTATGTATCTCTCTGTTTCTCTCAGTCTCTCTCTCTGTCTCTCTCTGTCTCAATCTCTGTCTCTCTCTGTCTCTCTTTGTCTCTATCTGTGTCTCTCTCTGTCTCTCTCAGTCTCTCTCACTCTGTCTTTGTCTCTCTCTGTCTCTCTCTTTCTCTCTGTCTCTCTGTCTCTCTCTGTGTCTCTAGCTGCCTCTCTCTGTCTCTCTCTCTTTTTGTCTGTTTTCTGTCTCTCTCTGTCTCTGTCTCTCTCTCTGTCTCTTTCTGTCTCTCTCACTGTCTCTCTCTGTCTCTCTCTGTCTCTGTCTGTCTCTCTCTGTCTCTCTATCTGTCTCTCTCTTTGTCTCTCTCTGTCTCTGTCTCTCTATCTGTCTCTCTCTGTCTCTCTCTCTGTCTCTCTCTGTCTCTCTCTGTCTCTCTCTGTCTCTCTATCTGTCGCTCTCTCTGTCTCTCTGTGTCTCTCTCCGTGTCTCTCTCTCTCTGTCTCTATCTTTGTCTCTCTCTGTCTCTCTCTGTCTCTCTCTGTGTCTCTCTGTCTCTCTCTGTATCTCTCTATCTCTCTGTGTCTCTCTCTGTCTCTCTCTCTGTCTCTATCTCTGTCTCTCTCTGTCTCTCTCTGTCTCTCTCGGTGTCTCTGTCTCTCTAAGTCTATCTCACTATGTCTCTGTCTCTCTCTGTCTCTCTCTTTGTCTCTGTCACTCTGTTTCTCTTTGTCTCTCTCTGTTTCTCTCAGTCTCTCTCTGTCTCTATCTGTCTCTCTCTGTATCTCTCTGTCTCTCTCTGTCTCTCTCTTTGTCTCTGTCTCTCTGTCTCTCTCTCTGTCTCTCTCAGTCTCTCTCAATCTGTCTCTGTCTCTCTCTCACTCTGTCTCTGTCTCTCTCTGTCTCTCTCTTTGTCTCTGACTCTCTCTCATTCTCTCTCATTCTGTCTCTGTCTCTCTCTGTCTCTCTCTTTATTCTCTGTCTCTCTATCTGTCTCTCTCTGTGTCTCTCTCTGTCTCTATCTCTCTCTCTGTCTCTTTCTGTCTCTCTCTGTTTCTCTCTCTTAGTATTTTTTCTTTCTTTCTCTTTCTCTCTCTCTGTCTCTCTCTTTATCTCTCTGTCTCTCTCTCTCTCTGTCACTCTCTGTCTCTCTCTTTGTCTCTCTCTCTCTGTGTCTCTATCTCCATATCTCTCTGCCTCACTCTGTCTCTCTCTGTGTCTCTCACTGTCTCTCTCAGTCTCTCTCACTCTGTCTCTGTTTCTCCTTGTCTCTCTCTCTGTCTCTCTCATTCTCTCTCACTCTTTCTCTGTCTCTCTCTATCTCTCTCTTTGTCTCTGTCTTCTGTCTGCCTCTCTCTGTGTCTCTCTCTGTCTCTCTCTAACTCTCTCTCTGTCTCTCTCTGTCGCTCTCTCTCTTTGTCGGTTGCTGTCTCTCTCTGTCTCTCTCTGTCTCTTTCTCTGTATCTCACTGTCTCACTCTGTCTCTCTGTCTCTCTTTGTCTCTCTCTCTGTCTCTCTCTTTGGCTCTCTCTGTCTCTCTCTCTGTCGCTCTCTGTCTCTCTTTCTCTCTCTCTCTCTCTGTGTCTATTTCTATATCTCTCTGTCTCTCTCTGTCTCTCTGTGTCTTTTGCTGTGTCTGTCTCTGTCTCTCTCTGTATCTCTTTGTCTCTCTCTGTCTCTCTCTGTCTCTCTCTCTCTCTGTCTCTAACTCTGTCTCTCTCTGTCTCTCTCTGTGTCTCTCTCTTTCTCTCTCAGTCTATCTCACTCTGTCTCTGTCTCTCCTTGTCTGTCTCTTTGTCTCTGTCTCTCTCTGTCTCTCTCTCTGTCTCTCTCAATCTCTTTCACTCTGTCTCTGTCTCTCTCTGTCTCTCTCTTTGTCTCTGTCTCTCTCTTTGTCTCTCTCTGTGTCTCTTTCTGTCTCTCTCTATCTCTGTCTCTTTCTGTCTCTCTCTGCATCTCTCCCTTTGTCTGTTTTCTGTCTCTCTGTCTCTCTTTCTGTCTCTCTCTGTGTATCACTCTGTCTCTCTCTGTCTCTGTCTGTCTCTCTCTCTCTGCCTCTCTCTCTGTCTCTCTCTTTGTCTCTCTCTGTATCTCTCTGTCTCTCTCTTTGTCTCTCTCTGTCTTCCTCTATCTCTGTCTCTCTCTGTGACTCTGTCTGTCTCTCTGTCTCTCTCTCTGTCTCTCTCTGTCTCTCTGTCTCTCTCTGTCTCTATTTCTGTCTCTCTCTGTCTCTCTATGTATCTCAGACTCTCTCTGATTCTCTCTCTGTCTCTATATCTGTCTCTCTCTGTATCTCTCTGTGTCTCTTTATCTCTCTGTCTCTCTCTGTATCTTTCTCTGTCTCTCTATCTCTCTCTCTGTCTGTTTCTGTATCTCTCTGTCTCTCACTCTGTCTCTCTCTCTGTCTTTTTCTGTTTCTAAATCCGTCTCTCTCTGTCTCTCTATGTGTCTCTCTCTGTCTCTCTCTGTTTCTCTCTGTACCTCTCTGTCTCTATCTGTCTCTCTCTGTCTCTCTCTGTCTCTATCTCTGTCTCTCTCTGTCTCTCTCTGTCTCTATCTCTGTCTCTCTCTGTCTCTCTAATCTCTCTCACTCTGTCTCTGTCTCTCTGTCTCTCTCTTTCTCTCTGTCTCTCTCTGTATCTCTCTCTGTCTCTATCTTTGTCTCTCTCTGTCTCTCTCTGTCTCTCTCTGTGTCTCTCTCTGTCTCTCTCTGTATCTCTCTGTCTCTCTTTGTCTCTCTCTGTGTCTCTCTCTGTCTCTCACTGTATCTCTCTGT
>NW_028227276.1:4609922-4614922 GCF_978045245.1 Mus caroli
ATCTCTCTCTCTGTCTCTTTCTGTCTCTCTCTGTCTCTCTCTCTTTGTCTCTTTTCTTTCTTTCTCTTTCTCTCTCTCTGTCTCTCTCTTTATCTCTCTGTCTCTCTCTGTCTCTCTCTCTGTCGCTCTCTGTCTCTCTCTTTGTCTCTCTCTCTCTGTGTCTCTATCTCCATCTATCTCTGTCTCACTCTGTCTCTCTCTGTGTCTCTCTCTGTCTCTCTCAGTCTCTCTCACTCTTTCTCTGTCTCTCTCTATTTCTCTCTTTGTCTCTGTCTTCTGTCTGCCTCTCTCTGTGTCTCTCTGTCTCTCTCTAACTCTCTCTCTCTGTCTCTCTCTGTCTCTCTCTCTCTTTGTCGGTTTCTGTCTTTCTCTGTCTCTCTCTGTCTCTTTCTCTGTATCTCACTGTCTCACTCTGTCTCTGTCTGTCTCTCTCTGTCTCTCTCTCTGTCTCTCTCTTTGTCTCTCTCTGTCTCTCTCTCTGTCTCTCTATATGACTTTCTCTGTTTCTAAATCCGTCTCTCTCTGTCTCTCTCTCTGTCTCTCTCTATCTCTCTCTGTTTCTCTCTGTCTCTCTCTGTCTCTATCTGTTTCTCTCTCTGTCTCTCTCTGTCTCTATCTCTGTCTCTCTCTGTCTCTCTCTGTCTCTATCTGTGTCTCTTTCTGTCTCACTCAGTCTCTCTCACTCTGTCTCTGTCTCTCTCTATCTCTCTCTTTCTCTCTGTCTCTCTCTGTGTCTCTCTCTGTCTCTATCTTTGTCTCTATCTCTGTCTCTCTGTCACGCTCTGTCTCTCTCTCTGTCTCTCTCTGTCTCTCTCTGTCTCTCTCTTTCCCTTTCTCTGTCTCTCTGTCTCTCTCTGTCTCTCTCTTTCCCTTTCTGTCTCTCTCTCTGTCTCTCTCTGTCTCTATCTTTGTCTCTCTCTGTCTCCCTCTCTCCCTCTCTCTCTCTCTCTCTATGTCTCTCTCTCAGTCTCTGTCACTCTGTCTCTGTCTCTCTCTGTCTCTCTTCATCTCTGTCTCTCTCTCTGTCTCTCTCTGTGTCTTTCTCTGTCTCTCTGTATCTCTCTGTCTTTCTCTGTCTCTCTCTCTTTGTCTCTTTTCTGTCTCTCTCTCTCTGTCTCTCTCTGACTCTCTCTGTCTCTCTCTCTTTCTCTCTCTGTCTCTCTCTGTGTCTCTCTCTGTCTCTCTCTGTCTCTATCTCTGTCTCTCTCTGTCTCTCTCTATTTATCTCTCTCTTTCTCTGTCTATCTCTCTTTGTCTCTCTCTCTGTCTCTCTCTGTCTCTCTATGTCTCTCTCTCTGTATGTCTCTGTCTCTCTCTGTCTCTCTCTATCTCTCTCTGTCTCTCTCAGTCTCTCTCCCTCTGTCTCTGTCTCTCTCTTTGTCTCTGTGTCTCTCTCTGTCCCTCTCTTTCTCTCTCTGTCTCTCTCTGTCTCTCCCTTTGTCTCTATCTTTCTTTCTCTCTCTCTGTCTCTCTTTTTGACTCTCTTTCTGTCTCTGTCTCTCTCTGTCTCTCTCTGTCTCTCTGTCTCTCTCTCAGTCTCTCTCTTTGTCTCTCTCTGTCTCTCTCAGTCTCTATCTCTGTCTCTCTCTCTTTCTCTCTCTGTCTCTCTCTGTGTCTCTCTCTGTCTCTCTCTGTCTCTATCTCTGTCTCTCTCTGTCTCTCTCTATTTATCTCTCTCTTTCTCTGTCTATCTCTCTTTGTCTCTCTCTCTGTCTCTCTCTGTCTCTCTATGTCTTTCTCTCTGTGTGTCTCTGTCTCTCTCTGTCTCTCTCTATCTCTCTCTCTGTCTCTCTCAGTTCTCTACCCCTGTCTCTGTCTCTCTCTGTCTCTCTCTTTGTCTCTCTGTCTCTCTCTCAGTCTCTCTCTTTGTCTCTCTCTGTCTCTCTCAGTCTCTATCTCTGTCTCTTTCTATTTCTCTGACTCTTTCTCTGTCTATCTCTCTGTGTCTCTCTCTGTGTCTCTCTCTGTCTCTCTCTGTGTCTCTCTCTGTCTCTTGCTCTGTCTCTCTGTCTCTCTCTGTCTCTGTCTGTCTCTCTGTCTCTCTCTTTGTCTCTCTCTCTGTCTCACTCTTTGTCTCTCTCTGTCTATCTCTGTCTCTATCTCTGTCTCTCTCTGTCACGCTCTGTCTCTCTCTCTGTCTCTCTCTGTCTCTGTCTGTCTCTCTGTCTCTCTCTTTGTCTCTCTCTCTCTCACTCTTTGTCTCTCTCTCTCTCTGTCTCTATCTCTGTCTCTTTCTGTCTCCCTCTGTTTCTCTCTGTCCCTCTCTGTCTCTATCTCTGTCTCTCTATGTCACACTCTGTCTCTATCTTTGTCTCTCTCTGTCTCATTCTCTCCCTCTCTCTCTCTCTGTCTCTCTCTGTCTCTTGCTCTGTCTCTCTATCTGTCTCTCTCTGTCTCTGTCTGTCTCTCTGTCTCTCTCTTTGTCTCTCTCTCTCTGTCTCACTCTTTCTCTCTCTCTGTATCTTTCTGTCTCTATCTCTGTCAATTTCTGTTTCCCTCTGTTTCTTTCTGTCTCTCTCTGTCTCTATCTCTGTCTCTCTGTCACGCTCTGTCTCTCTCTCTGTCTCTCTCTGTCTCTCTCTGTCTCTCTCTTTCCCTTTCTCTGTCTCTCTCTGTCTCTCTCTTTCCCTTTCTGTCTCTCTCTCTGTCTCTCTCTGTCTCTATCTTTGTCTCTCTCTGTCTCACTCTCTCCCTCTCTCTCTCTCTCTCTCTCTTTCTCTGTCTCTCTCAGTCTCTATCTCTGTCTCTCTCTATTTCTCTGACTTTTTCTCTGTCTATCTCTCTGTGTCTCTCTCTGTGTCTCTCTCTGTCTCTCTCTCTGTCTCTCTCTGTCTCTTGCTCTGTCTCTCTGTCTCTCTCTGTCTCTGTCTGTCTCTCTGTCTCTCTCTTTGTCTCTCTCTCTGTCTCTCTCTCTCTGTATCTCTCTGTCTCTCTCAGTCTATCTCACTCTGTCTCTGTCTCTCTCTGTCTTTCTCTTTGTCTCTGTCTCTCTCTGTCTCTCTCTGTCTCTCTCAATCTCTTTCACTCTGTCTCTGTCTCTCTCTGTCTCTCTCTTTGTCTCTGTCTCTCTCTTTGTCTCTCTCTGTGTCTCTTTCTGTCTCTCTCAATCTCTATCTCTGTCTCTTTCTGTCTCTCTCTGCATCTCTCCCTTTGTCTGTTTTCTGTCTCTCTGTCTCTCTTTCTGTCTCTCTCTGTGTATCACTCTGTCTCACTCTGTCTCTGTCTCTCTCTGTCTCTCTCTTTGTCGCTGTCTCTCTCGTCTCTCTCTGTGTCTTTCGTTGTCTCTATCTATCTCTCTCTCTCTGTCTCTTTCTGTCTCTCTCTTTCTCTCTCTGTCTCTCCTGTTTCTCTCTGTCTCTCTCTGTATCTCTTTGTCTTTCTCTGTGTCTCTCTCTCTGTGTCTCTCTCTGAGTCTCTCGCTGTCTCTCTATGTTTCTCTCTCTGTATGTCGCTGTTTCTCTCTGTCTCTCTCTATCCCTCTCTCTGTCTCTCTCTGTCTCTCTCTTTTGTCTCTTTTCTGTCTCTCTCTCTGTCTCTCTCTCTTTCTCTCTCTGTCTCTCTCTCTGTGTCTCTCTGTCTCTCTCTGTCTCTCTCTCTAACTCTCTCTCTGTCTCTGTCTGTCTCTCTTTCTCTCTCTTTGTCTCTCTCTCTGTCTCTCTCTTTTTCTCTCTCTGTCTCTCTCTGTCTCTATCTCTGTCTCTATCTGTCTCTCTGTCTCTCTCAATTTCTCTGTCTCTCTCTGTTTCTATCTCTCTCAGTCTCTCTCTTTGTCTCTGTGTCTCTCTCTGTCACTCTATGTCTCTGTCTGTCTCTCTCTGTCTCTCCCTTTGTCTCTCTCTGTCTCTCTCTCTGTCTCTCTGTTTGACTATCTTACTGTCTCTATCTCTCTCTATTTGACTCTCTGTCTCTGACTCTCTCTAAGTCTCTCTCTGTCTCTATCTTTGTCTCTCTCTATCTCTCCCTCTCTCTCTCTGTCTCTCTCTGTTTCTTGCTCTGTCTCTCTGTCTCTCTCTGTCTCTGTCTGTCTCTCTGTCTCTCTCTTTGTCTCTCTCTCTGTCTCACTCTTTGTCTCTCTGTCTCTCTCTGTCTCTATCTCTGTCTCTCTCTCTCTCTGCATCTCTCCCTTTGTCTGTTTTCTGTCTCTCTGTCTCTCTTTCTGTCTCTCTCTGTGTATCACTCTGTCTCACTCTGTCTCTGTCTCTCTCTGTCTCTCTCTTTGTCGCTGTCTCTCTCGTCTCTCTCTGTGTCTTTCGTTGTCTCTATCTATCTCTCTCTCTCTGTCTCTTTCTGTCTCTCTCTTTCTCTCTCTGTCTCTCCTGTTTCTCTCTGTCTCTCTCTGTATCTCTTTGTCTTTCTCTGTGTCTCTCTCTCTGTGTCTCTCTCTGAGTCTCTCGCTGTCTCTCTATGTTTCTCTCTCTGTATGTCGCTGTTTCTCTCTGTCTCTCTCTATCCCTCTCTCTGTCTCTCTCTGTCTCTCTCTTTTGTCTCTTTTCTGTCTCTCTCTCTGTCTCTCTCTCTTTCTCTCTCTGTCTCTCTCTGTGTGTCTCTCTGTCTCTCTCTGTCTCTCTCGCTAACTCTCTCTCTGTCTCTGTCTGTCTCTCTTTCTCTCTCTTTGTCTCTCTCTCTGTCTCTCTCTTTTTCTCTCTCTGTCTCTCTCTGTCTCTATCTCTGTCTCTATCTGTCTCTCTGTCTCTCTCAATTTCTCTGTCTCTCTCTGTTTCTATCTCTCTCAGTCTCTCTCTTTGTCTCTGTGTCTCTCTCTGTCGCTCTATGTCTCTGTCTGTCTCTCTCTGTCTCTCCCTTTGTCTCTCTCTGTCTCTCTCTCTGTCTCTCTGTTTGACTATCTTACTGTCTCTATCTCTCTCTATTTGACTCTCTGTCTCTGACTCTCTCTAAGTCTCTCTCTGTCTCTATCTTTGTCTCTCTCTATCTCTCCCTCTCTCTCTGTCTCTCTCTGTTTCTTGCTCTGTCTCTCTGTCTCTCTCTGTCTCTGTCTGTCT
>NW_028227276.1:4642422-4659922 GCF_978045245.1 Mus caroli
TCTCACTCTTTGTCTCTCTCTGTATCTTTCTGTCTCTATCTCTGTCAATTTCTGTTTCCCTCTGTTTCTTTCTGTCTCTCTCTGTCTCTATCTCTGTCTCTCTGTCACGCTCTGTCTCTCTCTCTGTCTCTCTCTGTCTCTCTCTGTCTCTCTCTTTCCCTTTCTCTGTCTCTCTCTGTCTCTCTCTTTCCCTTTCTGTCTCTCTCTCTGTCTCTCTCTGTCTCTATCTTTGTCTCTCTCTGTCTCACTCTCTCCCTCTCTCTCTATCTCTCTCTCTCTCTCTATGTCTCTCTTAGTCTCTGTCACTCTGTCTCTGTCTCTCTCTGTCTCTCTTCATCTCTGTCTCTCTCTCTGTCTCTCTCTGTGTCTTTCTCTGTCTCTCTCTATCTCTCTGTCTTTCTCTGTCTCTCACTCTTTGTCTCTTTTCTGTCTCTCTCTCTCTCTGTCTCTCTCTGTCTCTCTCTGTCTCTCTCTCTTTCTCTTTCTGTCTCTCTCTGTGTCTCTCTCTGTCTCTCTCTGTCTCTATCTCTGTCTCTCTCTCTGTCTCTCTCTGTCTCTGTCTGTCTCTCTCTCTGTCTCTGTCTCTCTCTGTCTCTCTCTCTTTATGTCTCTGTCTCTCTCTGTCTCTATCTTTGTCTCTCTCTATCTCTCCCTCTCTCTCTCTGTCTCTCTCTGTCTCTTGCTCTGTCTCTCTGTCTCTCTCTGTCTCTTTCTGTCACTCTGTCTCTCTCTTTGTCTCTCTCTCTGTCTCACTCTTTGTCTCTCTCTGTCTCTCTCTGTCTCTATCTCTGTCTCTCTCTGTCACGCTCTGTCTCTCTCTCTCTGTCTCACTCTGTGTCTGTCTCTCTGTCTCTCTCTTTGTCTCCCTCTCTCTCTCACTCTCTGTCTCTATCTCTGTCTCTTTTTGTCTCCCTCTGTTTCTCTCTGTCTCTCTCTGTCTCTATCTCTGTCTCTCTATGTCACCCTCTGTCTCTATCTTTGTCTCTCTCTGTCTCATTCTCTCCCTCTCTCTCTCTGTCTCTCTCTGTCTCTTGCTCTGTCACTCTATCTGTCTCTCTCTGTCTCTGTCTGTCTCTCTCTTTGTCTCTCTCTCTCTGTCTCACTCTTTGTCTCTCTCTGTATCACTCTGTCTCTATCTCTGTCAATTTCTGTTTCCCTCTGTTTCTTTCTGTCTCTCTCTGTCTCTATCTCTGTCTCTCTGTCACGCTCTGTCTCTCTCTGTCTCTCTCTGTCTCTCTCTGTCTCTCTCTTTCCCTTTCTCTGTCTCTCTGTCTCTCTCTGTCTCTCTCTTTCCCTTTCTGTCTCTCTCTCTGTCTCTCTCTGTCTCTATCTTTGTCTCTCTCTGTCTCCCTCTCTCTCTCTCTCTCTATGTCTCTCTCTCAGTCTCTGTCACTCTGTCTCTGTCTCTCTCTGTCTCTCTTCATCTCTGTCTCTCTCTCTGTCTCTCTCTGTGTCTTTCTCTGTCTCTCTCTATCTCTCTGTCTTTCTCTGTCTCTCTCTCTTTGTCTCTTTTCTGTCTCTCTCTCTGTCTCTCTCTGTCTTTCTCTCTTTCTCTCTCTGTCTCTCTCTGTGTCTCTCTCTGTCTCTCTCTGTCTCTATCTCTGTCTCTCTCTGTCTCTCTCTATTTATCTCTCTCTTTCTCTGTCTATCTCTCTTTGTCTCTCTCTCTGTCTCTCTCTGTCTCTCTATGTCTCTCTCTCTGTATGTCTCTGTCTCTCTCTGTCTCTCTCTATCTCTCTCTGTCTCTCTCAGTCTCTCTCCCTCTGTCTCTGTCTCTCTCTGTCTCTCCCTTTGTCTCTATCTTTCTTTCTCTCTCTCTGTCTCTCTTTTTGACTCTCTTTCTGTCTCTGTCTCTCTCTGTCTCTGTCTGTCTCTCTGTCTCTCTCTCAGTCTCTCTCTTTGTCTCTCTCTGTCTCTCTCAGTCTCTATCTCTGTCTCTCTCTGTCTCTCTCTCTATTTCTCTGACTCTTTCTCTGTCTATCTCTCTGTGTCTCTCTCTGTCTCTCTCTAACTCTCTCTCTGTCTCTCTCTGTCTCTCTCTCTCTTTGTCGGTTTCTGTCTCTCTCTGTCTCTTTCTCTGTATCTCACTGTCTCACTCTGTCTCTGTCTGTCTCTCTCTGTCTCTCTCTCTGTCTCTCTCTTTGGCTCTCTCTGTCTCTCCCTCTTTCTCTCTCTGTCTCTCTTTCTCTCTCTCTGTGTCTTTATTTCTGTATCTCTCTGTCTCTCTCTGTCTCTCTGTGTCTTTCACTGTGTCTGTCTCTGTCTCTCTCTGTATCTCTCTGTCTCTCTCTGTCTCTCTCTGTCTGTCTCTATCTCTGTCTCTCTCTGTCTGTCTCTGTCTCTCTCTCTGTCTCTCTCTGTCTCTCTCTGTCTCTATCAGTCTCTCTCACTATGTCTCTGTCTCTCTCTGTCTCTCTCTTTGTCTCTGTCTCTCTCTCTGTCTCTCTCTGTGTCTCTGTCTCTCTCTGTCTCTGTCTGTGTCTTTCTCTGTCTCTCTATCTCTCTCTGTCTCTATCTGTCTCTCTTTGTCTCTCTATCTTTGTCTCTTTTCTGTCTCTCTCTGTCTCTCTCTCTGTCTCCCTCTGTATCTCTCTGTCTCTCTCTGTCTCTCACTCTGTCTCTCTCTCTGTCTTTCTCTGTTTCTAAATCCATCTCTCTCTGTCTCTCTCTGTCTCTCTCTGTCTCTCTCTGTCTCTCTCTGTGTCTCTCTCTGTCTCTCTATGTATCTCTCTGTTTCTCTCAGTCTCTCTCTCTGTCTCTCTCTGTCTCAATCTCTGTCTCTCTCTGTCTCTCTTTGTCTCTATCTGTGTCTCTCTCTGTCTCTCTCAGTCTCTCTCACTCTGTCTCTGTCTCTCTCTGTCTCTCTCTTTCTCTCTGTCTCTCTCTCTGTCTCTCTCTGTGTCTCTAGCTGCCTCTCTCTGTCTCTCTCTCTTTTTGTCTGTTTTCTGTCTCTCTCTGTCTCTGTCTCTCTCTCTGTCTCTTTCTGTCTCTCTCACTGTCTCTCTCTGTCTCTCTCTGTCTCTGTCTGTCTCTCTCTGTCTCTCTATCTGTCTCTCTCTTTGTCTCTCTCTGTCTCTGTCTCTCTATCTGTCTCTCTCTGTCTCTCTCTCTGTCTCTCTCTCTGTCTCTCTCTCTGTCTCTCTCTGTCTCTCTCTGTCTCTGTCTCTCTATCTGTCGCTCTCTCTGTCTCTCTGTGTCTCTCTCTGTGTCTCTCTCTCTGTCTCTATCTTTGTCTCTCTCTGTCTCTCTCTGTCTCTCTCTGTGTCTCTCTGTCTCTCTCTGTATCTCTCTATCTCTCTCTGTCTCTCTCTGTCTCTCTCTCTGTCTCTATCTCTGTCTCTCTCTGTCTCTCTCTGTCTCTCTCGGTGTCTCTGTCTCTCTAAGTCTATCTCACTCTGTCTCTGTCTCTCTCTGTCTCTCTCTTTGTCTCTGTCACTCTGTTTCTCTTTGTCTCTCTCTGTTTCTCTCAGTCTCTCTCTGTCTCTATCTGTCTCTCTCTGTATCTCTCTGTCTCTCTCTGTCTCTCTCTTTGTCTCTGTCTCTCTGTCTCTCTCTGTCTCTCTCAGTCTCTCTCAATCTGTCTCTGTCTCTCTCTCACTCTGTCTCTGTCTCTCTCTGTCTCTCTCTTTGTCTCTGACTCTCTCTCATTCTCTCTCATTCTGTCTCTGTCTCTCTCTGTCTCTCTCTTTATTCTCTGTCTCTCTATCTGTCTCTCTCTGTGTCTCTCTCTGTCTCTATCTCTCTCTCTGTCTCTTTCTGTCTCTCTCTGTTTCTCTCTCTTAGTATTTTTTCTTTCTTTCTCTTTCTCTCTCTCTGTCTCTCTCTTTATCTCTCTGTCTCTCTCTCTCTGTCACTCTCTGTCTCTCTCTTTGTCTCTCTCTCTCTGTGTCTCTATCTCCATATCTCTCTGCCTCACTCTGTCTCTCTCTGTGTCTCTCACTGTCTCTCTCAGTCTCTCTCACTCTGTCTCTGTTTCTCCTTGTCTCTCTCTCTGTCTCTCTCATTCTCTCTCACTCTTTCTCTGTCTCTCTCTATCTCTCTCTTTGTCTCTGTCTTCTGTCTGCCTCTCTCTGTGTCTCTCTCTGTCTCTCTCTAACTCTCTCTCTGTCTCTCTCTGTCTCTCTCTCTCTTTGTCGGTTTCTGTCTCTCTCTGTCTCTCTCTGTCTCTTTCTCTGTATCTCACTGTCTCACTCAGTCTCTCTGTCTCTCTTTGTCTCTCTCTCTGTCTCTCTCTTTGGCTCTCTCTGTCTCTCTCTCTGTCGCTCTCTGTCTCTCTTTCTCTCTCTCTCTCTCTCTGTGTCTATTTCTATATCTCTCTGTCTCTCTCTGTCTCTCTGTGTCTTTTGCTGTGTCTGTCTCTGTCTCTCTCTGTATCTCTCTGTCTCTCTCTGTCTCTCTCTGTCTCTCTCTCTCTGTGTCTCTATCTCTGTCTCTCTCTGTCTCTCTCTGTGTCTCTCTCTTTCTCTCTCAGTCTATCTCACTCTGTCTCTGTCTCTCTCTGTCTGTCTCTTTGTCTCTGTCTCTCTGTCTCTCTCTCTGTCTCTCTCTAACTCTCTCTCTGTCTCTCTCTCTCTTTGTCGGTTTCTGTCTCTCTCTGTCTCTCTCTCTCTGTCTCTCTCTCTGTCTCTATCTTTGTCTCTCTCTGTCTCTCTCTGTCTCTCTCTGTGTCTCTCTGTCTCTCTCTGTATCTCTCTATCTCTCTCTGTCTCTCTCTGTCTCTATCTCTGTCTCTCTCTGTCTCTCTCTGTCTCTCTCGGTGTCTCTGTCTCTCTAAGTCTATCTCACTCTGTCTCTGTCTCTCTCTGTCTCTCTCTTTGTCTCTGTCACTCTGTTTCTCTTTGTCTCTCTCTGTTTCTCTCAGTCTCTCTCTGTCTCTATCTGTCTCTCTCTGTATCTCTCTGTCTCTCTCTGTCTCTCTCTTTGTCTCTGTCTCTCTGTCTCTCTCTGTCTCTCTCAGTCTCTCTCAATCTGTCTCTGTCTCTCTCTCACTCTGTCTCTGTCTCTCTCTGTCTCTCTCTTTGTCTCTGACTCTCTCTCATTCTCTCTCATTCTGTCTCTGTCTCTCTCTGTCTCTCTCTTTATTCTCTGTCTCTCTATCTGTCTCTCTCTGTGTCTCTCTCTGTCTCTATCTCTCTCTCTGTGTCTCTCTCTGTCTCTCTCTGTCTCTCTCTGTCTCCCTCTGTCTCCCTCTGTATCTCTCTGTCTCTCTCTGTCTCTCACTCTGTCTCTCTCTCTGTCTTTCTCTGTTTCTAAATCCATCTCTCTGTGTCTCTCTCTGTCTCTCTCTGTGTCTCTCTCGGTCTCTCTATGTATCTCTCTGTCTCTCTCAGTCTCTTTCTCTCTGTCTCTCTCTGTCTCTATCTCTGTCTCTCTCTGTCTCTCTTTGTCTCTATCTGTGTCTCTCTCTGTCTCTCTCTTTGTCTCTGTCTCTCTGTCTCTCTCAGTCCCTCTCAATCTGTCTCTGTCTCTCTCTCACTCTGTCTCTGTCTCTCTCTGTCTCTCTCTTTGTCTCTGACTCTCTCTCATTCTCTCTCATTCTGTCTCTGTCTCTCTCTGTCTCTCTCTTTATTCTCTGTCTCTCTATCTGTCTCTCTCTGTGTCCTTCTCTGTCTCTATCTCTCTCTCTGTCTCTTTCTGTCTCTCTCGTTTCTCTCTCTTTGTATTTTTTCTTTCTTTCTCTTTCTCTCTCTCTGTCTCTCTCTTTATCTCTCTGTCTCTCTCTGTCTCTCTCTCTGTCACTCTCTGTCTCTCTCTTTGTCTCTCTCTCTCTCTGTGTCTCTATCTCCATATCTCTCTGCCTCACTCTGTCTCTCTCTGTGTCTCTCACTGTCTCTCTCAGTCTCTCTCACTCTGTCTCTGTTTCTCCTTGTCTCTCTCTCTGTCTTTCTCATTCTCTCTCACTCTTTCTCTGTCTCTCTCTATCTCTCTCTTTGTCTCTGTCTTCTGTCTGCCTCTCTCTGTGTCTCTCTCTGTCTCTCTCTAACTCTCTGTCTCTCACTGTCTCTCTCTCTATTCGTCGGTTTCTGTCTCTCTCTGTCTCTCTCTGTCTCTTTCTCTGTATCTCACTGTCTCACTCTGTCTCTGTCTGTCTCTCTTTGTCTCTCTCTCTCTGACTCTCTCTTTGGCTCTCTCTCTCTCTCTGTCGCTCTCTGTCTCTCTTTCTCTCTCTCTCTCTCTGTGTCTATTCCTGTATCTCTCTGTCTCTCTCTGTCTCTCTGTGTCTTTTGCTGTGTCTGTCTCTGTCTCTCTCTGTATCTCTCTGTCTCTCTCTGTCTCTCTCTCTCTCTGTCTCTATCTCTGTCTCTCTCTGTCTCTCTCTGTGTCTCTCTCTTTCTCTCTCAGTCTATCTCACTCTGTCTCTGTCTCTCTCTGTCTGTCTCTTTGTCTCTGTCTCTCTCTGTCTCTCTCTCTGTCTCTCTCAATCTCTTTCACTCTGTCTCTGTCTCTCTCTGTCTCTCTCTTTGTCTCTGTCTCTCTCTTTGTTTCTCTCTGTGTCTCTTTCTGTCTCTCTCTATCTCTGTCTATTTCTGTCTCTCTCTGCATCTCTCCCTTTGTCTGTTTTCTGTCTCTCTGTCTCTCTTTCTGTCTCTCTCTGTGTATCACTCTGTCTCTCTCTGTCTCTGTCTGTCTCTCTCTCTGCCTCTCTCTCTGTCTCT
Organism: Mus caroli; assembly: GCF_978045245.1. Lineage (NCBI taxonomy): Eukaryota > Metazoa > Chordata > Mammalia > Rodentia > Muridae > Mus > Mus caroli. Next base: position 4,649,079 of record NW_028227276.1, read on the forward strand.
CTCTTTGTCTCTCTCTGTATCTCTCTGTCTCTCTCTTTGTCTCTCTCTGTCTTCCTCTCTCTCTGTCTCTCTCTGTGACTCTGTCTGTCTCTCTGTCTCTCTCTCTGTCTCTCTCTGTCTCTCTGTCTCTCTCTGTCTCTATTTCTGTCTCTCTCTGTCTCTCTATGTATCTCAGACTCTCTCTGATTCTCTCTCTGTCTCTATATCTGTCTCTCTCTGTATCTCTCTGTGTCTCTTTATCTCTCTGTCCCTCTCTGTATCTTTCTCTGTCTCTCTATCTCTCTCTCTGTCTGTTTCTGTCTCTCTCTGTCTCTCACTCTGTCTCTCTCTCTGACTTTCTCTGTTTCTAAATCCGTCTCTCTCTGTCTCTCTATGTGTCTCTCTCTGTCTCTCTCTGTTTCTCTCTGTACCTCTCTGTCTCTATCTGTCTCTCTCTGTCTCTCTCTGTCTCTATCTCTGTCTCTCTCTGTCTCTTTCTGTCTCTATCTCTGTCTCTCTCTGTCTCTCTAAGTCTCTCTCACTCTGTCTCTGTCTCTCTGTCTCTCTCTTTCTCTCTGTCTCTCCCTGTATCTCTCTCTCTGTCTCTATCTTTGTCTCTCTCTGTCTCTCTCTGTGTCTCTCTCTGTCTCTCTCTGTATCTCTCTGTCTCTCTTTGTCTCTCTCTGTGTCTCTCTCTGTCTCTCTCTGTATCTCTCTGTCTCTCTCTGTCTCTCTCTGTCTCTCTCTGTCTCTCTCTCTGTCTCTCTCTCTGTCTTTCTCTGTTTCTAAAACCATCTCTCTCTGTCTCTCTCTGTTTCTCTCTGTCTCTCTCTGTCTCTATCTGTCTCTCTCTGTCTCTCTCGGTTTCTATCTGTGTCTCTCTCTGTCTCTCAGTCTCTATCACTCTGTTTCTGTCTCTCTCTGTCTCTCTCTTTCCCTCTGTCTCCCTCTGTATCTCTCTCTCTGTCTCTATCTTTGTCTCTCTCTGTCTCTCTCTGTCTCTCTCTGTGTCTCTCTCTGTCTCTCTCTGTATCTCTCTGTCTCTCTCTGTCTCCCTCTGTATCTCTCTGTCTCTCTCTGTCTCTCACTCTGTCTCTCTCTGTCTTTCTCTGTTTCTAAATCCATCTCTCTCTGTCTCTCTCTGTCTCTCTCTGTCTCTCTCTGTGTCTCTCTCTGTCTCTCTATGTATCTCTCTGTCTCTCTCAGTCTCTTTCTCTCTGTCTCTCTCTGTCTCTATCTCTGTCTCTCTCTGTCTCTCTTTGTCTCTATCTGTGTCTCTCTCTGTCTCTCTCAGTCTCTCTCACTCTGTCTCTGTCTCTCTCTGTCTCTCTCTTTCTCTCTGTCTCTCTCTCGGTCTCTCTCTGTGTCTCTAGCTGCCTCTCTCTACTTCTCTCTGTCTCTTTCTGTCTCTCTCTGTCTCTCTCTCTTTGTCTGTTTTCTGTCTCTCTCTTTCTCTGTCTCTGTATCTTTCTCTGTCTCTTTCTGTCTCTCTCTCTCTGTCTCTCTCTGTCTCTCTCTGTCTCTGTCTGTCTCTCTCTCTATATATCTGTCTCTCTCTTTGTCTCTCTCTGTCTCTGTCTCTGTCTCTCTGTCTGTCTCTCTCTGTCTCTCTCTCTGTCTCTCTCTCTGTCTTTCTCTGTTTCTAAATCCATCTCTCTCTGTCTCTCTCTGTCTCTCTCTGTGTCTCTCTCTGTCTCTCTATGTATCTCTCTGTCTCTCTCAGTCTCTCTCTCTGTCTCTCTCTGTCTCTATCTCTGTTTCTCTCTGTCTCTCTTTGTCTCTATCTGTGTCTCTCTCTGTCTGTCTAAGTCTCACTCACTCTGTCTCTGTCTCTCTCTGTCTCTCTCTTTCTCTCTGTCTCTCTCTCTGTCTCTCTCTGTGTCTCTAGCTGCCTCTCTCTATCTCTCTCTGTCTCTTTCTGTTTCTCTCTGTCTTTCTCTCTTTGTCTGTTTTCTGTCTCTCTCTGTCTCTGTCTCTGTCTCTCTCTCTGTCTCTTTCTGTCTCTCTCAATGTCTCTCTCTGTCTCTCTCTGTCTCTGTCTGTCTCTCTCTGTCTCTCTATCTGTCTCTCTCTTTGTCTCTCTCTGTCTCTGTCTCTCTCTCTGTCTCTCTCTGTCTCTCTCTCTGTCTCTCTCTCTGTCTCTCTCTGTGTCTCTCTCTGTCTCTCTCTGTATCTCTCTGTCTCTCTCTGTCTCTCTCTGTCTCTCTCTGTCTCTCTCTCTGTCTCTCTCTCTGTCTTTCTCTGTTTCTAAATCCATCTCTCTCTGTCTCTCTCTGTTTCTCTCTGTCTCTCTCTGTCTCTATCTGTCTCTCTCTGTCTCTCTCGGTCTCTATCTGTGTCTCTCTCTGTCTCTCAGTCTCTATCACTCTGTCTGTCTCTCTCTGTCTCTCTCTTTCCCTCTGTCTCCCTCTGTATCTCTCTCTCTGTCTCTATCTTTGTCTCTCTCTGTCTCTCTCTGTCTCTCTCTGTGTCTCTCTCTGTCTCTCTCTGTATCTCTCTGTCTCTCTCTGTCTCCCTCTGTATCTCTCTGTCTCTCTCTGTCTCTCACTCTGTCTCTCTCTCTGTCTTTCTCTGTTTCTAAATCCATCTCTCTCTGTCTCTCTCTGTCTCTCTCTGTGTCTCTGTCTGTCTCTCTATGGATCTCTCTGTCTCTCTCAGTCTCTTTCTCTCTGTCTCTCTCTGTCTCTATCTCTGTCTCTCTCTGTCTCTCTTTGTCTCGATTGTGTCTCTCTCTGTCTCTCTCAGTCTCTCTCACTCTGTCTCTGTCTCTCTCTGTCTCTCTCTTTCTCTCTGTCTCTCTCTCGGTCTCTCTCTGTCTCTCTCTGTCTCTGTCTGTCTCTCTCTGTCTCTCTATTTGTCTCTCTCATTGTCTCTCTCTGTCTCTCTCTCTGTCTCTCTCTCTGTCTCTCTCTGTCTCTCTCTCTGTCTCTCTCTGTCTCTCTCTGTCTCTTTCTGTCTCTCTCTGTCTCTCTATCTGTCGCTCTCTCTGTCTCTCTCTGTCTCTCTCTCTGTCTCTCTCTCTGTCTCTATCTATGTCTCTCTCTGTCTCTCTCTGTCTCTATCTCTGTCTCTCTCTGTCTCTCTCTGTATCTCTCTATCTCTCTCTATCTCTCTCTGTCTCTCTCTGTCTCTCTCTCTGTCTCTCTCTGTCTCTCTCTCTGTCTCTATCTCTGTCTCTCTCTGTCTCTCTCTGTCTCTCTTGGTGTCTCTGTCTATCTAAGTCTATCTCACTCTGTCTCTGTCTCTCTCTGTCTCTCTCTTTGTCTCTGTCTCTCTGTTTCTCTCTGTCTCTCTCTGTCTCTCTCAGTCTCTCTCTGTCTCTGTCACTCTCTGTATCTCTCTGTCTCTCTCTGTCTCTCTCTTTGTCTCTGTCTCTCTGTATCTCTCTCTGTCTCTCTCAGTCTCTCTCAATCTGTCTCTGTCTCTCTCTGTCTCTCTCTCAGTATCTCTCACTCTGTCTCTGTCTCTCTCTGTCCCTCTCTTTGTTCTCTGTCTCTCTATCTGTCTCTCTCTCTGTGTCTCTCTCTGTCTGTCTCTATCTCTCTCTCTGTCTCTTTCTGTCTCTCTCTGTCTCTCTCTCTTTGTCTCTTTTTCTTCTTTCTCTTTCTCTCTCTCTGTCTCTCTCTTTATCTCTCTGTCTCTCTCTGTCTCTCTCTGTCGCTCTCTGTCTCTCTCTTTGTTTCTCTCTCTCTGTGTCTCTATCTCCATCTATCTCTGTCTCAATCTGTCTCTCTCTGTGTCTCTCTCTGTCTCTCTCAGTCTCTCTCACTCTGTCTCTGTTTCTCCTTGTCTCTCTCTCTGTCTCTCTCATTCTCTCTCACTCTTTCTCTGTCTCTCTCTATTTCTCTCTTTGTCTCTGTCTTCTGTCTGCCTCTCTGTGTGTCTCTCTCTGTCTCTCTCTAACTCTCTCTCTGTCTCTCTCTGTCTCTCTCTCTCTTTGTCAGTTTCTGTCTCTCTCTGTCTCTCTCTGTCTCTTTCTCTGTATCTCACTGTCTCACTCTGTCTCGGTCTGTCTCTGTCTGTCTCTCTCTCTGTCTCTCTCTTTTTCTCTCTCTGTCTCTCTCTGTCTCTCTATCTGACTTTCTCTGTTTCTAAATCCGTCTCTCTCTGTCTCTCTCTGTGTCTCTCTCTATCTCTCTCTGTTTCTCTCTGTCTCTCTCTGTCTCTAACTGTCTCTCTCTCTGTCTCTCTCTGTCTCTATCTCTGTCTCTCTCTGTCTCTCTCTTTCTCTATCTGTATCTCTCTCAGTCTCTCTCACTCTGTCTCTGTCTCTCTCTATCTCTCTCTTTCTCTCTGTCTCTCTCTGTGTCTCTCTCTGTCTCTATCTTTGTCTCTCTCTGTCTCTCTCTGTCTCTCTCTGTGTCTCTCTCTGTCTCTCTCTGTATCTCTCTGTCACTCTCTGTCTCTCTCTGTTTCTCTCTCTGTCACTCTCTGTCTTTCTCTTTGTCTCTCTCTCTCTCTGTGTCTCTATCTCCATCTCTCTCTGCCTCACTCTGTCTCTCTCTGTGTCTCTCACTATCTCTCTCAATCTCTCACACTCTGTCTCTGTTTCTCCTTGTCTCTCTCTCTGTCTCTCTCATTCTCTCTCACTCTTTCTCTATCTCTCTCTATCTCTCTCTTTGTCTCTGTCTTCTGTCTGCCTCTCTCTGTGTCTCTCTCTGTCTCTCTCTAACTCTCTCTCTGTCTCTCTCTGTCTCTCTCTCTCTTTGTCGGTTTCTGTCTCTCTCTGTCTCTCTCTGTCTCTTTCTCTGTATCTCACTGTCTCACTCTGTCTCTGTCTGTCTCTCTTTGTCTCTCTCTCTGTCCCTCTTTGGCTCTCTCTGTCTCTCTCTCTGTCGCTCTCTGTCTCTCTTTCTCTCTCTCTCTCTGTGTGACTATTTCTGTCTCTCTCTGTCTCTCTGTGTCTTTCGCTGTGTCTGTCTCTGTCTCTCTCTGTATCTCTCTGTCTCTCTCTGTCTCTCTCTGTCTCTCTCTCTCTGTCTCTATCTCTGTCTCTCTCTGTCTCTATCTCTGTCTCTCTCTGTCTCTCTCTGTCTCTCTCTGTGTCTCTCTCTTTCTCTCTCAGTCTATCTCACTCTGTCTCTGTCTTTCTGTCTGTCTCTTTGTCTCTGTCTCTCTCTGTCTCTCTCTGTCTCTCTCAATCTCTTTCACTCTGTCTCTGTCTCTCTCTGTCTCTCTCTTTGTCTCTGTCTCTCTCTTTGTCTCTCTCTGTGTCTCTTTCTGTCTCTCTCTATCTCTGTCTCTTTCTGTCTCTCTCTGCATCTCTCCCTTTGTCTGTTTTCTGTCTCTCTGTCTCTCTTTCTGTCTCTCTCTGTGTATCACTCTGTCTCTCTCTGTCTCTGTCTGTCTCTCTCTCTCTGCCTCTCTCTCTGTCTCTCTCTTTGTCTCTCTCTGTATCTCTCTGTTTCTCTCTTTGTCTCTCTCTGTCTTCCTCTCTCTCTGTCTCTCTCTGTGACTCTGTCTGTCTCTCTGTCTCTCTCTCTGTCTCTCTCTGTCTCTCTGTCTCTCTCTGTCTCTATTTCTGTCTCTCTCTGTCTCTCTATGTATCTCAGACTCTCTCTGATTCTCTCTCTGTCTCTATATCTGTCTCTCTCTGTATCTCTCTGTGTCTCTTTATCTCTCTGTCTCTCTCTGTATCTTTCTCTGTCTCTCTATCTCTCTCTCTGTCTGTTTCTGTCTCTCTCTGTCTCTCACTCTGTCTCTCTCTCTGACTTTCTCTGTTTCTAAATCCGTCTCTCTCTGTCTCTCTATGTGTCTCTCTCTGACTCTCTCTGTTTCTCTCTGTACCTCTCTGTCTCTATCTGTCTCTCTCTGTCTCTCTCTGTCTCTATCTCTGTCTCTCTCTGTCTCTCTCTGTCTCTATCTCTGTCTCTCTCTGTCTCTCTAAGTCTCTCTCACTCTGTCTCTGTCTCTCTGTCTCTCTCTTTCTCTCTGTCTCTCTCTGTATCTCTCTCTCTCTGTCTCTATCTTTGTCTCTCTCTGTCTCTCTCTGTCTCTCTCTGTGTCTCTCTCTGTCTTTCTCTGTATCTCTCTATCTCTCTTTGTCTCTCTCTGTGTCTCTCTCTGTCTCTCTCTGTATCTCTCTGTCTCTCTCTGTCTCTCTCTGTCTCTCTCTCTCTATCTCTCTCTGTCTCTCTCTCTGTCTTTCTCTGTTTCTAAATCCATCTCTCTCTGTCTCTCTCTCTGTTTCTCTCTGTCTCTCTCTGTCTCTATCTGTCTCTCTCTGTCTCTCTCGGTCTCTATCTGTGTCTCTTTCTGTCTCTCAGTCTCTATCACTCTGTTTCTGTCTCTCTCTGTCTCTCTCTTTCTTTTTGTCTCCCTCTGTATCTCTCTCTCTGTCTCTATCTTTGTCTCTCTCTGTCTCTCTCTGTGTCTCTCTCTGTCTCTCTCTGTATCTCTCTGTCTCTCTCTGTCTCCCTCTGTATCTCTCTGTCTCTCTCTGTCTCTCACTCTGTCTCTCTCTCTGTCTTTCTCTGTTTCTAAATCCATCTCTCTCTGTCTCTCTCTGTCTCTCTCTGTCTCTCTCTGTGTCTCTCTCTGTCTCTCTATGTATCTCTCTGTCTCTCTCAGTCTCTTTCTCTCTGTCTCTCTCTGTCTCTATCTCTGTCTCTCTCTGTCTCTCTTTGTCTCTATCTGTGTCTCTCTCTGTCTCTCTCAGTCTCTCTCACTCTGTCTCTAACTCTCTCTATCTCTCTCTTTCTCTCTGTCTCTCTCTCTGTCTCTCTCTGTGTCTCTAGCTGCCTCTCTCTATCTCTCTCTGTCTCTTTCTGTCTCTCTCTGTCTCTCTCTCTTTGTCTGTTTTCTGTCTCTCTCTGTCTCTGTCTCTGTCTCTCTCTCTGTCTCTTTCTGTCTCTCTCAATGTCTCTCTCTCTCTCTGTCTCTGTCTGTCTCTCTCTGTCTCTCTCTCTGTCTCCCTCTCTGTCTCTCTCTGTCTCTCTCTGTGTCTCTCTCTGTCTCTCTCTGTATCTCTCTGTCTCTCTTTGTCTCTCTCTGTGTCTCTCTCTGTCTCTCTCTGTCTCTCTCTGTATCTCTCTGTCTCTCTCTGTCTCTATCTGTCTCTCTCTGTCTCTCTCGGTCTCTATCTGTGTCTCTCTCTGTCTCTCAGTCTCTATCACTCTGTTTCTGTCTCTCTCTTTCCCTTTGTCTCCCTCTGTATCTCTCTCTCTGTTTCTATCTTTGTCTCTCTCTGTCTCTCTCTGTCTCTCTCTGTGTCTCTCTCTGTCTCTCTCTGTCTCTCTCTGTCTCCCTCTGTATCTCTCTGTCTCTCTCTGTCTCTCACTCTGTCTCTCTCTCTGTCTTTCTCTGTTTCTAAATCCATCTCTCTCTGTCTTTCTCTGTCTCTCTCTGTCTCTCTCTGTGTCTCTCTCTGTCTCTCTATGTATCTCTCTCTCTCTCAGTCTCTTTCTCTCTGTCTCTATCAGTCTCTATCTCTGTCTCTCTCTGTCTCTCTTTGTCTCTATCTGTGTCTCTCTCTGTCTCTCTCAGTCTCTCTCACTCTGTCTCTGTCTCTCTCTGTCTCTCTCTTTCTCTCTGTCTCTCTCTCGGTCTCTCTCTGTGTCTCTAGCTGCCTCTCTCTATCTCTCTCTGTCTCTTTCTGTCTCTCTCTGTCTCTCTATCTGTCGCTCTCTCTGTCTCTCCCTGTCTCACTCTCTGTCTCTCTCTCTCTCTGTCTCTATCTATGACTCTCTCTGTCTCTCTCTGTCTCTCTCTGTGTCCCTCTCTGTCTCTCTCTGTATCTCTCTGTCTCTCTCTGTCTCTCTCTGTGTCCCTCTCTGTCTCTCTCTGTCTCTCTCTGTCTCTATCTCTGTCTCTCTCTGTCTCTCTCTGTCTCTCTTGGTGTCTCTGTCTATCTAAGTCTATCTCACTCTGTCTCTGTCTCTCTTTGTCTCTCTCTTTGTCTCTGTCTCTCTGTTTCTCTCTGTCTCTTTCTGTCTCTCTCAGTCTCTCTCTGTCTCTGTCACTCTCTGTATCTCTCTGTCTCTCTCTGTCTCTCTCTTTGTCTCTGTCTCTCTGTATCTCTCTCTGTCTCTCTCAGTCTCTCTCAATCTGTCTCTGTCTCTCTCTGTCTCTCCCTCAGTCTCTCTCACTCTGTCTCTGTCTCTCTCTGTCTCTCCCTCAGTCTCTCTCACTCTGTCTCTGTCTCTCTTGTCCCTCTCTTTGTTCTCTGTCTCTCTATCTGTCTCTCTCTGTGTCTCTCTCTGTCTCTCTCTATCTCTCTCTCTGTCTCTTTCTAAATCTCTCTGTCTCTCTCTCTTTGTCTCTTTTCTTTCTTTCTCTTTCTCTCTCTCTGTCTCTCTCTTTATCTCTCTGTCTCTCTCTGTCTCTCTCTCTGTCGCTCTCTGTCTCTCTCTTTGTCTCTCTCTCTCTGTGTCTCTATCTCCATCTATCTCTGTCTCACTCTGTCTCTCTCTGTGTCTCTCTCTGTCTCTCTCAGTCTCTCTCACTCTTTCTCTGTCTCTCTCTATTTCTCTCTTTGTCTCTGTCTTCTGTCTGCCTCTCTCTGTGTCTCTCTGTCTCTCTCTAACTCTCTCTCTCTGTCTCTCTCTGTCTCTCTCTCTCTTTGTCGGTTTTTGTCTTTCTCTGTCTCTCTCTGTCTCTTTCTCTGTATCTCACTGTCTCACTCTGTCTCTGTCTGTCTCTCTCTGTCTCTCTCTCTGTCTCTCTCTTTGTCTCTCTCTGTCTCTCTCTCTGTCTCTCTATCTGACTTTCTCTGTTTCTAAATCCGTCTCTCTCTGTCTCTCTCTCTGTCTCTCTCTATCTCTCTCTGTTTCTCTCTGTCTCTCTCTGTCTCTATCTGTCTCTCTCTGTCTCTCTCTGTCTCTATCTCTGTCTCTCTCTGTCTCTCTCTGTCTCTATCTGTGTCTCTCTCTGTCTCTCTCAGTCTCTCTCACTCTGTCTCTGTCTCTCTCTATCTCTCTCTTTCTCTCTGTCTCTCTCTGTGTCTCTCTCTGTCTCTATCTTTGTCTCTCTCTGTCTCTCTCTGTCTCTCTCTGTATCTCTCTGTGTCTCTCTCTGTCTCTCTCTGTATCTCTCTGTCACTCTCTGTCTCTCTGTGTCTCTCTCTCTGTCACTCTCTGTCTCTCTCTTTGTCTCTCTCTCTCTGTGTCTCTATCTCCATCTCTCTCTGCCTCACTCTGTCACTCTCTGTGTCTCTCTCTGTCTCTCTCAATCTCTCTCACTTTATCTCTGTTTCTCCTTGTCTCTCTCTCTGTCTCTCTCACTCTCTCTCACTCTTTCTCTGTCTCTCTCTATCTCTCTCTTTGTCTCTGTCTTCTGTCTGCCTCTCTCTGTGTCTCTCTCTGTCTCTCTCTAACTCTTTCTCTGTCTCTCTCTGTCTCTCTCTCTCTTTGTCGGTTTCTGTCTCTCTCTGTCTCTCTCTGTCTCTTTCTCTGTATCTCACTGTCTCACTCTGTCTCAGTCTGTCTCTCTCTGTCTCTCTCTCTGTCTCTCTCTTTGTCTCTCTCTGTCTCTCTATCTGACTTTCTCTGTTTCTAAATCCGTCTCTCTCTGTCTCTCTCTGTGTCTCTCTCTATCTCTCTCTGTTTCTCTCTGTCTCTCTCTGTCTCTATCTGTCTCTCTCTCTGTCTCTCTCTGTCTCTCTCTCTGTCTCTCTCTGTCTCTCTCTGTCTCTATCTGTTCTCTCTCTGTCTCTCTCAGTCTCTCTCACTCTGTCTCTGTCTCTCTCTATCTCTCTCTTTCTCTCTGTCTCTCTCTGTGTCTCTCTCTCTGTCTCTATCTTTGTCTCTCTCTGTCTCTCTCTGTCACTCTATGTCTCTCTCTGTCTCTCTCTCTCTGTCTCTCTCTGTCTCTCTCAGTCTATCTCACTCTGTCTCTGTCTCTCTCTGTCTTTCTCTTTGTCTCTGTCTCTCTCTGTCTCTCTCTGTCTCTCTCAATCTCTTTCACTCTGTCTCTGTCTCTCTCTGTCTCTCTCTTTGTCTCTGTCTCTCTCTTTGTCTCTCTCTGTGTCTCTTTCTGTCTCTCTCTATCTCTATCTCTGTCTCTTTCTGTCTCTCTCTGCATCTCTCCCTTTGTCTGTTTTCTGTCTCTCTGTCTCTCTTTCTGTCTCTCTCTGTGTATCACTCTATCTCACTCTGTCTCTGTCTCTCTCTGTCTCTCTCTTTGTCGCTGTCTCTCTCGTCTCTCTCTGTGTCTTTCGTTGTCTCTATCTATCTCTCTCTCTGTCTCTTTCTGTCTCTCTCTTTCTCTCTCTGTCTCTCCTGTTTCTCTCTGTCTCTCTCTGTATCTCTTTGTCTTTCTCTGTGTCTCTCTCTCTGTGTATCTCTCTGAGTCTCTCGCTGTCTCTCTATGTTTCTCTCTCTGTATGTCGCTGTTTCTCTCTGTCTCTCTCTATCACTCTCTCTGTCTCTCTCTGTCTCTCTCTTTTGCCTCTTTTCTCTCTCTCTCTCTGTCTCTCTCTCTTTCTCACTCTGTCTCTCTCTGTGTGTCTCTCTGTCTCTCTCTGTCTCTCTCTCTAACTCTCTCTCTGTCTCTGTCTGTCTCTCTTACTCTCTCTTTGTCTCTCTCTCTGTCTCTCTCTTTTTCTCTCTCTGTCTCTCTCTGTCTCTATCTCTGTCTCTATCTGTCTCTCTGACTCTCTCAATTTCTCTGTCTCTCTCTGTTTCTATCTCTCTCAGTCTCTCTCTTTGTCTCAGTGTCTCTCTCTGTCGCTCTATGTCTCTGTCTGTCTCTCTCTGTCTCTCCCTTTGTCTCTCTCTCTGTCTCTCTCTCTGTCTCTCTGTTTGACTGTCTTTCTGTCTCTATCTCTCTCTATTTGACTCTCTGTCTCTGACTCTCTCTAAGTCTCTCTCTGTCTCTATCTTTGTCTCTCTCTATCTCTCCCTCACTCTCTCTGTCTCTCTCTGTCT
>NW_028227276.1:4687422-4689922 GCF_978045245.1 Mus caroli
TCTCTCTCTGTCTCTCTCTGTATCTTTCTCTGTCTCTCTCTATCTCTCTGTCTTTCTCTGTCTCTCTCTCTTTGTCTCTTTTCTGTCTCTCTCTCTCTGTCTCTCTCTGTCTCTCTCTGTCTTTCTCTCTTTCTCTCTCTGTCTCTCTCTGTGTCTCTCTCTGTCTCTCTCTGTCTCTGTCTCTGTCTCTCTCTGTCTCTCTCTATTTATCTCTCTCTTTCTCTGTCTATCTCTCTTTGTCTCTCTCTCTCTGTCTCTCTATGTCTCTCTCTGTATGTCTCTGTCTCTCTCTGTCTCTCTCTATCTCTCTCTGTCTCTCTCAGTCTCTCTCCCTCTGTCTCTGTCTCTCTCTGTCTCTCTCTTTGTCTCTGTGTCTCTCTCTGTCCCTCTCTTTCTCTCTCTGTCTCTCTCTGTCTCTCCATTTGTCTCTATCTTTCTTTCTCTCTCTCTGTCTCTCTTTTTGACTCTCTTTCTGTCTCTGTCTCTCTCTGTTTCTGTCTGTCTCTCTGTCTCTCTCTCAGTCTCTCTCTTTGTCTCTCTCTGTCTCTCTCAGTCTCTATCTCTGTCTCTCTCTGTCTCTCTCTCTATTTCTCTGACTCTTTCTCTGTCTATCTCTCTGTGTCTCTCTCTGTGTCTCTCTCTGTCTCTATCTGTCTCTTGCTCTGTCTCTCTCTGTCTCTGTCTGTCTCTCTGTCTCTCTCTTTGTCTCTCTCTCTGTCTCACTCTCTGTCTCTCTCTGTCTCTCTCTGTCTCTCCCTTTGTCTCTATCTTTCATTCTCTCTCTCTGTCTCTTTTTGACTCTCTTTCTGTCTCTGTCTCTCTCTGTCTCTGTCTGTCTCTCTGTCTCTCTCTCAGTCTCTCTCTTTGTCTCTCTCTGTCTCTCTCAGTCTCTATCTCTGTCTCTCTCTGTCTCTCTCTATTTCTCTGACTCTTTCTCTGTCTATCTCTCTGTGTCTCTCTCTGTGTCTCTCTCTGTCTCTCTCTCTGTCTCTCTCTGTCTCTTGCTCTGTCTCTCTGTCTCTATCTGTCTCTGTCTGTCTCTCTGTCTCTCTCTTCGTCTCTCTCTCTGTCTCACTCTTTGTCTCTCTCTGTCTCTCTCTGTCTCTATCTCTGTCTCTCTCTGTCACGCTCTGTCTCTCTCTCTGTCTCTCTCTGTCTCTGTCTGTCTCTCTGTCTCTCTCTTTGTGTCTCTCTCTCTCACTCTTTGTCTCTCTCTCTCTCTCTCTGTCTCTCTATGTCACACTCTGTCTCTATCTTTGTCTCTCTCTGTCTCATTCTCTCCCTCTCTCTCTCTGTCTCTCTCTGTCTCTTGCTCTGTCTCTCTATCTGTCTCTCTCTGTCTCTGTCTGTCTCTCTGTCTCTCTCTTTGTCTCTCTCTCTCTGTCTCACTCTTTGTCTCTCTCTGTATCTTTCTGTCTCTATCTCTGTCAATGTCTGTTTCCCTCTGTTTCTTTCTGTCTCTCTCTGTCTCTATCTCTGTCTCTCTGTCACGCTCTGTCTCTCTCTCTGTCTCTCTCTGTCTCTCTCTGTCTCTCTCTTTCCTTTTCTCTGTCTCTCTCTGTCTCTCTCTTTCCTTTTCTGTCTCTCTCTCTCTGTCTCTCTCTGTCTCTATCTTTGTCTCTCTCTGTCTCACTCTCTCCCTCTCTCTCTCTCTCTCTCTTTCTCTCTCTGTCTCTCTCAGTCTCTGTCACTCTGTCTCTGTCTCTCTCTGTCTCTCTTCATCTCTGTCTCTCTCTCTGTCTCTCTCTGTGTCTTTCTCTGTCTCTCTCTATCTCTCTGTCTTTCTCTGTCTCTCACTCTTTGTCTCTTTTCTGTCTCTCTCTCTCTCTGTCTCTCTCTGTCTCTCTCTGTCTCTCTCTTTTCTCTTTCTGTCTCTCTCTGTGTCTCTCTCTGTCTCTCTCTGTCTCTATCTCTGTCTCTCTCTCTGTCTCTCTCTGTCTCTGTCTGTCTCTCTCTCTGTCTCTGTCTCTCTCTGTCTCTCTCTCTTTATGTCTCTGTCTCTCTCTGTCTCTATCTTTGTCTCTCTCTATCTCTCCCTCTCTCTCTCAGTCTCTCTCTGTCTCTTGCTCTGTCTCTCTGTCTCTCTCTGTCTCTTTCTGTCACTCTGTCTCTCTCTTTGTCTCTCTCTCTGTCTCACTCTTTGTCTCTCTCTGTCTCTCTCTGTCTCTATCTCTGTCTCTCTCTGTCACGCTCTGTCTCTCTCTCTCTGTCTCACTCTGTGTCTGTCTCTCTGTCTCTCTCTTTGTCTCCCTCTCTCTCTCACTCTCTGTCTCTATCTCTGTCTCTTTTTGTCTCCCTCTGTTTCTCTCTGTCTCTCTCTGTCTCTATCTCTGTCTCTCTATGTCACCCTCTGTCTCTATCTTTGTCTCTCTCTGTCTCATTCTCTCCCTCTCTCTCTCTGTCTCTCTCTGTCTCTTGCTCTGTCACTCTATCTGTCTCTCTCTGTCTCTGTCTGTCTCTCTCTTTGTCTCTCTCTCTCTGTCTCACTCTTTGTCTCTCT
>NW_028227276.1:4692422-4702422 GCF_978045245.1 Mus caroli
TCTCTCTCTCTGCCTCTCTCTGTCTCTATCTTTGTCTCTCTCTGTCTCACTCTCTCCCTCTCTCTCTCTCTCTCCCTCTCTCTCTCTCTCTCTATGTCTCTCTCAGTCTCTGTCACTCTGTCTCTGTCTCGCTCTGTCTCTCTTCATCTCTGTCTCTCTCTCTGTCTCTCTCTGTGTCTTTCTCTGTCTCTCTCTATCTCTCTGTCTTTCTCTGTCTCTCACTCTTTGTCTCTTTTCTGCCTCTCTCTCTGTCTCTCTCTGTCTCTCTCTCTTTCTCTTTCTGTCTCTCTCTGTGTCTCTCTCTGTCTCTCTCTGTCTCTATCTCTGTCTCTCTCTCTGTCTCTCTCTGTCTCTGTCTGTCTCTCTCTCTGTCTCTGTCTCTCTCTGTCTCTCTCTCTGTTTGACTCTCTTTCTGTCTCTGTCTCTCTCTCTGTCACTCTCTGTCACTATCTTTGTCTCTCTCTGTCTCCCTCTCTCCCTCTCTCTCTCTCTGTCTCTCTCTGTCTCTTGCTCTGTCTCTTTCTGTCTCTCTCTGTCTCGGTCTGTCTCTCTGTCTCTCTCTTTGTCTCTCTCTCTATCTCAATATTTGTCTCTCTCTGTCTCTCTCTGTCTCTATCTCTCTCTTTCTGTCTCACTCTGTTTCTCTCTGTCTCTCTCTGTCTCTATCTTTGACTCTCTCTGTCACGCTCTGTCTCTCTCTCTGTCTCTCTCTGTCTCTCTCTGTCTCTCTCTTTCCCTCTCTCTGTCTCTCTCTCTGTCTCTCTCTTTCCCTTTCTGTGTCTCTTCCTTCTCACTCTGTCTCTATCTTTGTCTCTCTCTGTCTCACTCTTTCCCTCTCTCTCTCTCTATCTTTCTCTGTCTCTCTCTCTGTCTCTCTCAGACTCTCTCACTCTTTCTCTGTCTCTATCTGTCTCTGTCTCTCTCTCTGTCTCTCTCTGTGTCTCTCTCTGTCTCTCATTATCTTTCTCTCTGTCTTTCTCTGTCTCTCTCTCTTTGTCTCTTTTCTGTCTCTCTCTCTCTGTCTCTCTCTGTCTCTATCTCTGTCTCTCTCTGTGTCTCTCTCTCTGTCTCTGTCTGTCTCTCTGTCTCTCTCTCTGTCTCTTCTTTGTCTCTCTCTGTCTCTCTCTGTCTCTATCTCTTTCTCTCTCTGTCTCTCTCTGTGTCTCTCTCTGTCTCTCTATGTCTCTCTCTCTTTATGTCTCTGTCTCTCTCTGTCTCTCTCTTTATCTCTCTCTGTCTCTGTCTTTCTTCCTCTGTCTCTGTCTATCTCTGTCTCTCTCTTTGTCTCTGTGTCTCTCTCTGTCGCTCTCCGTCTCTCTCTGTCTCTCTCTGTCTCTCCGTTTGTCTCTCTCTCTGTCTCTCTCTCTGTCTCTCTGTTTGACTCTCTTTCTGTCTCTATCTTTCTCTGTTTGACTCTCTTTCTGTCTCTGTCTCTCTCTCTCTGTCTCTCTCTCTCTGTGTCTCTTGCTCTGTCTCTCTCTCTGTCTCTCTCTGTCTCTGTCTGTCTCTCTGTCTCTCACTTTGTCTCTCTCTCTGTCTCACTCTTGTCTCTCTCTGTCTCTCTCTATCTCTATCTCTGTCTCTCTCTCTCACGCTCTGTCTCTCTCTCTGTCTCTCTCTGTCTCTATCTCTGTCTCTCTCTGTCACGCTCTGTCTCTCTCTCTCTGTCTCACTCTGTGTCTGTCTCTCTGTCTCTCTCTTTGTCTCCCTCTCTCTCTCACTCTCTGTCCCTATCTCTTGTCTCTTTTTGTCTCCCTCTGTTTCTCTCTGTCTCTCTCTGTCTCTATCTCTGTCTCACTATGTCACCCTCTGTCTCTATCTTTGTCTCTCTCTGTCTCATTCTCTCCCTCTCTCTCTCTCTGTCTCTCTCTGTCTCTTGCTCTGTCACTCTATCTGTCTCAATCTGTCTCTGTCTGTCTCTCTCTTTGTCTCTCTCTCTCTGTCTCACTCTAGTCTCTCTCTGTACCTCTCTGTCTCTATCTCTGTCAATTTCTGTTTCCCTCTGTTTCTTTCTGTCTCTCTCTGTCTCTATCTCTGTCTCTCTGTCACGCTCTGTCTCTCTCTTTCTCTCTCTGTCTCTCTCAGTCTCTCTCTTTCCCTTTCTCTGTCTCTCTGTCTCTCTCTGTCTCTCTCTTTCCCTTTCTGTCTCTCTCTCTGTCTCTCCCTGTCTCTATCTTTGTCTCTCTCTGTCTCACTCTCTCCCTCTCTCTCTCTCTATGTCTCTCTCTCAGTCTCTGTCACTCTGTCTCTGTCTCTCTCTGTCTCTCTTCATCTCTGTCTCTCTCTCTGTCTCTCTCTGTGTCTTTCTCTGTCTCTCTGTATCTCTCTGTCTTTCTCTGTCTCTCTCTCTTTGTCTCTTTTCTGTCTTTCTGTCTCTGTCTCTCTCTGTCTCTCTCTGTCTCTCTCTCTTTCTCTCTCTGTCTCTCTCTGTGTCTCTCTCTGTCTCTCTCTGTCTCTATCTCTGTCTCTCTCTGTCTCTCTCTATTTATCTCTCTCTTTCTCTGTCTATCTCTCTTTGTCTCTCTCTCTGTCTCTCTCTGTCTCTCTATGTCTCTCTCTCTGTATGTCTCTGTCTCTCTCTGTCTCTCTCTATCTCTCTCTGTCTCTCTCAGTCTCTCTCCCTCTGTCTCTGTCTCTCTCTGTCTCTCTCTTTGTCTCTGTGTCTCTCTCTGTCCCTCTCTTTCTCTCTCTGTCTCTCTCTGTCTCTCCCTTTGTCTCTATATTTCTTTCTCTCTCTCTGTCTCTCTTTTTTACTCTCTTTCTGTCTCTGTCTCTCTCTGTCTCTGTCTGTCTCTCTGTCTCTCTCTCAGTCTCTCTCTTTGTCTCTCTCTGTCTCTCTCAGTCTCTATCTCTGTCTCTCTCTGTCTCTCTCTCTCTATTTCTCTGACTCTTTCTCTGTCTATCTCTCTGTGTCTCTCTCTGTGTCTCTCTCTCTCTCTGTCTCTCTCTGTCTCTTGCTCTGTCTCTCTTGTCTCTGTCTGTCTCTCTGTCTCTCTCTTTGTCTCTCTGTCTCACTCTCTGTCTCTCTCTGTCTCTCTCTGTCTCTCCCTTTGACTCTATCTTTCATTCTCTCTCTCTGTCTCTTTTTGACTCTCTTTCTGTCTCTGTCTCTCTCTGTCTCTGTCTGTATCTCTGTCTCTCTCTCAGTCTCTCTCTTTGTCTCTCTCTGTCTCTCTCAGTCTCTATCTCTGTCTCTCTCTGTCTCTCTCTATTTCTCTGACTCTTTCTCTGTCTATCTCTCTGTGTCTCTCTCTGTGTCTCTCTCTGTCTCTCTCTCTGTCTCTCTCTGTCTCTTGCTCTGTCTCTCTGTCTCTATCTGTCTCTGTCTGTCTCTCTGTCTCTCTCTTTGTCTCTCTCTCTGTCTCACTCTTTGTCTCTCTCTGTCTCTCTCTGTCTCTATCTCTGTCTCTCTCTGTCATGCTCTGTCTCTCTCTCTGTCTCTCTCTGTCTCTTTCTCTATTTCTCTGACTCTTTCTCTGTCTATCTCTCTGTGTCTCTCTCTGTGTCTCTCTCTATCTCTCTCTGTCTCTCTCTGTCTCTTGCTCTGTCTCTCTCTGTCTCTGTCTGTCTCTCTGTCTCTCTCTTTGTCTCTCTCTCTGTCTCACTCTCTGTCTCTCTCTGTCTCTCTCTGTCTCTCCCTTTGTCTCTATCTTTCATTCTCTCTCTCTGTCTCTTTTTGACTCTCTTTCTGTCTCTGTCTCTCTCTGTCTCTGTCTGTCTCTCTGTCTCTCTCTCAGTCTCTCTCTTTGTCTCTCTCTGTCTCTCTCAGTCTCTATCTCTGTCTCTCTCTGTCTCTTTCTATTTCTCTGACTCTTTCTCTGTCTATCTCTCTGTGTCTCTCTCTGTGTCTCTCTCTGTCTCTCTCTCTGTCTCTCTCTGTCTCTTGCTCTGTCTCTCTGTCTCTCTCTGTCTCTGTCTGTCTCTCTGTCTCTCTCTTTGTCTCTCTCTCTGTCTCACTCTTTGTCTCTCTCTGTCTCTCTCTGTCTCTATCTCTGTCTCTCTCTGTCACGCTCTGTCTCTCTCTCTGTCTCTCTCTGTCTCTGTCTGTCTCTCTGTCTCTCTCTTTGTCTCTCTCTCTCTCACTCTTTGTCTCTCTCTCTCTCTCTCTGTCTCTCTATGTCACACTCTGTCTCTATCTTTGTCTCTCTCTGTTTCATTCTCTCCCTCTCTCTCTGTCTCTCTCTGTCTCTTGCTCTGTCTCTCTATCTGTCTCTCTCTGTTACTGTCTGTCTCTCTGTCTCTCTCTTTGTCTCTCTCTCTCTCTGTCTCACTCTTTGACTCTCTCTGTATCTTTCTGTCTCTATCTCTGTCAATTTCTGTTTCCCTCTGTTTCTTTCTGTCTCTCTCTGTCTCTATCTCTGTCTCTCTGTCACGCTCTGTCTCTCTCTCTGTCTCTCTCTGTCTCTCTCTGTCTCTCTCTGTCTCTCTCTTTCCCTTTCTCTGTCTCTCTCTGTCTCTCTCTTTCCCTTTCTGTCTCTCTCTCTGCCTCTCTCTGTCTCTATCTTTGTCTCTCTCTGTCTCACTCTCTCCCTCTCTCTCTCTCTCTCCCTCTCTCTCTCTCTCTCTATGTCTCTCTCAGTCTCTGTCACTCTGTCTCTGTCTCGCTCTGTCTCTCTTCATCTCTGTCTCTCTCTCTGTCTCTCTCTGTGTCTTTCTCTGTCTCTCTCTATCTCTCTGTCTTTCTCTGTCTCTCACTCTTTGTCTCTTTTCTGCCTCTCTCTCTGTCTCTCTCTGTCTCTCTCTCTTTCTCTTTCTGTCTCTCTCTGTGTCTCTCTCTGTCTCTCTCTGTCTCTATCTCTGTCTCTCTCTCTGTCTCTCTCTGTCTCTGTCTGTCTCTCTCTCTGTCTCTGTCTCTCTCTGTCTCTCTCTCTGTTTGACTCTCTTTCTGTCTCTGTCTCTCTCTCTGTCACTCTCTGTCACTATCTTTGTCTCTCTCTGTCTCCCTCTCTCCCTCTCTCTCTCTCTGTCTCTCTCTGTCTCTTGCTCTGTCTCTTTCTGTCTCTCTCTGTCTCGGTCTGTCTCTCTGTCTCTCTCTTTGTCTCTCTCTCTATCTCAATATTTGTCTCTCTCTGTCTCTCTCTGTCTCTATCTCTCTCTTTCTGTCTCACTCTGTTTCTCTCTGTCTCTCTCTGTCTCTATCTTTGACTCTCTCTGTCACGCTCTGTCTCTCTCTCTGTCTCTCTCTGTCTCTCTCTGTCTCTCTCTTTCCCTCTCTCTGTCTCTCTCTCTGTCTCTCTCTTTCCCTTTCTGTGTCTCTTCCTTCTCACTCTGTCTCTATCTTTGTCTCTCTCTGTCTCACTCTTTCCCTCTCTCTCTCTCTATCTTTCTCTGTCTCTCTCTCTGTCTCTCTCAGACTCTCTCACTCTTTCTCTGTCTCTATCTGTCTCTGTCTCTCTCTCTGTCTCTCTCTGTGTCTCTCTCTGTCTCTCATTATCTTTCTCTCTGTCTTTCTCTGTCTCTCTCTCTTTGTCTCTTTTCTGTCTCTCTCTCTCTGTCTCTCTCTGTCTCTATCTCTGTCTCTCTCTGTGTCTCTCTCTCTGTCTCTGTCTGTCTCTCTGTCTCTCTCTCTGTCTCTTCTTTGTCTCTCTCTGTCTCTCTCTGTCTCTATCTCTTTCTCTCTCTGTCTCTCTCTGTGTCTCTCTCTGTCTCTCTATGTCTCTCTCTCTTTATGTCTCTGTCTCTCTCTGTCTCTCTCTTTATCTCTCTCTGTCTCTGTCTTTCTTCCTCTGTCTCTGTCTATCTCTGTCTCTCTCTTTGTCTCTGTGTCTCTCTCTGTCGCTCTCCGTCTCTCTCTGTCTCTCTCTGTCTCTCCGTTTGTCTCTCTCTCTGTCTCTCTCTCTGTCTCTCTGTTTGACTCTCTTTCTGTCTCTATCTTTCTCTGTTTGACTCTCTTTCTGTCTCTGTCTCTCTCTCTCTGTCTCTCTCTCTCTGTGTCTCTTGCTCTGTCTCTCTCTCTGTCTCTCTCTGTCTCTGTCTGTCTCTCTGTCTCTCACTTTGTCTCTCTCTCTGTCTCACTCTTGTCTCTCTCTGTCTCTCTCTATCTCTATCTCTGTCTCTCTCTCTCACGCTCTGTCTCTCTCTCTGTCTCTCTCTGTCTCTATCTCTGTCTCTCTCTGTCACGCTCTGTCTCTCTCTCTCTGTCTCACTCTGTGTCTGTCTCTCTGTCTCTCTCTTTGTCTCCCTCTCTCTCTCACTCTCTGTCCCTATCTCTTGTCTCTTTTTGTCTCCCTCTGTTTCTCTCTGTCTCTCTCTGTCTCTATCTCTGTCTCACTATGTCACCCTCTGTCTCTATCTTTGTCTCTCTCTGTCTCATTCTCTCCCTCTCTCTCTCTCTGTCTCTCTCTGTCTCTTGCTCTGTCACTCTATCTGTCTCAATCTGTCTCTGTCTGTCTCTCTCTTTGTCTCTCTCTCTCTGTCTCACTCTAGTCTCTCTCTGTACCTCTCTGTCTCTATCTCTGTCAATTTCTGTTTCCCTCTGTTTCTTTCTGTCTCTCTCTGTCTCTATCTCTGTCTCTCTGTCACGCTCTGTCTCTCTCTTTCTCTCTCTGTCTCTCTCAGTCTCTCTCTTTCCCTTTCTCTGTCTCTCTGTCTCTCTCTGTCTCTCTCTTTCCCTTTCTGTCTCTCTCTCTGTCTCTCCCTGTCTCTATCTTTGTCTCTCTCTGTCTCACTCTCTCCCTCTCTCTCTCTCTATGTCTCTCTCTCAGTCTCTGTCACTCTGTCTCTGTCTCTCTCTGTCTCTCTTCATCTCTGTCTCTCTCTCTGTCTCTCTCTGTGTCTTTCTCTGTCTCTCTGTATCTCTCTGTCTTTCTCTGTCTCTCTCTCTTTGTCTCTTTTCTGTCTTTCTGTCTCTGTCTCTCTCTGTCTCTCTCTGTCTCTCTCTCTTTCTCTCTCTGTCTCTCTCTGTGTCTCTCTCTGTCTCTCTCTGTCTCTATCTCTGTCTCTCTCTGTCTCTCTCTATTTATCTCTCTCTTTCTCTGTCTATCTCTCTTTGTCTCTCTCTCTGTCTCTCTCTGTCTCTCTATGTCTCTCTCTCTGTATGTCTCTGTCTCTCTCTGTCTCTCTCTATCTCTCTCTGTCTCTCTCAGTCTCTCTCCCTCTGTCTCTGTCTCTCTCTGTCTCTCTCTTTGTCTCTGTGTCTCTCTCTGTCCCTCTCTTTCTCTCTCTGTCTCTCTCTGTCTCTCCCTTTGTCTCTATATTTCTTTCTCTCTCTCTGTCTCTCTTTTTTACTCTCTTTCTGTCTCTGTCTCTCTCTGTCTCTGTCTGTCTCTCTGTCTCTCTCTCAGTCTCTCTCTTTGTCTCTCTCTGTCTCTCTCAGTCTCTATCTCTGTCTCTCTCTGTCTCTCTCTCTCTATTTCTCTGACTCTTTCTCTGTCTATCTCTCTGTGTCTCTCTCTGTGTCTCTCTCTCTCTCTGTCTCTCTCTGTCTCTTGCTCTGTCTCTCTTGTCTCTGTCTGTCTCTCTGTCTCTCTCTTTGTCTCTCTGTCTCACTCTCTGTCTCTCTCTGTCTCTCTCTGTCTCTCCCTTTGACTCTATCTTTCATTCTCTCTCTCTGTCTCTTTTTGACTCTCTTTCTGTCTCTGTCTCTCTCTGTCTCTGTCTGTCTCTCTGTCTCTCTCTCAGTCTCTCTCTTTGTCTCTCTCTGTCTCTCTCAGTCTCTATCTCTGTCTCTCTCTATTTCTCTGACTCTTTCTCTGTCTATCTCTCTGTGTCTCTCTCTGTGTCTCTCTCTGTCTCTCTCTCTCTGTCTCTCTCTGTCTCTTGCTCTGTCTCTCTGTCTCTCTCTGTCTCTGTCTGTCTCTCTGTCTCTCTCTTTGTCTCTCTCTCTGTCTCACTCTTTGTCTCTCTCTGTCTCTCTCTGTCTCTATCTCTGTCTCTCTCTGTCACGCTCTGTCTCACTCTCTGTCTCTCTCTGTCTCTGTCTGTCTCTCTGTCTCTCTCTTTGTCTCTCTCTCTCTCACTCTTTGTCTCTCTCTCTCTCTGTCCCTATCTCTGTCTCTTTCTGTCTCCCTGTTTCTCTCTGTCTCTCTCTGTCTCTATCTCTGTCTCTCTATGTCACACTCTGTCTCTATCTTTGTCTCTCTCTGTCTCATTCTCTCCCTCTCTCTCTCTGTCTCTCTCTGTCTCTTGCTCTGTCTCTCTATCTGTCTCTCTCTGTCTCTGTCTGTCTCTCTGTCTCTCTCTTTGTCTCTCTCTCTCTGTCTCACTCTTTCTCTCTCTCTGTATCTTTCTGTCTCTATCTCTGTCAATTTCTGTTTCCCTCTGTTTCTTTCTGTCTCTCTCTGTCTCTATCTCTGTCTCTCTGTCACGCTCTGTCTCTCTCTCTGTCTCTCTCTGTCTCTCTCTGTCTCTCTCTTTCCCTTTCTCTGTCTCTCTCTGTCTCTCTCTTTCCCTTTCTGTCTCTCTCTCTGTCTCTCTCTGTCTCTATCTTTGTCTCTCTCTGTCTCACTCTCTCTCTCTCTCTCTCTCTCTCTCTCTCTCTCTCTATGTCTCTCTCAGTCTCTGTCACTCTGTCTCTGTCTCTCTCTGTCTCTCTTCATCTCTGTCTCTCTCCCTGTCTCTCTCTGTGTCTTTCTCTGTCTCTCTCTATCTCTCTGTCTTTCTCTGTCTCTCTCTCTCTGTCTCTCTCTGTCTCTCTCTGTCTCTCTCTCTTTCTCTTTCTGTCTCTCTCTGTGTCTCTCTCTGTCTCTCTCTGTCTCTATCTCTGTCTCTCTCTCTGTCTCTCTGTGTCTCTGTATGTCTCTCTGTCTGTCTCTGTCTCTCTCTCTCTCTCTGTTTGACTCTCTTTCTGTCTCTGTCTCTCTCTCTGTCACTCTCTGTCACTATCTTTGTCTCTCTCTGTCTCCCTCTCTCCCTCTCTCTCTCTCTGTCTCTCTCTGTCTCTTGCTCTGTCTCTTTCTGTCTCTCTCTGTCTCGGTCTGTCTCTCTGTCTCTCTCTTGGTCTCCCTCTCTGTCTCAATATTTGTCTCTCTCTGTCTCTCTCTGTCTCTATCTCTCTCTCTTTCTGTCTCACTCTGTTTCTCTCTGTCTCTCTCTGTCTCTATCTTTGACTCTCTCTGTCATGCTCTGTCTCTCTCTCTGTCTCTCTCTGTCTCTCTCTGTCTCTCTCTTTCCCTCTCTCTGTCTCTCTCTCTGTCTCTCTCTTTCCCTTTCTGTGTCTCTTCCTTCTCACTCTGTCTCTATCTTTGTCTCTCTCTGTCTCACTCTTTCCCTCTCTCTCTCTATCTTTCTCTGTCTCTCTCTCTGTCTCTCTCAGACTCTCTCACTCTGTCTCTGTCTCTATCTGTCTCTGTCTCTCTCTCTGTCTCTCTCTGTGTCTCTCTGTCTCTCATTATCTTTCTCTCTGTCTTTCTCTGTCTCTCTCTCTTTGTCTCTTTTCTGTCTCTCTCTCTCTCTGTCTCTCTCTGTCTCTATCTCTGTCTCTCTGTGTCTCTCTCTGTCTCTGTCTGTCTCTCTGTCTCTCTCTCTGTCTCTTCTTTGTCTCTCTCTGTCTCTCTCTGTCTCTATCTCTTTCTCTCTCTGTCTCTCTCTGTGTCTCTCTCTGTCTCTCTATGTCTCTCTCTCTTTATGTCTCTGTCTCTCTCTGTCTCTCTCTTTATCTCTCTCTGTCTCTGTCTTTCTTCCTCTGTCTCTGTCTATCTCTGTCTCTCTCTTTGTCTCTGTGTCTCTCTCTGTCGCTCTCCGTCTCTCTCTGTCTCTCTCTGTCTCTCCGTTTGTCTCTCTCTCTGTCTCTCTCTCTGTCTCTCTGTTTGACTCTCTTTCTGTCTCTATCTTTCTCTGTTTGACTCTCTTTCTGTCTCTGTCTCTCTCTCTCTGTCTCTCTCTCTCTGTGTCTCTTGCTCTGTCTCTCTCTCTGTCTCTCTCTGTCTCTGTCTGTCTCTCTGTCTCTCACTTTGTCTCTCTCTCTGTCTCACTCTTGTCTCTCTCTGTCTCTCTCTATCTCTATCTCTGTCTCTCTCTCTCACGCTCTGTCTCTCTCTCTGTCTCTCTCTGTCTCTCTCTC
>NW_028227276.1:4734922-4737422 GCF_978045245.1 Mus caroli
GTCTCTGTCTCTCTCTCTGTCACTCTCTGTCACTCTCTTTGTCTCTCTCTGTCTCACTCTCTCCCTCTCTCTCTCTCTGTCTCTCTCTGTCTCTTGCTCTGTCTCTTTCTGTCTCTCTCTGTCTCGGTCTGTCTCTCTCTCTCTCTTTGTCTCTCTCTCTGTCTCAATATTTGTCTCTCTCTGTCTCTAGCTCTGTCTCTTTCTGTCTCACTCTGTTTCTCTCTGTCTCTCTCTGTCTCTATCTTTGACTCTCTCTGTCACGCTCTGTCTCTCTCTCTGTCTCTCTCTGTCTCTCTCTGTCTCTCTCTTTCCCTCTCTCTGTCTCTCTCTCTGTCTCTCTCTTTCCCTTTCTGTGTCTCTTCCTTCTCACTCTGTCTCTATCTTTGTCTCTCTCTGTCTCACTCTTTCCCTCTCTCTCTCTCTATCTTTCTCTGTCTCTCTCTCTCTGTCTCTCTCAGACTCTCTCACTCTGTCTCTGTCTCTATCTGTCTCTGTCTCTCTCTCTGTCTCTCTCTGTGTCTCTCTCTGTCTCTCATTATCTTTCTCTATGTCTTTCTCTGTCTCTCTCTCTTTGTCTCTTTTCTGTCTCTCTCTCTCTCTGTCTCTCTCTGCTTCTATCTCTGTCTCTCTGTGTCTCTCTCTGTCTCTGTCTGTCTCTCTGTCTCTCTCTCTGTCTCTTCTTTGTCTCTCTCTGTCTCTCTCTGTCTCTATCTCTTTCTCTCTCTGTCTCTCTCTGTGTCTCTCTCTGTCTCTCTATGTCTCTCTCTCTTTATGTCTCTGTCTCTCTCTGTCTCTCTGTTTATCTCTCTCTGTCTCTGTCTTTCTTCCTCTGTCTCTG
This sequence comes from Mus caroli, assembly GCF_978045245.1. Taxonomy (NCBI): domain Eukaryota; kingdom Metazoa; phylum Chordata; class Mammalia; order Rodentia; family Muridae; genus Mus; species Mus caroli. Next base: position 4,735,761 of record NW_028227276.1, read on the forward strand.
TCTATCTCTGTCTCTCTCTTTGTCTCTGTGTCTCTCTCTGTCGCTCTCCGTCTCTCTCTGTCTCTCTCTGTCTCTCCGTTTGTCTCTCTCTCTGTCTCTCTCTCTGTCTCTCTCTTTGACTCTCTTTCTGTCTCTATCTTTCTCTGTTTGACTCTCTTTCTGTCTCTGTCTCTCTCTCTTTGTCTCTCTCTCTCTGTGTCTCTTGCTCTGTCTCTCTCTCTGTCTCTCTCTGTCTCTGTCTGTCTCTCTGTCTCTCACTTTGTCTCTCTCTCTGTCTCACTCTTGTCTCTCTCTGTCTCTCTCTATCTCTATCTCTGTCTCTCTCTGTCACGCTCTGTCTCTCTCTCTGTCTCTCTCTGATCTATCTCTGTCTCTCTCTGTCACGCTCTGTCTCTCTCTCTGTCTCACTCTGTGTCTGTCTCTCTGTCTCTCTCTTTGTCTCCCTCTCTCTCTCACTCTCTGTCTCTATCTCTGTCTCTTTTTGTCTCCCTCTGTTTCTCTCTGTCTCTCTCTGTCTCTATCTCTGTCTCACTATGTCACCCTCTGTCTCTATCTTTGTCTCTCTCTGTCTCATTCTCTCCCTCTCTCTCTCTGTCTCTTGCTCTGTCACTCTATCTGTCTCTCTCTGTCTCTGTCTGTCTCTCTCTTTGTCTCTCTCTCTCTGTCTCACTCTTTGTCTCTCTCTGTATCTCTCTGTCTCTATCTCTGTCAATTTCTGTTTCCCTCTGTTTCTTTCTGTCTCTCTCTGTCTCTATCTCTGTCTCTCTGTCACGCTCTGTCTCTCTCTTTCTCTCTCTGTCTCTCTCGGTCTCTCTTTCCCTTTCTCTGTCTCTCTGTCTCTCTCTGTCTCTCTCTTTCCCTTTCTGTCTCTCTCTGTCTCTCCCTGTCTCTATCTTTGTCTCTCTCTGTCTCACTCTCTCCCTCTCTCTCTCTCTCTCTCTATGTCTCTCTCTCAGTCTCTGTCACTCTGTCTCTGTCTCTCTCTGTCTCTCTTCATCTCTGTCTCTCTCTCTGTCTCTCTCTGTGTCTTTCTCTGTCTCTCTGTATCTCTCTGTCTTTCTCTGTCTCTCTCTCTTTGTCTCTTTTCTGTCTCTCTCTGTCTCTCTCTGTCTCTCTCTCTTTCTCTCTCTGTCTCTCTCTGTGTCTCTCTCTGTCTCTCTCTGTCTCTATCTCTGTCTCTCTCTGTCTCTCTCTATTTATCTCTCTCTTTCTCTGTCTATTTCTCTTTGTCTCTCTCTCTGTCTCTCTCTGTCTCTATATGTCTCTCTCTCTGTATGTCTCTGTCTCTCTCTGTCTCTCTCTATCTCTCTCAGTCTCTCTCAGTCTCTCTCCCTCTGTCTCTGTCTCTCTCTGTCTCTCTCTTTGTCTCTGTGTCTCTCTCTGTCCCTCTCTTTCTCTCTCTGTCTCTCTCTGTCTCTCCCTTTGTCTCTATCTTTCTTTCTCTCTGTCTCTCTTTTTGACTCTCTTTCTGTCTCTGTCTCTCTCTGTCTCTGTCTGTCTCTCTGTCTCTCTCTCAGTCTCTCTCTTTGTCTCTCTCTGTCTCTCTCAGTCTCTACCTCTGTCTCTCGCTGTCTCTCTCTCTATTTCTCTTACTCTTTCTCTGTCTATCTCTCTGTGTCTCTCTCTGTGTCTCTCTCTCTCTCTGTCTCTCTCTGTCTCTTG
>NW_028227276.1:4762422-4764922 GCF_978045245.1 Mus caroli
TCTGTCTCTATCTTTGTCTCTCTCTGTCTCATTCTCTCCCTCTCTCTCTCTGTCTCTCTCTGTCTCTTGCTCTGTCACTCTATCTGTCTCTCTCTGTCTCTGTCTGTCTCTCTCTTTGTCTCTCTCTCTGTCTCACTCTTTGTCTCTCTCTGTATCTCTCTGTCTCTATCTCTGTCAATTTCTGTTTCCCTCTGTTTCTTTCTGTCTCTCTCTGTCTCTATCTCTGTCTCTCTGTCATGCTCTGTCTCTCTCTGTCTCTCTCTGTCTCTCTCTGTCTCTCTCTTTCCCTTTCTCTGTCTCTCTGTCTCTCTCTGTCTCTCTCTTTCCCTTTCTGTCTCATTCTCTGTCTCTCTCTGTCTCTATCTTTGTCTCTCTCTGTCTCCCTCTCTCCCTCTCTCTCTCTCTCTCTCTATGTCTCTCTCTCAGTCTCTGTCACTCTGTCTCTGTCTCTCTCTGTCTCTCTTCATCTCTGTCTCTCTCTCTGTCTCTCTCTGTGTCTTTCTCTGTCTCTCTCTATCTCTCTGTCTTTCTCTGTCTCTCTCTCTTTGTCACTTTTCTGTCTCTCTCTCTCTGTCTCTGTCTCTCTCTCTTTCTCACTCTGTCTCTCTCTGTGTCTCTCTCTGTCTCTCTCTGTCTCTCTCTGTCTCTCTCTGTCTCTCTCTTTCTCTGTCTATCTCTCTTTGTCTCTCTCTCTGTCTCTCTCTGTCTCTCTATGTCTCTCTCTCTGTATGTCTCTGTCTCTCTCTGTCTCTCTCTATCTCTCTCTGTCTCTCTCAGTCTCTCTCCCTCTGTCTCTGTCTCTCTCTGTCTCTCTCTTTGTCTCTGTGTCTCTCTCTGTCCCTCTCTTTCTCTCTCTGTCTCTCTCTGTCTCTCCCTTTGTCTCTATCTTTCATTCTCTCTCTCTGTCTCTCTTTTTGACTCTCTTTCTGTCTCTGTCTCTCTCTGTCTCTGTCTGTCTCTCTGTCTCTCTCTCAGTCTCTCTCTTTGTCTCTCTCTGTCTCTCTCAGTCTCTATCTCTGTCTCTCTCTGTCTCTCTCTCTATTTCTCTGACTCTTTCTCTGTCTATCTCTCTGTGTCTCTCTCTTGTCTCTCTCTGTCTCTCTCTCTGTCTCTCTCTGTCTCTTGCTCTGTCTCTCTCTGTCTCTGTCTGTCTCTCTGTCTCTCTCTTTGTCTCTCTCTCTGTCTCACTCTCTGTCTCTCTCTGTCTCTCTCTGTCTCTCCCATTGTCTCTATCTTTCATTCTCTCTCTCTGTCTCTCTTTTTGACTCTCTTTCTGTCTCTGTCTTTCTCTGTCTATGTCTGTCTCTCTGTCTCTCTCTCAGTCTCTCTCTTTGTCTCTCTTTGTCTCTCTCAGTCTCTATCTATGTCTCTCTCTGTCTCTCTCTATTTCTCTGACTCTTTCTCTGTCTATCTCTCTGTGTCTCTCTCTGTGTCTCTCTCTGTCTCTCTCTCTGTCTCTCTCTGTCTCTTGCTCTGTCTCTCTGTCTCTCTCTGTCTCTGTCTGTCTCTCTGTCTCTCTCTTTGTCTCTCTCTCTGTCTCACTCTTTGTCTCTCTCTGTCTCTCTCTGTCTCTATCTCTGTCTCTCTCTGTCACGCTCTGTCTCTCTCTCTGTCTCTCTCTGTCTCTGTCTGTCTCTCTGTCTCTCTCTTTTTCTCTCTCTCTGTCTCACTCTTTGTCTCTCTCTCTCTCTCTCTGTCTTTATCAATGTCTCTTTCTGTCTCCCTCTGTTTCTCTCTGTCTCTCTCTGTCTCTATCTCTGTCTCTCTATGTCACACTCTGTCTCTATCTTTGTCTCTCTTTGTCTCATTCTCTCCCTCTCTCTCTCTGTCTCTCTCTGTCTCTTGCTCTGTCTCTCTGTCTCTCTCTGTCTCTGTCTGTCTCTCTGTCTCTCTCTTTGTCTCTCTCTCTCTGTCTCACTCTTTGTCTCTCTCTGTATCTTTCTGTCTCTATCTCTGTCAATTTCTGTTTCCCTCTGTTTCTTTCTGTCTCTCTCTGTCTCTATCTCTGTCTCTCTGTCACGCTCTGTCTCTCTCTCTGTCTCTCTCTGTCTCTCTCTGTCTCTCTCTTTCCCTTTCTCTGTCTCTCTGTCTCTCTCTGTCTCTCTCTTTCCCTTTCTCTGTCTCTCTCTCTCTCTCTGTTTGACTCTCTTTCTGTCTCTGTCTCTCTCTCTGTCACTCTCTGTCTCTATCTTTGTCTCTCTCTGTCTCACTCTCTCTCTCTCTCTATGTCTCTCTCAGTCTCTGTCACTCTGTCTCTGTCTCTCTCTGTCTCTCTTCATCTCTGTCTCTCTCTGTCTCTCTCTGTGTCTTTCTCTGTCTCTCTCTATCTCTCTGTCTTTCTCTGTCTCTCTCTCTTTGTCTCTTTTCTGTCTCTCTCTTTCTGTCTCTCTCTGTCTCTCTCTGTCTCTCTCTCTTTCTCTTTCTGTCTCTCTCTGTGTCTCTCTCTGTCTCTCTCTGTCTCTATCTCTGTCTCTCTCTCTGTCTCTCTCTGTCTCTGTCT